>NC_045455.1:78880593-79252227 GCF_002776525.5 Piliocolobus tephrosceles
GATAGATGATAGATAGATAGATAGATAGATAGATAGATAGATAGATAGATAGACAGACAGACATTATGGCCAACCATATAAACATGTTTTAATAAGCACTCTTTCTTTTAACAATAATAGAAATCCAATTTAAGCCAAGCACATGGATATTTGGAGGCTGGGAGGGAAGACAACCTTTCAGCCTCATTTGCCGCTAGCTGTAACCCTGTGGAAAGTTCTGATCAATGGAGTGTTAGGAGACAAGATGTAAATGACTTATAAGATACACCTTAAAGGTGAGTGCTAGTCACTTTTTCTCCCTTTCTTCCACCCTGCTTAGATCATGAATGTGAGGAATGGAGGTAAAATGTAGAATAGGTGAATAAAAATTGCTCCTTAAGGGTGGCATTGTGGACATCTCAAAGTAGCCTGAGTCCCAGACAACTGTATGCCCCGAATGTTCTAGATCCTAACTTTACATGAGAAAAAAATAAGTGTCTATCTGTTTAAACCACTGTTATTTTGGTTCTCTATTACACACAGCTAGACAAATTATAACAATTCTTATATCTTAATTATTTACTTACGCATAAACCAAAGCTGAGAACAGAAAGAAGGAAACAATTGAAATATTTTTTGAGGGACTTATGGGTTAAGTGTCTAGCCATAGACTTATGAAATTTCAGAGCTAAGAGGGACATTAACAGTAATCTAATCTATTCACAGAGGCAACCCTCAAATCTACTGTCCAAAATTATGAAATCCAGTCAAGGGGATACGCTAAATTAGATGTATCTAAAATAAAGTGTTAATTTTCATAATTGTCAGAGCCACGTCTATGTAGTTAAGTATTCATCACTTGGATTGAAAATATACAGGGCCCTGATACTTGCCTAAAACGTACTAGGTCTATACGAAGTGATACAGGAAGGACAAACAACTGAAGTCATTGCAGGAGTTCAATGGGAGATATTAATCAAAAGGAGATTGCCAAATGGGCACATAAATTGACCACTATGGACCAAGCACGGTGGTTCACATCTGTAATTCCAGCACTTTGGGTGGCTGAGGCAGGAGGATCAGTCGAGTCCAGAAGGTCCAGTTGAGTCCAGGAGGTCAAGACCAGTCTGGGCAACATAGCAAGACCCCTTCTCTACAAAAAAAAAATTACCACTATGCTATACCTAAGATCCTTCATTATCTTCATTTAGTTAATCTAACCTGGAATACTTTGTCTCAAATCCTGGAGACTGGAGGAAGCATTTTCTCCCACACATCCTAATTACACATCTTCAATGACTTCTATCATGGGAAGTAGGATCACATCACATGAGACTCATCATGGTTTTTAAAATATGCATTTTAGAAGAATTGCATTTGCATAGTTACGCAACATTGGGAGTGAAGTCATTGTTGCTGTACAAAGTGAATTTCGGTTTATTCTCATGTTTATGTTAACTGTTCAGAAGGAAAGCAAACAAATTAAAGGTGCTGACACATTGATAATATCTTCCTTAGCAGAAAGTTCAACACCATACTCCTAACCATTGTTACTCAGCATCTGCCCAGAGGCCTGACAAAGTGTAATACCCAGACACTAGGCAGAGATCCCAAGAATGGTAAGACATGTTACTTCCATCTGTTCCTTAAGGGGTGGGGTTGGGTAAGAGGCAAACAAGTTGCCCCATGAACAACCCGGATTTTTCTGTTTGACTCCTGAAGTAAGCCCACCTCTCACCTGTACCTAACCCCACACTACCAAAGGAAGGCATCTCCCTCCATCTTCCTGAAAATACCCTAAGAATCCAATCAAAAATGGACAGTTTAAAAGATGCTCTAAAGTCTGTTAAGAATTGAGTTTTCTTCATCTCACATAATTGCTTTCTCAAGCACTTTCTTCTTTTAAGCCATAATTAGAATGTTCTATTGAAATAGAAATACACTGTTGCAAAATGTACTTTTGCAAACAAAAGCAGGACTGCCTGGGAAGTTTTGCAAGATTGTATTCACCATTAGTTATGTACTCACAAACAATGTTGTTAGGACCTATCAAATGTATTTTACTCCTGAAGTACTTAAAATAATTTATGGAAGGTACACTAAAACTTACAAGAAACACAAATATATTATTGCATATCACTATATTAAGTGTGTTTACCATTAATGGTAAATATACTCACCATTGTACTTCCCATTGTTTTTGTATTTTACTAATACGATTAATTTTCGTGTTTTACCAATACAATTTTACCAGTTAATGGTAAGTGTACTTACCAATATACTTACCAATTAATGGTAAGTGTACTTACCATAGATTTTGTATTTTAAGGAAAGTAACACTAACTCTTCAGCAAAATAAAATTTGCTAACTTAATAAATATTCTAAGCCTAATTATTTGGTTAAGTATATTTTATAACTTTTTCTCCTGGATATACTTACTCATTATAAAAAATATATAAAATACAAGTAAATATAAAGAGAAAGAAAACTCACTTCACTCTAATCCCATAACATACATAAAGTAAACATTCAGGTATATTTTACACAAATTTAATATATCCCTTTATTTTATATTTAAAATTATATCACAAGCATTTATCTATGTTTTAAGACATTTTCTGTTGTTCATGATATGTCTTTGTATTCTCTTTTGCTCCATGGACTATATTTCAAGTTTCTTGAAAAATATCTGCTGGTATTAGTGGTTACTTTAAGGAATCTTCTAAGACAAGGGAATTTTAATATATCTTGGAACAAAGAAAGTGAAAACACAGCATAATAAAGCTTATACAATGCAGCAAAAACAGTACTAAGAGGAAAGTTTCTAACAATAAAAACCTACATTAGGCCAGGTGCGATGGCTCATGCCTGTAATCCCAGCACTTTGGGAGGTCGAGGCAGGCAGATCACCTGAGGTCGGGAGTTCAAGACCAGCCTGACCATCATGGAGACACCCTGTCTCTGCTCACACCCGCTCACACCCGCTCTAAGTGCCTTGCTGATGCCCCCACTTTTGCCCCACATCCTCCTATAGTGTTAGCACCTTTGCGAGAGGTAGCTGGGGCAGAGGGGTAGTCAGAGTACCTGTCCCTTTTTCATTGGCCGATCTTTCTAAAATTGAGAAGCGTTTAGGTGATTTCTTAGCTAATCCTACCATATACATAAAGGAATTTAGATACCTTTGTCAGGCCTATGACTTAACTTGGCATGACCTCCAGGTGATCCTAATTTCTACCCTAAACCCTGAGGAGCGGGAGCACATCCTAGCAGCCGCCAGGCAGCACGCCAACCAACTACATTTAATAGACGCCGCCATTCCACTAGGGGAGTAAGCAGTCCCCTCAGCAGACCCAGAGTGGGACTACCAAGTAGGCCAGCCTGGGCGCCGTAGGCGAGATGTAATGATCCAGTGTTTGTTGGCTGGTATGCAAGCAGCCTCAAACAAAACTGTAAATTTTAACAAATTAAAAGAAATTATTCAAAATCCAGAAGAAAATCCAGCCTCATTCTTAAATAGGCTGAACTGAGGTTCTAACCCAATATACCCGGTTGGATCCAGCCTCCCCCATAGGGGCCACCATTTTGGCGTCTTATTTCATTTCTCAATTAGCTCCTGACATTTGTAAAAAAAAAAAAAAAAAAAAAAAAAAAAAAAAAAACTTCAAAAGGCAGAGGATGGTCCTCAGACATTAATACAAGACCTAGTTAAATTAGCCTTTAAGGTTTATAACTCCAGAGAGGAGACGGCTGAGGCACAGCGGCAGGCTTGCCTCGAACAGAGAATACAGCTCCTAGCAGCGGCTTTACAGCCCAGTCATAACCCCAGATCAGAGAGTACACACCCTGCAGACTCCAAGGTTACACCCTGTAGTTCCCAACCCTTACACCCTTCTGTCCCATATCCCCACCAATTCTACTTATCTTACTGTGCTAGATCTTAAGGATGCTTTCTTTATCATACCCCTATACACAGACTGCCAGTTCCTTTTTGCTTTCACATGGGAAGACCTAGATACACACACCTCCACTCAATTGACGTGGACAGTCCTCCCACAAGGGTCCGGGATAGCCCCCATTTCTTTGGTCAGGCCTTAGCAAAGGACCTTGTCTCCTGCCCTTTCACTAATAGCAAAGTTCTGCAGTATGTAGATGATCTCCTAATTTGTAGCCCTATCAAACAAGACTCTCTTCTAGACACTGCAACTCTCCTTAACCATTTAGGCTCACTAGGTTATAGAGTATCTAAACATAAGGCCCAAATTTCTTGCCAAACCGTCATATACTTAGGAATTGAAATCACCCCAACAACCCGGTCACTAACTACCGACCGTATGGCCCTAATACGAAACCTTCTTCCTAACCAAGGCACTCCTTCTATCAAAAGGAAAAACAGTAAACATATACACAGATTCTAAATATGCTTTGTTAATTGCACACACCCATTCAGTCATCTGGAAAGAGAGGGTTTTTAACCACCTGCGGTACCTTTATTATTAACAAAAACCAAATACTCAAACTACTAGATGTACTGTTGGCACCTTCCAAGGTAGCCATTATACATTGTAAAGGTCACGAAACTTCATCTAAACCGGTAGAAGTTGGCAACAATTTTGTTGATGCCACTGCTAAGTTAGCCGCCGGATTTTCCACCCCTAAGCCGCCTTCTGTCTGTTTTCTCTTCCCCGAGTATGCCCCTAATTACACTCAGGAAGAAAAGGCTAAACTATTATAAAATCCAACAGCCAAACTAACTACAGATGACTGGATATATATTAATAACAAATTAGTTATTCCTGAAACACAACTCCATACTATTCTAACAGACATACATAATTTTTTACATATAGGACCCAAAGCCTTATACAATTTTCTAAATCCCCTCCTCCACTGTCCAACACTACAAAAACACTTACTTACAATCAATCAGCAGTGCTCAACCTGCCTAAAGGCAAATCCTCAAGGCGCATTGCGTAATCCCCATCCCAGCCACCAACTTGGAGGACACCAACCAGGCGAAGATTGGCAAATTGATCTCATACATATGCCAAGACATAAAACATTCAAATGCCTCTTGACCCTTGTGGACACCTTTTCAGGGTGGATAGAGGCCTATCCTACCACAGGAGAGACCGCTAACATTGTTGCCTCTATACTCACTGAACATATTGTCCCTAGGTTTGGTGTCTCGGTCACTCTTCCATCCGACAATGGTCCAGCATTCATCTCCAAGGTGGTCCAGCGGGTGGCGGCTCTCCTACACATCACCTGGAAACTCCACATCCCTTACAGGCCTTAGTCTTCTGATTCAAGAAATCACTCGTGTCACCTTCAACCAAATGCTTCTTCATCTGTGCGTCCAAATACCAACCATAGGCCCCGACCTTAACGACGCCCCTTAACAGCAGGAAGTAGCCAGACAGACCACGGCGCCCTTTATCACTATTACCAATAAAAGGTTGGACTGTTTGGACAAACAGAGGCAAGATGGCACATTTCCGGGTTCTTCATCACCGGCTTTCCCCGTGTGCGTGAAAATGCAGCTGACGCCCGGGAAGGTGCAGATTAATCGGGCATGCACCAGGTGATGTCAATCCGAAGCGACCAAGATTTACCTGGTGGCACCTGCGGAGCGCCCCCCCTCCCCGACATGCCCGTGCCCCGCCTATTGCCCTTCCACTCCTAGAAAAGTCGCTCCCAGCAGATGCGCCGGGGGTGTGCTTTCTCAGCCCCCACTCTTGTCCGGACTGTATTAGAAACTCCGCCCCCCCCAGGTCCGGTCCCTGAAGCTAGATGACCAAAGAATAAATTTGCAGTTTTGCTTTTAGCCTTGCCTACTCGCTGGTTCTTTTGTGCCCACTCTGGTGGTCTTAGAAAAACAAATCACCATCTATATCTGAGAGTGTCTTTCTGCTGAATTTATGCATAAATAAAAATTCATTGTATGTTAAATCCTTGACTTGAGGAACGTGTTTTGCTTCCATGGAAAAACTTCAGTAAAGATACATGATTATTGCCTCATTCTTTTTACAATATATTACTGACTCCCCTCTTTCATGACCTAAATGTAGGTAATATGAGAAGTTTATAACTTAACATCAACATCACTTAATCCTAAAGTAATTCTTCTTAAAATTCTCCCTTTTAATGCCAAAATATCAGGGTAAATCCAGTACTAGTCAGCATTAAGCATTATCTATGACTTTTATAGAAACAATGGTTAAAATACTGGCACAAATCACGGGAAACAGCTCATGAGTTCATTTCTGCGTAATAAGCCATAAGTTTTCTACAGTCTGACTGAATCTTATTTGTAAACAAATTATGTGAAACAATTCCAAAATGTATTTTGTTCACTGGTAGAAGTGCCTGCATCTAAATTCCTGCTCAAGTTTAAAAACAAATTATTACAGAGTTAAAATTTGTTAAATTAATTTCTTGGTTTCTCACTTCCTCTTCTTACATAATCCCCTGCAATTCTTTCTCTCTGCATAAAATTATTTAAATAAATTTTATAATATTGGATTTATGCAAATATATATATATATATATGTTGGCTATAAGGCATAATGAATACTTAAATGAATACTTGTGCGTCCAGTCCTTCAACCCACTTAAGATCTGGGACATTGTAACTGCCTGTGGGTTGACCTTGTTTCCCACCCCCAAACCCCTACCACTCTGGATTTTATGTCTGACATTCTATTTCCTTTTTTAAATTACTCTTACTGCAGTATTTTTCATTTACAATTTAATTCATTAGTTTTATTTACTGAGTTTTCACAAATGTTTAATCACCACCACAATCATGATAAAAAAGATTTCCATCACCCTGAGAAAATGTCTCCTCGTCTTTATAGTCAGTTTATTCTCCTGAGCCTCTGGCTCCTGGCAAACACCTGTTTTCTGTCATTCTTGTTTAGCTTTTTGTCGAATGTCATATAAATGGAACTTACAACATACAGTATAGCCTTTCGTGTCCAATCTATTTCACTTACCATAATGATCTTGAGATTCATCCCTGTTCGTGTGTGTACCATAGTACCTTTTTATTGCTGAGTAGCATTGCATTGTGTGGATATACCACAAATTGTTTATCTATTTACCAGTTGATGATGATTTGGGTTGTTTCCATTGTGGGCTATTATGAATAAAGCTGCTATGAACATTGAATACAAGTGTTTGTACTGGATACGATTTCATTCCTCTTATGTTTTCATTTCTAATTCCTAGAGGTGGAATTCCTGGTCAATATTATAAGTGTATCTTTAACTTTATAAGAAACTGCTAACGTGTTTTCCAAAGTTGCTATGCCATTTAATCTATTACTTTTTTTTTCTCTCTCTCTCTCTTTTTTGAGACGGAGTCTGCCTCTGTCGCCCAGGCTGGAGTGCAGTGGCCGGATCTCAGCTCACTGCAAGCTCCGCCTCCCGGGTTCACGCCATTCTCCTGCCTCAGTCTCCCGAGTAGCTGGGACTACAGGCGCCCCCCACCACGCCCGGCTAGTTTTTTGTATTTTTTTAGTAGAGACGGGGTTTCACCATGTTAGCCAGGATGGTCTTGATCTCCTGACCTCGTGATCCACCCGTCTCGGCCTTTAAAAAATACAACTCCATTGCATGCCTATGTATCCCTAGGCAATGTTTTTAGCTTTGTCTGTTTTAGAGCTTTATAAAATAGTATAACAATGTGGTCTTTTCTTACCTGTCTTTTCTTCACTTAATCTTATACTTTTTATTGTCACCATCTTGTTACATATAGTCCTTAGTTCTGTCTTGTTCACTGCTGTATAATATTTGACTATGTAAACATGCCATGATTTGTTTTTTCATTCTATATGTGCCTATTAAATGTTTTTGAATTGTATTTGCCAATTCCATATGCTTGTAAAAATTTATGTTTGTATAACCTATCAACCTTGAGACATCATATATTGAAATCCCCCACTATAATAGATTTTTATTTTTCTAGATGTTTCTGTTAATTTGTAATTTATACACTTTGAAGATATTTTCTTAAGCCACATGATTAGAATTGTTGCAGTTATGGTAAATTAAAATGTTTATCACCAAGTAGTATCTCTCTGTATATCTTGTCAGTCTTTTTAATCATAAAGTTTATTTTTTCTGACATTAATATAATTATTCCAGCTTTTTTCCTGAAAAATATTTTTCCAGTTTTTTACATTAACTTTTTAATTTTTTAGGTGTGTTTCCTGATAATAGCATATGACAGTAATTTTTACTTCATCCTACCTGATAATTGACCATCTTTTAATTGCTCAATTTAGCCCATTTATATATATTGTGATTAAGTTCTAGCATCTTCTTTCTTACTTTCTATTGTCCCTACTATTTCTCTTCCTTTCTATCTTTCCTTTAGTATTTTAGGATTAACTGGGTTTTTTTGTTTGTTTTCTTCTTTTTCCATTTTTCCACTTCTTACAGATATATAGTTTATTCTTCTTTATTTTTTACAAGGGGTAACCTTTGAAATTTTACCATGCATATTTATTATGTATTGATTTCTGAAGTTAGTATTTTAACCCAATTTACGAGCAACCTAAGCATGTTTGAACATGTTAAATCTTATAACCAGAGGGATTGAGGGCTCAAACATGGACAAAAACTGTCGAGTCCTGAAACACTTCTTCAAGGCATAGCACATCTCAGTCTCTGTGAAATGTGTAAATCTCCCCAAAAGTTGGTCGTGCCCTTGTCCCTGTTCCACATAACAAATACAATTGTTTCTTTGTGTGTATGTCACACTGAAGTGTGACTACCCTGAGAATAAAGAAAACAACACTTTTACTTTTTTTGTAGTTCCTGACATAGGACTCAGCATATCACAGCATATATTTATTTTAGGAAATATTTCTTTTCAATTAAAAATTTTATGATTCTACACACTCATGACTTTTTATTCTCTCATCTTTCAAAGTGATAACCAACTTCATCAAAAACCTTACTTAGCATGGCCAGTGATAAAAGAGAAGGTCTGAATAAGCTACAAATGACAATTCTTATATTTTCTGTGTATCTCTCCACTTTTGACATTTACTACTATGTGATCTTTGCTCCTAATTAATTCATCATTCAAACTGTCTAACTACAGTGACTTTAGTTTGAGAGAAGCAGGATTAGGCCTTGTAAGAACTATTCTATCAAATTAGCTCTGTGTCATAAGGAGTCCATGTGTTTCAGAAGCAAAGGAGTGGAAGATGGTCTAAGTCTGGCTGAGCCAAATGAACGGTGGTTATTCTTATGTTTATTCATATTATTTGGAAAGAGAAATGAAAAATATTATATACTTTCTTAAAACACTACTTGCACTATTTTCTCAAAATTTTATGTAACTTTGGAATTAGCATGCTGTTTTCATGTACAAACTTTTTCCAAACTCCCCTAGGGAAGGAATCATGGACTGCAGAACTCTGCACCCACCCAGGCAGCCAGCATAACAAGCAGTGGGCACTCAGTAGGCTCCTGATCATTCTATCTATTATGAAATGAATCCATGAGTTAGTGAACAAATGGAGATATAAGAGAATGAAGATACAGTTGTATCTTCCCTGTAATTTTTTACCTAGTCATTATGAATCTTCTATCATTTAGCCTTAAAAATATTATTTAAGGCTGGGCGCGGTGGCTCACACCTGTAATCCCTCGGGAGGCAGAGGCGGGTGGATCATGACGTCAGGAGATCGAGACCACCCTGGCTAACACTGTGAAACCCCGTCTCTACTAAAACTACAAAAACTTAGCCAGGCATGGTGGCGGGCATCTGTAGTCCCAGCTACTCCGGAGGCTGAGGCAGGAGAATGGCGTGAACCCAGGTGGCGGAGCTTGCAGTGAGCCGAGATCACGCAACTGCACTCCAGCCTGGGTGACAGAGCAAGACTCCATCTCAAAAAAAAAAAAAAAAAAAAAAAAAAAATATATATATATATATATATATATACACACACACACACACACACATATACATATATATTTTTTATATATATAAAATTTAGATTTTTAACTGAAATTATTTTGAAATGTTATTTTATTTTTAGAAGAACTTTTTTTTTTTTATGTTTCATTGGCTGTTTTTTTGCTTTTAGCTGAACTTGAAACTAGCCTATAGAAAAGTCTATGTAACTGGCCAGGCTCAATGGTCACGCCCCAGCCTGGGCAAAATGGCAAAACCTTATCTCTGCAAAAAACAAAAAGCTTTGCCAGACACGGTGGTGTACGCCTATACTCCCAGCTACTCAGGCGGCTGAGGTGAGAGGATGGCCTTACTCCTGGAGGTTGAGGCTGCAGTGAGCTGTGATCGTACCACTGCACTCCAGCCTGGGCAACAAGAGACAGACCCTGTCTAAAAAAAAAAAAAAGTAAATGGTATCATAAATTTAAAAATGTTCTTTTTTAGAGATAGAATGGACTACGCAACCACATTGTGAAGAAAACCCAGCAAGAATAGAGAAATGGAACAACTTGGGGAAAAGTGACAGATCAGAAGGTGGTAGAGGATCTTCAAGGCACATCTGCACATCCAGATGCAGGCAAAATCAAACCTAAGCCACCTCAGACTATTTAAAGGGTATTTTGCTTTTAAATGTATGCAGAAAATAGTTTCCACAAATATCCTTCCTTAATTCTAGAAATAGATTCCCAGTATTAAATCAGAACTCATTATGATAAAAGCTCACAGGAACGGATGTAATAAATGTCTTCTATAGATTGCTTCATTTGTTCCTCATGATCCTAAGACCTAAGAAGAAAAGAGAAAATTGAGGCTTACAGGAGCTAAGAAATCAGCAGAACTAGGATTTGACCCCAAGAAATCTGACTTCAGAGTCTACCTGCAAAATTACTACACTCTTGGCTACACTCTTGGCTTCCCCATATTGTAATAAAACCGTGTTTTCATAGCCAATTGATAGTACAATTAAACAACAACAGATCTTCCATCTCAAGAATTCTCAGTTTAATAGGCTTCATATTTTAAAATCCATATTTTAAGATTAGCTTTTGGAGCTAGTTTCAATTTCAAAAAGTAGTGAAACAGGGAAAATACTATAGTCCCTAATTTTTCCTTCTCTCTCCAACACCCACCCAAAACACTCATAACACACCCCATTCCCTCTACACACACCATTTTTTCAAGCTGTACCTAATTTATTTAGTATCACTTTAAGGCCAGCTCTTCGTATGTTCTTCTGCCATAGCAAATGGGAAGATAAAAATGCCAGTAGTACCTGAAATTTCCTTTTTCCAGGACCATCTACAAAGTAGGGGGAGAAGGTAAGCATGTGAGACAGTTTAGTGACGAAGATTATAAGCTCCATAGTTTGAGTGCTCTACTTCATGGCCTCTTGTGGCTACTTGTGAAACATCACAGAAGTTTTTATCAATATCATCTGTCAAATGGACAATAAAACTATTTCCAGTTGTTATGAGGATCTAATTACACAATCTCTATAAAGCTCTTCATCTTTTGTGTGATATGTAGTAAGTAGTCAACTAATAATAGACATTAATATTAATTCTTGTCTGGAAAAGCATCCAGAGTTATAAATTATAACTACATAATTTATAGCTACATTTGTTGTTGTTATTGTTGCCATTTTCAGCAGATTCATTATGCCAGCTATATAGAAAAATCATCTGTTATTCAAATGTTAACACATTTTTAGGGGAGTCTTTTGCAATTCATCTCATTGGTACATAGTCATCACTGGAATTGAATGTGTAACAAGAACCATATTGAGTTTCTGTGTGATAGATGGAGGCATTTGATATTATTTAGATGTAAAACATTGGCATCTCTTTTCAAACACAAATGAGGCTTGAACATTATTTGGAAATGTGCTGTATGGCTGCAGGCATTCCTCCAGCCCGCCTTCATGAAGAGGTGGATAGCCCTCAATTAAGGCAAGAAAACAGGTCTGGAATTTCCACACCAAAATACCATCTCTGCCATTTACACAACTAACACAAATCTCTCTAGTTTGCCTGTCCTGGCTTTTTACTAGCGACTCCCATCTCAAATTACCCTACTCAGCTTTTAATAATGACCAAATACCTGATAATTGTAGCAACTATGTATGCCCCTAAAGTCTCCAAGCTTGAGTCCTACATTAAACCAGATATCCATACAACCACAAAATTGGAACAGGCTATGCCTGACCTCACATTATGCCTTTCACTTTCACATGAGCTGCCTCCAATTGTTGCAAAAATATTATCAATGACATTACTCATTTTGTCATTAAGAAAACATCCGCATGACAATCTTCTCTCTAATCTCAGGGCCAGAAAAAAATGTAAATATAGTTGACAAACTGCTAAACTTCCCATTATGAGATAATGAAAGATTTATAACACTCTGCCTACTGGGTTGAAGCTCTGAGCTAAATTTTGAGTTCAGTTCCATTAGCTTTTCACTATCGCCTTTTCTTTCATTATTTTACATAGGTTCATATTTCTTAAATAATTTTTATTTGATTTTCATAATACCCAATTCAAAAATCGTTGCTGCAATCTCTGTCTGTTGAGGCACTAAGCTCCCTGCTGTCTGCATGTGGTCTTAGGTCTCCTGGAGCCATTTAGCTTCTTTGGATCATCTTGCCTGTTCTCATATCCACCCTTGCTCAAGAGCTTATATTACTCATCTGTGTATAGCACGCTCTGCTGAATCACTGAGGAGAAAGACTTATTCCCCCATGTAGTTTCCAACTCTGATCTCCGGTCTTCTTCTGAATGATCTCCTTTGCTTGTAGGTTACTGTCTCATTTTTCTTTGACTTTTTTGCATCAAACATCTTTGAGGACTCATCTATTTTTAGTGTCACCATTTCCTCAGCAAGCATTTTATCTGAAACAATTTGAACCCACTGCTCTACTGTGACTGCTCCTCTTAGATGGCTAATGACTTCTCAGTTATTAAATACAGATGGCCCCCAACTTACGATGGTTCAACTTAGAAGTTTTCTACTTTATGATGGTGTGAAGGTGGTAAGCATTCTGTAGAAATTGCACTATGAATACCCATACGACCGTTCTTATTTTCACTTTCAGTACACTATTCAAAATTACACGAGACATTCAATGCCTTATTATAAAATAGGCCTTGTGTGAAATGAAATGATTTTGCCCAATTGAAGGTTAATGTAGGTGTTCTGAACATGTTTAAGGTAAGCTCGGCTAAGCTATAATGTCTGGTAGATTAGGTGTATTAAATGCATTTTTTATTTATAATAGTTTCAACTTACAATGGATTTATTGGAATATAACCCCATCGTAAGTCAAGCAGCATCTGTGTAATGGTGATTTCTCAAACTTTATCTTTTTTCCGTAGCACTTGACACAGGTGTTCACCCCCTTTTCGTAAGTACACTGTCCTCACTTCCTTCTTAGGGACGTCTCTCTTGCTCAATCACTGCTCTGTCTCCTGCATTAGCTCCTCTTCTCCCATTGTTAAAGTTGGAGTCTTCCAACAATTTGTTCTCGAACCCTTTTCCATCATCACTTCCTCCTTTGTTGACCTCATCCAGACTCTAGACTTTAAATGCCATCTATATTCTGTTGACTATTGCCTTGACAGAGCCATTGGCCATAAACTGTCCCCACCCTATTATAACTGAAGCCAATTTTGTATTTAAATTTCCCCAGCCCTAAAATTATTGGAATAATACTTGATACTTGTGTCCTCTCTCTCACGCCATACATCCAATCTCAGAAAATACTATCAGCTCAAACTTCAGAACACATCCAAACCCCAATGCCCCTCACAAACTCCACTTAAGTTTAGGCCACCATCATATCTCATTTTGATGACCACAATAGCTTCTCACAAGTTCTCTGCTTCTATCATTTTCCTAGTACAATCTATTCTTTTAAGACATAAATTAAGTAATGTTATAATTCTCAAAAGTCTCCAGAGGCTCCCAATGCCACTAGAGAAATAGTCTAATTCCTCCCAGTGGTGTACCATTACCTCTCTAAATTCATCCCCTGGCTCACTTCACACTGGCCTCTTTGCTATTTCTCCAGCACACAAGGCATGTGGCCACCTCAGGGACTTTGCACAGTCTCTTTCCTTTTACTGGAATGCATTAATCCTTATTTATTTCATGAGGGTTATTTTGACCACTCAATTTAGAAATAACAACCAACTCTCCACACTTCTATTCTCTCTGTATTTCCCTTTCTCTTTTCTCTCATTTTCATTTTTAAAATATCCATATAATTTAACACTTTCTAACATACTGCATAATTTAGTGATTACATTTATTGTCTATTGTCTGTCTTGCCTGGCATATACTAAAGACTAAATATTGGTTCAATGAACATGGCAAGGATATCTATATTGCTGAGCATCCTTAAAGATGACAGAATATGCTCCAGTTAATTTGAGGAAAATTATGGACAGTTCCCTTTATCTTTAGTACAACTGAAGTAAAAGAATAGAAGATGACTTTTTGTTAATTCCCAGACACTCATGGTAAAATTTTCCAGCTGAAAGGGCAGCTGCTGTCAACACTTTGCCCCATAATTAGAAAGTAACCAGATAAGGAAGCTGCTGTTACTATTTAAGCCCTACAAGAAAAGCAAATCCACTTGCCAGCATTCTTGACAGAATATCGCATCTCTTCACTCATGACTGCCATTCTGAAAATGTCCAGTTGCCTAAAACCCAGGTCATAAGCACAGCATAGCTGAAAAGCAATCTGATAAATGTAGCTTTTATCTTTCATCTATATTTGTAGGTACCACACACCCTAAGTGGGTGTGTAATAAGCCAATTGCACTGCCAGTCACAGCCCACCCTTGTGGCTACTTAACGTCAGTACATACATGAACTCCCACAATTAACACTTCCAGATAACAATAACTACACACCTCACATAAAAGAAAATGCACTGACCTTCTCCCCAAAGTGGTGGTTCAAAAGTTCATCAAGCATTGCATCTACTGCTGGATGATTAGCTCTCCTCAAACTTAGGCATGCTCCTCTCTCAAAAGGCTACAACTTTTGGGATAAATGATTAAGATCACCACTCTACCATGCTTACAGAAAATTCTGGTGAAAAGAGAGAGAAAGGAGGGAAAGAATCACATTTTTATTACAGCTTTGGTCTCATTATTTGTTATTGGTCTGTTCAGATTCTGGATTTCTTCATGATTACATCTTGGCAGGTTCTACATATCTAGGAATTTATTCATTTCTTCTAGATTTTCCAATTTATTGACACATCATTGTTCATAGTAGCCTCTAATGATCCTTTGAATTTATGTGGTGTTGGTTGTAATGTCTCCTTTTTCATTTCTGATTTTATTTGGGTCTTCTCTCTTTCTTAATCTAGCTAAAGCCTTGTCAACTTTGTTTATCTTTTTTAAGAACCCAACTTTTTGTTTCATTGTTTCTAATTTTTTTAATTTCATTTTCATTTATTTCTTCTCTGATTTCTATTTCTTTTTCCTTCTACTAATTTGGGGTTTGGTTTGCTCTTGCTTTTCTAGTTATTTTTTTCCTCTTAATTTTACCTTTATTTCGTTTTTATTTTTCACATTTTTTTTAATAGTTTTTGGGGGAATAGGTGGTGTTTGATTACACGGGTAAGTTCTTTAGTAGTGATTACTGAGATATTGGTGCATCCATCACCTGAGCAGTGTACATTTCACCCAATGTGTAGTCTTTGATCCCTCAACCCCCTCCCACTCTTTCCTCCAAGTCCCCAAAATCCATTGTACCATTCTTATACCTTTGTCTCTTCATAGCTTAGCTCCCATTTATGAGAACATATAATGTTTGCTTTTCCATACCTGAGTTACTTCACTTCGAATAATGATCTGCAACTCCATCCAGATTACTGTGAATGGCATTATTTTGTTCCTTTTTATAGCTGAGTAGTATTCCATGATATACACCAGACTCTCTTTATTCACTCATTGACTGATGGCATTTGGGTTAATTCCATATTTCTGCAATTGCGAATTGTGCTGCAAGAAACATGCATGTGCAAGTGTCTTTTTCATAGAATGACTTCTTTTCCTCTGGGTAGATATCCAGCAGTGAGATTGCCGGATCAAATGGTACATCTACTTTTAGTTCTTTAAGGAATCTCCATACTGTTTTCTTTAAGATGCATTGTTAGGTTATTTATGAAGTTTTTCTGCTTTTTTGATGTAATTGCTTATTGCTATAAACTGTACTCTTAGAACTGCTTTTGCTGTATCCCATAGGTTTTGGTGTGTTGTGTTTCCATTATATTTGTTTCAATAATTTTTCAAATTCCTTCTCAATTTCTCATTAATTCACTGGTCATTCAGGAGCATATTGTTTAATTTACATGTGTTCATATCATTTCCAAAATTGCTCTGTCATTGATTTCTAGTTTTATTCCATTGTAGTCAGAGAAAATGCTTGATAGAATTTCTTTTTTTAATTTTTAAGATGTGTTTTGTGGCCTAACATATGGTCTATGCTTGAGAATGATCCATGTGCTGAGGAAAAGAATGTGTATTCTGTAGTTGTTGGATAAAATGTCCTATAAATAGTATTAGGTCCATTTGGTCAATAGCGTAGATTAAGACTGAGGTTTCTTTGTTGATTTTATTTGGATCATCTGACCAATGCTGAAAGTGGAGTGTTGAAGTCTGAAGCTATTATTTTATTGGGATCTATCTCTCTCTTTACCACTAATAATATTTTCTTTATATATGTTGGTGCTCCAGCATTAGGTGCATATACTTTTATAATGATTATATCATCTTGCTAAATTGACTCTTTTATCATCATATAATAACAAACATTCTTTGCCTTTTTTTATAGTTTTTGTCTTGAAATCTATTTTTTTCCAATATAAGTATAGCTACTCCTACTCTCTTTTGGATTCCATTTGCATGGACTATCTTTTCCCATCCCTTTATTTTTATTGTTTATATGTGTCTTTACAGGTGAAGCATATTTCTTGTAGGCAACAGATCATTGGGTCTTATATTTTTATCCCTTCAGCTCTTCTATGTTTTTTGATTAGAGAGTTTAGTCTAGTTGTATTCAATGTTATTATTGATAAGTAATGACTTACTCCTGCCATTTTGTTATTTGTTTTCTTGTTGTTTTGTAGTCTTTCCTTCCTTTCTGTCTTCCTTTTAGTGAAGGTGATTTTCTTTGATGGTATTCTTTAATTTCTTGATTTTTATTTTTGACTTGAGGTTACCATGAGGCTTGCAAATAGTATCTTCTAAACCATTATTTTAAACTATGACAACTTAACACTGTTTGCATAAACAAAATAACAAACAAGCAAAGAGAAAACTAGTAAAAATTTCACACTTTAGCTTTCTCTCTTGGCTTTTGATGTTTTGTTGTTTCTAATTTTATATTATTATACTGTCTATGCAATAAAGTTATAATTATTATTTTAATAGGTTTATCTTTTAGTCTTCCTCCTCAAGATATGAGTCATTTACATGCCACAATTATAGTATTATGATATTCTTTGGGTTTCTTTGTGTGCTTACTATTACTAATGAGTTTTGTACCTTCAGATGATTTCTTTTTGCTCATTAATGTCCTTTTCTTTAGATTGAAGAACTCCCTTTAGAATTTCTTGTAGGACAGGTCTGGTGTTCATAAAATCCCTCCACTTTTGTTCGTCTGAGAAAGTCTTTATTTCTGCTTCATGCTTGAAGTATATTTTCACTGGTTATACTGTTGTAGGGTAAAAGGTTTCTTCTTTCAGCACTGTAAATATGTCATGCACCTCTCTCCTGGCCTGTAAGGTTTCCACCGAAAAGTCTGCTGACAGACATATTAGAAGTCCATTGCACGTTATTTATTTCATTTCTCTTGCTGCTTTTAGGATCCTTTCTTTATCCTTGACCTTTGAAAATCTAAATATTAAATGTCTTGAGGTAGTCTTATTTGGATTAAATCTGCTTGGTGTTTTATAACCTTCTAGTACTGGATATTGATATTTTTCTCTACGTTTGGGAAGTTCTCTTTTATTATCCCTTCAAATAAACTTTCTATCCCATCTCTCTCGCTACCTTCTCTTTAAGGCCAATAACTCTTAGGTTTGCCCTTTGAGGCTATTTTCTAGATCCTGTAGGTGTGCTACATTCTTTTTTATTCTTTTTTCTTATGTTTCCTCTGGCTGTATATTTTCAAACAGTCTGTCTTCAAGCTCACCAATTCTTTCTTCTGCTTAATGAATTATGCTCTTAAGAGACTCTGTTGCATTCTTCCATATGTCAATTTCATTTTTCAACTCCAGAATTTTTGTTTTACTCTTTTAAATTATTCCAATTTCTTTGTAATATTTACCTGATAGGATTATGAATCACTTTTCTGTGTCATCTTGAATTTCATTGAGTTTCCTCAGAATAGTTATTTACAATTCTCTGAAAGGTCACATGTCTCTGTCTCTGCATGATTGAACCTTAGTACCTTATTTAGTTCATTTGGTGAAGTCATATTCTTCTGGATGGGCTTGATGCTCATGGATGTTTGTCAGCATCTGGGCATTAAAGTGTTAGCTATTTATTGTAGTCTTCATAGTCTGGGCTTGTTTGTACCCATCCTTCTTGGAAAGACTTTTCAGGTATTTGAAGGGACTTGGTTGTTGTGATCTAAGTTTTTGGTCACTGCAGCGGATTCTGCATTAGAGACACCACAAGCCCAGTAATGTCATGGCTCTTGCAGACTTATAGACGTACTACCTTGGTGGACTTGGACAAGATCTGAAAGAATTATCTGGATTACCAGGAGTAGACTCTTGTTCTCTTCCCTTACTTTCTCCCAAACAGATGGAGTCACTCTCTATGCTGAGCTGCCTGAGCTAGGAGAAAGGCGATACAAGAACCCCTGTGGCTGCCACCACTGGGACGGTACTGTGTTAACATAAAGCCAGCACAGCACTAGGTCTTGCCCAAGGCCCACAGTAACCACTGCCTAGCTACAACCTATGTTCACTCAAGACCTTAGGACTCTACAATCAGCAGGTGGTGAAGCAAGCAAAGCTGTGTCCTTCCCTTCAGGGCGACAAGTTTCCCCTGGTCCTGGGTGGGACCAGAGATTCCATCCAGAAGCCAGGGCCTAGAGTTGCAACCTTAAGAATCTACCTGGTGTTCTATTCTAATGCAGCAGAACTGGCACCCAAGCCACAAGACAAAGTCCTTCCCGCTCTTCCCTCCTCTTTCCACAAGTAGAAATGTCTCTCCCCATGGCCACCACTGCTCCAGGCCTGTAGAAAGTTCTCCCTTGCTACGGCTAATGTTCATTCAAGGCCCAAAGTCGCTTCAGTCAGCTTGTGGTGAATGCTTCCAGGTCTGGGACTCTCTTTTCAGGTTAGTGGGCTCCCCTCTGGCCCAGGGCAGGTCCAGAAATGCCATCCAAGGGCCAAGTCCTAGAATCAGGAACCCCATGAGCCCACTTGGTATCCCATTGTGGTCGAGTTGGTAACTACGCTTCAGGATGAAGTTAAATTCCCTTTACTCTTCCCTCTCTTTTTCTTAAGAAGAAGGAGTCTAGAAGAAGAAGAAGTCTTTTCCCTTGGTCACAGCTGAGAATGTGCTAGGTCACACCTGAAGCCAGCATGTCTCTGAGTCTCACCCAAGTCCCATAGTGAGTTCTGTGTGGGCACCACTACTGATTATCCAGAGACCAAGGGCTCTTTAGTCAGCAGGTGATGAATTCTTCCAGGACTGGGTCCTTCTCTTTAAGACTATGGGTTCTCTTCTGTCCCAAGGTGTGTCTAGAAATTATTCTGGGGGCTGGGGTGTGGAATGGGGACACTCTGCCTGGTGCCCTATCCTATTGTGGCTGAGCTGGTATTTGAAGTTGCAAGATAAAGTCCTCTCTCCTCTTCTCTCTCTTCTCCTTAAGCTGAAGGAAGGAGTCTCTCCTGGAGCTGCAGGTTGCATTACCCGGGGTTTGGGGAGAGGTGGTGCAAGTGCTCCTTTGGCTGCCCTGGCTGGTGTTTCATTGGATTGTGTGCCCACTAGTCCACTGGCTCTGAGTCCAGCACAGCACCAGGACTTGCCTAAGAATTGGAGTCCTTGTGGCGTAGACTGCCTTTCAAGTTTATTTAGGACCCCAGAGCCCTTTAGCCCACAATGACAAGGTTTGCTGGAACTCAGAGTCCAACAGCTAGGATGGGTGATTCCCCTCTGGCTAGGGCTGATCTAAATGCTCGCACTGCGGGCACTGTGTTCTGTCCAGGGTTGCTTTCTGCTGTGACAGGATAGCAGAGGGTTCCGATGCAAAGTCTCACAATCACTATGCTTTTCCTCCTCCGAGGTCACAGATTCTCTCTCTGCACCATGTCACTATTGTTGGGGTCTTGGGGAGGGATGGCATCAACAATTCAAGATTATCTTTCCTACCCTCTTCAGTGTCCCTTTCAGCAATATGTAGTTAAAACCAGGTAATATGGTTGTTCACCTGATTTTTGGTGCTTATGAAGGTATTTTTGTGTGTATGGATAGTTGTTCAACTTGCTGTTCCTGCAGGGATGACAACTGGTGAAGACTTCTATTTGGCCATCTTGCTCCTCTTAGTTTGATTTGCCTTGTTTACATGCACCAAGTGAAGGAGGAAATTAGGTCATGTATTTTTGAGTCTTCAGTCTACTGTAACATTGTGTGTTTCAGAGAATGTTCGTATTTAGTCTTTACTTTTACTCTAAAGGTGCTTTTCTATCCTACAGTTTTATTTTTAAGAGAGATTTGAGTGCAAGATAACTCTGAGTGTGGTGGGCTAAATAATGTTCCCCAAAACATGTTTAAGACTTAATCCCCAGCACATGTGAATATATTACTTTACATCATAACAGGGATTTTGCAGGTATGATTTCATTAAAGATCAAGAGATGGGGAGATTATCCTGGATATTCTGGGTAAGCACAATGTATTCTCAATGCATTCACATGGGTCTTTTAAAGGGGAGGCAGAAGGAGATTTTACCACAAGGGGGAACGTCACAATGAGCAGTGAGAGACAAATCTGGCAAGCCCACAGCTAACTTTGAAGATGGACACAGGCCATAAGCCAAAGAATTCAGGCTACCTCTAGGTGTGGAAAAAAGGTAAGGAAATAGATTTTCCCTCCGAAGCCTAGGAGAAAATAAAGTCTCGCTGATGTCTAGATTTTGGACTTCTGATTTCCTGAACTATAAGATAATAAATTTGTTCTGTTTAAAATCATTAAGTTTGTGATTTTTTTTATAGCAGCAACAGAAACTAATACATTGAGTCCCTGAAAGAGGATAATGGTACAGCACTGCACCTTCCTAAGTACAATGCCCTCTCACACCAGCTCCAGCAAACACTCTCGCCCTCCAGTTTTCTTCTCCCTCAGAGAGCACACTAATCTTTGATTACATAGTTTAATCTACAGTCTTTATTTACTTTCAAATTACTGTTTATTTTCTATATACACTTATTTTTATTGTTCCCTTGTTTTCTTTAGTCTTGGGTTGAGATGGAATGCCTCATCTCTTTTCATATTTAAATAAATGTGTGTTTGTTTGTTTTTTTATTTTACATTTTTTTCACTTAGCTTCAGAGTTTTTGAAAACAAGTCAAAAATCAGTAAGTGTAAGTTAAATGTATTCATAAATCTAGTCATTTGGATATTTCATATTTTCAAATTCTACTTTAATATGTAATACTTATTCTACTGGCTTTATTTTTAAAAGAGTAGCTTAAAGTAAGCTGCATGTAGTTGCCAGGTTCATATATATAGACAATTGCAAAGAAAGGTAGGTAGGTAGCCCCCACAGGAGCATAAGAAGTGACTCCTCCTATTTTGTATTTAGCTAATATAGTACTATATTTTCAAAATTAATTTAAATTACAGAATTTTTCCCCAACTTCACCTATACCTACACACTCAGCTTATAACTTCTCTTATTTCTCTTCTTTCCATCCTTGCCTTCACGTGTAGCATAAGGGTAGTCCTTCCTTTTTACAAGGTGAATAAACCTTATTTCCAAGAGCCATATTCACAGTACTGTTGTTTCTCTCTTGAAAAGGTCAGGTCTATCTGTTTGGAAAGCAGTTTTTCACCACTATCTCCTTTATTTAGTTGAGAAAATTTAAAGGGGACTTGTCTCACACAAGTCACGAAATTTAAAGTGACGCTCAAAGTGTCACTTTACAAGAGTTTCTTAATTATAGAGCTTTTCATGATTTTTTTCACCTTTACCTCTAAATTAGCCATCATATTAAAGTGAAACCATCCAACTATTTCCTGTAAGTGAAATGAATACCTTGAGTATTTACAATGTGCTAGGCATTTGATTTATTGTCTTTATATTATTCTTTATTTTTAGTAATTTATTTAAGATACACTAAATGATTATTTGTCACTGGCCTAAGCACTTTACAAATATTAACATCATTTTGAAGTTTCTTTCTATTTATTTATCTCTAACTGGCAAATAATAATTATCTATATTTATGGGGTAAAATGAATTTTTTTTTTTTGAGATGGAGTCTCGCTCTGTCACCCAGGCAATGGCGGATCTCGGCTCACTGCAACCTCCGCCTCCCAGGTTCAAGCGATTCTCCTGCCTCAGCCTCCTTTCCTGGATTACTGGTGTCCACCACCACGCCCAGCTAATTTTTTGAATTTTTAGTGGAGACAGAGTTTCACCCTGTTAGCCAGGCTCGTCTGAACTCCTGACCTCAGAGGATCCACCTGCCCCGGCCTCCCAAAGTTCTGGGATTACAGGTGTGAGCCACCGTGCCCAGCCAAAATGTGATATTTTGATCTATGTATATATTGCAGAAAAATCAAGCTATATATCCATCACCTCCCCAACTTATTTTTTTGTGTGTGGTGAGAACATTAAAAATTTATTATTTGGCAATTTTGACATATACATTATTACTATCTGTAGTCACCACACAGTACAATAGATAATTCCTCCAGTCTAACTGAAACTTAGTACCCTTTGATCAATATCTCCCCTTTCCACATCCTTCATCTTCCCCATAGCCTCTGGTAACCACCTTTCTACTCTGTTTCTATGAAATCAACATTTTAAGATTCCAAACATAAGTGAGATCCTGCAGTATTTGTCTTTCTGTACCTAGCTTATTTCACTTAACGTAATGTCCTCCAGTTCTAACCATGTTGTCACAAATGACAAAATTTTTGAACATTTTTAATTCATATAACAAAACCATGAAGTAGGTACTATCATTAAACATGGTTTTACAAATGCAGAATGTGAGAACGTATATAAAGTAGCCAAAAGACACAACCTAGTGAGTGGTAGAACTGAGAATGTAACACAGGCAGTCTGTCCCCAAGTCCCTCCTCTTAACCATCACACTCTCCTATTTTGCCAGTAACCAGCATCTCTCACTCTATGGATGCATTACACTATGCAACTCCTAAAACTAGTATATGAAGTGATGTGTCATTCAAGACATTCAGGGATAAGTGCCTAGAACTCAGAGAGCACTAGCTTGAACATGGGAACTATTGGAATGATGTTTTAGTTCACAGAACTGAACCAGAAGAGGGACTCCATCAGTGTCATTTCTCTCTCTCTCTCTCCCGCCCTCCCCCGCCCTGTGTGTGTGTGTGTGTGTGTGTGTGTGTGTGTGTGTGTGTGTTTGGGGGGAAGGGGGGACTACAACCAGATTATAAAGAATATAAACACAGAATTTCTCTAGAATCACATCATTTGGAAACTTGTCCAGAAGACATTTTCCCACCAGCTCCAGCTCTACAAAGAACAAGTCACAGAGAGCTGTACAACTGGTCCCCTGTTTGGGACTCCAGGGCATCCCTGTAGCTAGAATGACAGAATCTCACATTTGGGTAGCCTGAGACAAAAGCCCACTCTTGAAGCCTGGGGGTAAGATGGTGTTTAGCTCCACCCACCAAAACCACATTAGTGGAGTAAGTAAGAGTAGTTTGCTCAAAAGAAGGTGTGAGTTGGAAAGAAGACAGAGCCTGTTCTGATTTGGATAGACTAAATTATTTTTTTATTCTATGAATGAGTGTTATTATTGTCCCACTTACCAGTAAACTCTAGTAAACTTTGGTGAGCTTTGAGATGGTAACTTGTTCAAGGTTATGGAACAAGGAAGGAACTGAATCAGGATATTGAAAACAATATCCAGCTTTTAACCATTAGTCAGTTTACAGTAAGAATTCCTCTGTGTAATATAGTTGTACTTAGGATCACACTGACTGGGGAAGCAATGCATTGCTTCCTGTGCCATTCAAAAGAAGGAAGGGAAGCTAAGCATGCTGATAATCTGCTTTGAGCCACTCACCTTGCTACATGCTTTAACATATGATCTTCTCTGTTTCTCAGCTCAATTTTAAGAAGGACGTACATTTATTTTATTTTTTAAGCTAATTGTCTCAGTTAAGTAACAGGCTCAAGTCCATACATCCAATTTGATGCAGAACCATAATTCCGACTGAGATTTACTAGAAACCCATGCCCTTGAAGTAGCTCAAGAGGTGCCCATGCCTTTAAATATTATGAACCAGTAAAATATTAAAGGAATAACAGTTAACTAACTTACATGAAGTATAAATTTTCTATTTTGTCATATTACGACATATAAAAACAAACTAAAACAGGAAAGAAGCAGAGAGAAAGAAGGAGAAGGAGATAGAGAAGAAAGAAGGAGAAGGATGAGAAAAGGGAGGAGGAAAAGAAGAAGAAAATACACACAAACACCCTCCCAGCTACTGTAATCTTCATTTCATGAAAGGAATCATATATTGTACCAAACGCTAAAAAGATCATAATCTCTGTATAAAGGACAGTTCTTAACATTAATTAATTTCTCTATACAAGACATTTTTCTTTTCCACTCAGGACCTTGAAACACTTAAGAAGAGCCTCTTTTGGCACCAAATGCAGGAGGCACTCTGCTGTTCATTCACACCCTGCACACCAAACAAGTAGCGTTGCCTGGAAGTCAACTCTCCAGAATGCAGGCATCTAAGATGGAAGCACTCTACCACATCTTCCACAGACATTCCTCCTCCTTGTCAAGGCAAAAATGAATCATTTACGATATTTCCTTACTATTTTTAAGTTCAATTCGATCTTCAGCTATTTCCCCTGTTTCTAGTTTAAATTGTTACTTCCATCAAAATAAAATGCCTTCTCCGATATCTTATTGGTATGTACCAAAAACAAACAAACAAACAAAAAAACAACGGATTTGTGCCACATACTTAAAATAAATATATCTTGGTCATTGATGTCGGAGAGTAAAATATTCTCTTGTGTTTTAATGAAATAAAAGAACCTCATCCATGTTGACTGGCGAGTGCTTTCTATGTGCCTTGAAAAATACAATGTGTAGATTGGTCCTTTTTGTGCTAAAGAGTTTATGTTAACTCCTATATTGTTATATTACAGGAGAAAATGGCTTTTATTACCAATCATAGGGTTTAGAGGAAGGGAAATACGTGTTATGAATCTCCACACATGTTGAAAATAGATGCATAAAGTGTTTAGTTTGAAGACAGGCTGCACTGATTCACTCAGCTGGAAGTTATAATTGGCATGGTTTGCTGTATGCATTTGTTTGTGAAACATAGTGCATAGTATTGGCTAAGACCATTACCATGTCTGAAAACTAATCTTGATGGACACATATTTAGCAATTCTGCGTAGCTTAAACATATTGAGTTTTCAGAGCAGATAATTCCCATGGAATTCTCTCACTTCTAGGGATTTGAAAATATTCACCAAGTGACTTTTGTTTTTCTTCAATAAACGTGTGTTTGTACATACACACATGTATAAACACACACTTATAAATATATGTATACACACACACACACATATCTGTCTAATGGTGATAGATTACACTGTTCTCTAAAGTTCTGGATGGAAGAATTCTCTGCAGTCAAGTCCTAACACTTAACAAGCAAAAAGTTAATACTTGAGGCTGTTTCCTATTTATGTAGTTAAATAAATGGGCTTACTTGGTCCAGAAGGAAGCTAAACGGTATTCAAGGGTTATAAGTGTGATTCTTGCCTCATTTAGTTTGAAAAACCACCTATTAAAAAATTAAGAAAATAATAATCTCAGATTTATTTCCACATGCCAAGTTGAATACAGAAACTCATTGAAAAACTACTTCTAGAAATAACTATTACCAAGGATGTAATTAAATAAAACATTATTTAATATTATTTAGATTTAGAATGAAGCTGATAACTGGGCCCTTAACTTATACACAACTCAAGTAATTTGTTATGCTGGGATTTCTTTTTCTTTACAAGTGTCATTGTCAAAGATAAGAAGGGGAATTAAGATCCAAATATGTTATTTTAAATTATTTGTTCCTTTTTTCTGTTGGCAAATATTGACATATTTTGAAAGATACTCTTGAGAAAGCTTCCAAAAGAATGTTTACACAGGCATTAAAATCATAAAGGCTGTCATTATGGGCAATTTATTGAACTCTGTGACATGAAGATGTTTAAGAGACAGCATACCAGAGACCTTTGATTCCACAATTTTTTAAAAATCTAACTTCAGTAAAAAATGGAGTACATTTATTTTATTGAATATATGTCCTGGCTCTTCTTGAAAAATATTAAAAGAGTAATTCAGGTTTTACATGTTGGAAATCAGAACGTACTATTACTCCCATCATACTTCAATATCCCTTTCCTACCCTTGTCCCATCCCCGTTCTTCAGAGTAACAGAAACCACCAGCAAAAAGCCTTCCTGGAAAGGTGAGATGTTCCTTAATATATATTCAGTCTATGACTTTTTAGCAAGGTATTTAATCACTGGTGTAACCTCCAGTGGCATCCTGCCATATTTTACGTTTCTCAAAGTGCCAGAACAATTAAGCGGTAAGCAAAAGTAGAACTAAAATTCCTAAATTTTTTGTGTTCTATTTCACATAGATAAAATAATGCTTCTGGGCTGGCTATAGTGGTGTGAGCCTGTAGTCACAGCTACTCAGGAAGCTGAAGTGGGAGGATTACTTGAGCTCAAGAGTTTGAATCTAGCCAGGAAAACACAGCAAGACCTTGTCTCTAAAACAATTTTAAAACACAATAATGCTTTTATTGTTGCACACTAAAAATTAAATGATCACCAAGCTCTATTGTTTCTTGTTCTAACTGGTGACAGTAAAAGCAATTACAACATTCTGCCCTGGTCTAAAGCTATGAAGTTTGGGCAAGTTATATTAAATGCTCTGTACACTCTTATATTTAACACTCTTCACATACGCCTCATGCAGCCCCAAGGATGTTTTTGAAATGAGTGATAGTATCGCTTTCATACCTAACATGACAGATTTCCCCAATCTCAGGTATCCTCAAACTAGTGAATATTTATCTACTCACTATTACCTCATTGTTCTTTGTTATTTTCCTACCTGACATCACAGAAGACAGAAGACAGTGTGTAGAGGAGTGAGAAAGGGTCGTGTATGATCCAGCCCACCCTATTTGTAGTCCTTAACCATCATAAGGACATGCTGTTGCAGGTTAGGTTACCTGGGAAGTTAACTCTGAGACAGATATTTTTGTGCTAAGGGAGGTCTGCCAGATTTAGCAAACAAAAATTCAGGATGCCTGGTTAAATTTGCATTTCAGAAAAATAATAAATTTTTTTTAGTATATTTTATGTCCCATGCCATATTTGGGACATACTTCTACTAAAAATTATTTGTGTGAAATTCTAATTTAATTGTGTGCTCTGTGTTTTCTGTGGCTCTCTACTTGGAAGTACTTTCAGGATCAACAACAATGGGAAGTGAAGAAAGAAACACTCCACAGAAAAGGAAGTTTCAATTACAGTAAAGCTCTCACGAGGCCCATTCTAGAGGGAGCTCTGGAGGTAGATGACCCTTCAGAATGGTCCCCGATTAGAGAAGGGAGGAGCCAGGCCTTTGGAACACTTCACAACAGTCATTGAATGCACGTTGTCCCAGAAGGGGGCGTGACCTCATCCCGGTGGCTCTTTTCAGCCAGGGAATCTCTCTGCTGGAATCAGCTGAGAGCAGTTGTCCTATTCAGGGGAAGGAGGGAACCTAATTGGCACATCGCAGCCTTCACTACACTTATCCAGTCTCATCCACTGACTACAAAAAAGAAAAAAGAAAAGTAGATACAATGATGGAATGTCTGGACATGAAGTTTTAAAGAGAAGGATTTTGTGAAACCGGTTTTCGTTTGTAGCAGTCATTCTTTAAAATGCTTTAGGCCAGGCGTGGTGGCTCACGCCTGTAATCCCAGCACTTTGGGAGGTTGAGGTGGGTGGATCACTTGAGGTCAGGAGTTTGAGACCATCCTGGCCAACATGGTGAAACCCCGTCTCTACTAAAAATACAAAAAACTATCCGGGCGTGGTGGAACTCACCTATAATTCCAGCTACTTGGGACGCTGAGGCAGGAGAACCACTCGAACCCGGGAAGCAGAGGTTGCAGTAAGGCAGAGATTAAAGTGAGCTGAGATCGTGCTATTGCACTCCAGCCTGAGAAACAAGAGCAAAACTCCATCTTAAATAATAATAATAATAGTAACAATAAAATGTTTTGCACCCTAGACCCCTTGAACTTGGTCCCCTTCCCAGAATAATATTTTCAAATTAGAAAATAAAATACATAAGATTAAGATGAAAAGCATTTATGATACATCTATCAACATTTTTAACAACTACATTTGCAATAGAATAAAATATAGGCTCCCTTATTAATACATTAAATAAAGGGATCTAGCAGCTCTAATAAATACCATAATTTCAAAGCACTGATGAATATAAATCATATTTCAAGATAGCTTCAACAGCAGTGATGTTAAATGAAATCTGTGGTTTATACTGGTAACTAGTCTCAGATGCTACATTATGGTTAGAGATAAATAAAAATAAAGATTTCTTTCCCATCCAAGTTTCTAAACCCCAAGTTGATATAGAAACAATTTACCAAAGATAAAATCCTTGATGGAAATGGGAAGTAAAAATAAAAAGGAAAAAGAAAATCACAGTGGTCAAGACATTCTAATGAGAATTTCAAATAAAAGAAAATATAAAAAATAGTTCATAATAATAACATTGATATCACAATGTAATCGGATAACTACTAAAAAATTGTTTGCATCCTGCAGTAGAAGTAGAATCAGAGCATGTTTCCCACATCTGCCAGAGGTGTATTCTGGTCATCAGTTTCTTCATCTGTAAAATGGAGATAATCTAGCCTGTCTACCTAATTGTATGATTAGGATTCAAAAAGTGAAATTAATCACTATTAACTTAAAAATATTATTGTCCACCAAACATAGGATAACATTTTCCGCCCTCTGCAAATAGAAAGATGCCACTTTGGCCCTCAAAGTGAACACAACTTAGAGAAACTCAAATAGACATCAACAAACAATGGGGTGAATGTCCTATACCAGAGATAAGGACAGGGCAATGGATACTGCCTGGGCAAAAAAGGGCTGATGCTACAGAAAAAAACAGGATGGTACTATTGTTTTAAAGAATAAAGATTTGCCAGTTAAAGAATGAAGAATGGAGCTGGAGAGTGAAGAGGAAGGATATTGTAGGCAGACATTAGAAATATTGCCCCAGTAATTGTCTATCAATTCCCTCTGGTTTGATCTTTCTAGATTACATGATTTCATTTTTTTCTCCCTGAAGAAAAAATAAGAACTCAAAAGTGGTTTTTAACTGACATACAGATACAATCCAGTTAACTTTCTCAAGTGCAAAGAAAATATTTACAATAGCCAAATTCTGAGTGAGAAATAAAACAATTAGAAACATAATAAGAAGGTATTATTTTGGGATGGTATCTACATACTATTCTTTAGGAAGAAAAACATATAATATGACTATATGTAAATACTTCAATGCAGTAAGAGCATTAGGAAGAAAACCCATTATAGCAGTTTTTATTGCGTAAATGTAAAATGTTGAAAATCACTTTAGTAAAACAAATAAAATTTCTATAGTAACAATTATTATGTATACTGACATAAAACCTTATGAATTCTGGTGGAAAAGTCTTTTTTCTTTCCAACACATTTTTTCTTTCAAACACAAGTCATCATTAGGCATATGGGAATTAATATGAACTAAAGTTATACATATTTTCCATATTATGTAGGATCTCCATGGGGTTTTTAATTCACCAGGTCAAATACAAAGTTCAGATATGTTTAGTGCTGTTTTCTCAGAGGCAATACATCTATAAATTTATCATCATATTTGTATCACTTAGTTGACATAACAATTTAAATTGCACAATTTTCTAATAATTATTCACATGTCTCATCATTGTTTATGAATGTTAATCATGTAATGTTATTTCTAGCTGATGTAATCAGAGAGATGAATTCTATCTCTTTCAAAGAAGTCCAGATGCTCTCAAGGCTGCCAAAATTCCAGGACAACTCCCAGTCCTTCTGTGATGTGAACTCTGTGGCATTTGACCTGTTGCTGATCATTGCTCTTTTTTTGTGAAATATTCTACCTTTGGCTCACACAATAGCCCTCTATTCTGAGTTTTCCCCAACTTCTCACATTCTGTCTCCCCAGCCTCATTTGTGGATTCTTGACCTTCTTCTGCAGGTTTCTTAAATCCCAACATTGCTGACGTTTCTATCTTCAGTACTCAGTCTTCTTACCATCTTACTTTCTATACTCTTCTACTCCTTTTTTTTTTTTTTTTTTTTTTTTTGAGTCACGGTCTGAAGTGGTGCAGTGGTAAGATCATAGTTCACTATAGCATCAAACTCCTGGGCTCAAGCAGTGTTTCCACCTCAGCTTCCCAAGTAGCTGGGATTACATGGGTGCCACATAACAGGGTAATTTTTTAACATTTTTGTAGAGACGAAAGTCTCTATGTTTGCCAGGTTGGTCTCCAACACCTGGCCTCAAGTGACCCTCTTGTCTCTCTGGGATTACAGGTGTGAGCCACCACACCTGGCAACTTTGCATACTCTTCTAAGAGGATTAATTCACTCTAAAAGCCTTACCACCTTGTTCCTATGAAAACCACTTTGAGCTGAAACTCTCATCCTTCTCACCTCATCAGCTCTTTCCCTTTATTTTCTCTGCCAAGGATAATGTCAATACCAATTTTTAGACACCCAAACCAAAAATCTTGGAGTCACTTTGACTCTTCATTCTTTCACCCACCCACCTCCCAAAATCCAACTGGCCACCAAGCTCTATACCCTGCATCTCCTTCCCACTAGTCTTCAGCACTACTTTTCTTGATATGACAACAGCACCTCTACCTCCTCATTCCTTTCAACTCATTCTCCACACTGCAGCCAGAGTGAACCTCCTAAAACATAAAGGGAAACATGTCCCTCCTGCTTAGTGTCCAGAATCTCAGCATAACATGCAAGTTCCTTCACATACTATCTTCTGCTGCTTCTTCAACCTTACCTATTATTTTGTATTTTTAATTATTGTGGGTGTTTATGAGATGTATATATTTATGGGGTCTGTGTGATTTTTTTTTTTTTTTTTTTTTTGAGATGGAGTCTCACTCTGTTGCCCAGGCTGGAGTGCAGTGGCATGATCTCGGCTCACTGCAACCTCCATCTCCCGGGTGCAAGTGATTCTCCTGCCTCACCCTCCCAAGTAGCTGGGATTACAGACTCCCACCACTATGCCTGCCTAGTTTGTTTTGTATTTTTAGCAGAGACGGGGTTTCATCATGATGGCCAGGTTGCTTTCGAACTCCTGACCTCAAGTGATCCACCCACCTCAGCCTCAGAATGTACTAGAATTACAGGCATAAGCCACCGTGCCTGGCGCATGTGATGTTTGATACAGGCATACAATGTGTCAAAATCACATCAGGATAATTGGAGTATCCATCACCTCAAGCATTTATCCTTTCTTTATGTTATGAACACACTGATCCCATTTTTTTTTAGTTATTTTAAAATATACAATAAATGATTATTGATTGTAGTCACCTTGTTGTGCTATCAAATACAACATATTATTTGTTTTATGTAACTCTATCTTGTAGGGAGAGGTTTGGGGAGCTGATCAAAGAAAAAGATATGCTGAGAAGCAATAGCACACACAAGCTTTATTGGGTGATGGCTGGATGGGTGTGCGTGTGGGTGAAGTCCCTAACAATAGCCGTCTGTCCCAGTGAATGGCACAGATTTCCCAACACAGAGGCGGAAGAGGGCAAGGAAGCCTCTGGGGCTGAGGCACACTGGCTTAGGTGTCTGCTGATATCCACTTGGCAGCACTGTGGGGAGTCTCTGGATCCGAGAGTTCCCAAGGGCAGAAGCAGGTTGGGGCTTTATGGGCTGGAGTTTATCTATCGCTTGCAAATGTGGGGTGAGGTTTTGCAGGGGGAACAAAGAAGGGAGGTTCTAGGTAGCTAAAAATCTGCTTGTTTGTGCTATTTTTGAAATAAATGAATGTGGAGAAATTTTGAGTTTGGCACTTGGTGGGTTTTTGTGCTGACAGTTCTCAGCCTGTGGGGAAGAAATTAACAACTTGGGGTCAATACACAGAGGCCGTCTTTGCCTCATTTATAAAATACTCACACCGCTTCTTGACAGAAAATGTCCTTGATTTGCTTACTCAAACTATTTGGCTTTTTACAAATGAGTAATTCACTTTTATACATCTGCATTGTAGCCCAAAACACTCTTAGGGAACTTACTATTCAGTAGAGGAGGAAAACAAGATTGAATAACAGAGTTGGGGGCCCATATTAGAAGAAATAAACACAATTCATGCTTATATACCCAAAGTGTATAATAAAAACCTTCAACAAACCAGGAAGACTAATGTATTAAACCTATTCTCAGTCACCAGGATACCACTAAAGACAGCTCTCCAGGTTAGCACCCAGACAAATATGGATTAGACACCTCATGCAAGATCAATGAGTGCCTAGAGCTTGTGGTATGTGTTATTTACTTCTCATATGAGTCATAGGAGCTGGCTATTAGAAGCTTTCTTTTGACAGATGAGGAAATTGGGGCTCAGGCCGGCAAAGTAACTTGCCAAAAGTCACAAAATTAGAAATTGGAAGTGTTGAACTTCACACCCAAATCTATTAGCAAAGCTTTGCTTTCTATCAATACATACTGACCAACAAATTCATTCAACAGGACTTTTTCTCACCCATTTATTCCCATTCATCAGTGAGATTTTCTTGTCCACATCTGCCAAATTCTTAGAAATTCCAGGTATGCTATGATAATGTTCATTTCTACAGACCCTCCCTCAATTGCCAGAGCACAAGTACAAGGTGTTCTAGAATCTCAGAAATGTGGAGCAGGGAATAAAGGGAGAGGTGGGAGTTTTCAAGAATAACTATTTGGGACAATTTGCATTAGATATTATTTGCATATCATTAATATCAGTAGAATTTAATTCAGCCTAGGAGGTCTTAGAGCTTTAGGAGGCAAGCCCTAATGAAAGCAGTAGGGAGGGCCTTGGTTCCAAGCAATTAGTAAGTTTATGAAGGACTCTGGTCCAACAACAACAATAATGGTATAAGGCAGTGCTCAGAAGTTAGGCAGGATTTCAAGCCCCTGATGAGCAGTAAGCCACCTACTCCCAGACTGGACAGTAATGCAGGAAGAAGGAGAAATGCTGAGGAACTAAAGAGATGCCCAGAGTTCATTCCTGGAACTCTGAATTCTAGATCCAGGCTCCATTACAAGGTTGGACTGATTTGGGAATTCAGCTAAGTCTGAGTTTGAAGGTGGAGAGCACTGGTGACTGTATCTGGAGTCACTGAGAAGACAAAGGCAGCAGGTAAATCTAAGTCTTACAATAACAGTGGAATCTGCCTGTTTTCTTTTTTAAATCCAAGCCAGACAAATGAACAGCTATTGGCAACATAGGCAGAGACACAAATAATCATTAATGAATTGCCATATAAATGTTCCCAGTTTAAATTCATACTTATGGATTTTAATGGATTTAATGGATTTAAATTCATACTTATGGAACATTGGGACAATACATAATTTTCTCTCTTCAGAATTCGGAGGCATATAGATTGACTAATAGAAAGATAACAACTTTCAGATTATTTCAGAAGTTTCAAGACTAAAGGATACATTTTCCAAAAATATTGTCACAACATGGTAGTTATTCAATGTTTGAGTAATTGTTGTTTGCCAATGGAAAGCTCATGTCTTGAGAAATTTGTGTACAAACAAGTAGAAGAATTAGCTTCTTCATTCCTCTGGCATGTGAGTTACTGGTGAAATACTGTAGAATATGAAACAATTTGCCCCGCAGAGATGCTTTCCACGTTCATTTTCCTGCAAAGCATCTCTAAAAACAGCAACCTTTTTTTTCTAGGATACAAAATGATAAATTTATTCTACTTTGGATGTTTACTGTTCAAATATATATAATCTAATTTCATTTGATATAAGTATTCTGTAATCACTGAGAAGGAATGTCTAACATATTAGCTCAGTATTTAGCAACTACTAATTTCCTTGATATGTTTCATAACTTCCCTTGATTCTAAATAAGATTCTTTTTAAAGCTATAGTCGTATTTCCAGGTTTTGTATTTTCTCAGTAATAGGTCTAATATTTTGTTCCTATACATTTACTAATATGTGTTGTTGACACACCTCAGTAATTAAGTGAGTATCCTCATAAATGAAGCTTAGATTTTAGACTATAAAGTTTAACCAATATCACATAGCAGGATTTGACACAAACTTTGGTTTGGTCTCAGTTACAGCAGTGTTGTTTTGTTTTAAAAGCCTTCATGAGATACAATTCACATACCATATAAATCACAAATTTAAAATATATAATTCAGTGGTTTTAACATATTTAAATATTATGTGCAACCATCCCCCCCCCCCCAGTTATTTTTAAAACATTTCATCACTTCACAAACAAACTCCATATCCCTTAGATATCAATCCGCTGTTCCACCACTACCCACCATCCCTAAGCAACACTAACCTGCCTTTAACCTCTATAGAGTTGCCTATTCTGCACATTTCTTTCTTTTTTTAAAAACAAATATACTTTAAGTTCTGGGATACATGTGCGGAACATGCAGGTTTGTTACATAGGTGTACACATATCCTGGTGGTTTGTTGCACCCATCAACCCATCATCTACATTAGGTATTTCTCCTAATGCTATCCCTCCCCTAGCCCTCCCATCCCCTGACAGGCTCCTGTGTGTGATGTTTCCCTCCCTGTGTCCCTGTGTTCTCATTGTTCAACTCCCACTTATGAGTGAGAGCATGTGTATTTGGTTTTCTGTTCCCGTGTTAGTTTGCAAAACAGCAAGCTTTTAAGAGAGACTGTTATAAAAAAAAAATGATGGCAACTTGTTAGAAACTAAATAGATTTTTTTGAAATGCTATTTTTTTTTGTCTTGAATTCAACCATTAAATAAAGATAGTATATTCCCTTATGAGGAGGCTATTTCTAGCTGGCTTTATTTATTGGAGGATTATGAGGCCAGCTGCAGTCTCCTTATGGACCTATGAGTTTCATTCATGCTGCTGTAAGACAATACACTATAGCCCTAACCATAGCTAAACATCGTAAGGGTGAACAAGCCAACAGGCAAGAGAAGAGTTATCGTGATGTGAAAACCACTTGCTGTTGTGCTTTTGCATGTCTGTAAGCTTTACTGTATTATGCTGAGACATAGTTGTTCCAATGAGACTTTAGAGGAAAGACCAGGGTAGAAAGACGCTAAAAGAGCCTAGAATAACAGGCATTCCTGACATGATTCACTGGAGAATAAGCATATCCAAGAACAAGCTACCAGAACTTGGGAAACATACTTTAAATAGGCAGGAGAGGGGCCTCCCTTCTGTTCTAGAGCTTCCCTAGACTTAACTTTGGACTTTATGAAATGCAGACTCATATTAAAACACCTCCAGACAATGCAGCAGGTTGTTAAATGTAACATTTTTTGTTTTCTCAGAATTTCAACAGAGGGCTCATTATCACAGAAGTAAAAAAGGAAACACCAACTACTTCTGTATCTTAAAGCAAAGTGTTGGGCTACCTATGCAAGCTGGACTAAGGGATTTTAAAGCAGGTTCCGCTGGTTTCAGCTCATCACCTACTTCCAGGCTAAGAGGATAGAGAGATGGGTTTATTTGAGGGGTTTTAAGGAGATTGAATATGATATTAGTAAGGTTGTTTCGGAGAGATTTGTCAGAGTATTGTGGATTGTTTCTCCCCTTAAGGGAGAAGAAATGGGATGCTTCCCTTGCATATCACGCTGGGAAACACCTTAGGATAGCTTAATACGTGTTCCCTGAAAGTTGAGGGATAAGGGGGCTGGTTTGGTCTCCCACCTGCAGTACAAAAGAAAGGCATTGTGTTAGTCAGTTGTCCTGGGGCATTAGAGCAACACACAACAGCTAAGTTAGAAAGTCCTGTACATTCGAGGCTGTGTGAGCTTATCTAGAGTTGAATGGGAACTCCAAAGAAAGAAGCTGGACTGAGTCATCTTGAGTTGGCCTCTGCTAAAGAGGAAGGCCTACAGGTATGAGAGGATCAAGCAGGAATAATCAGATCCATTGGTAGGAATCCAAGGGCCTTGGAAGAAGATTGTAAGCAATTAACAACAGGAGGTATCTACCACGTCAAAGGAACTGAAAGGGGAGTCCACTAAGAGTCCATAAAAACAACAACAAAATATTGTTTTGAGTCAGCAACTTCCAGAGGACATCAACACCAGATACACCTCACCTAGTAAGACCTTTCTACATCTTATGTCTCCTACCCCTCCTGCTCTGAACCTGGAAGAGTCATGTACCCAACAGAATAAGAGAATGAGTAGAGCTGAAGAAGACGGACAGACAGAAAAGACACTGACTATAGTGACTCCCTTACTGCAGGGGGTCTGAGTCTTACAAACCTGAATTAAACCTGAACTGGGGGAAGAGATAAATTTGAAACTGCACAGCAGTGTGGGATAATGTGACTACGTTGAAGTGGACTTTTTTTTTTTTTTTGAGACAGAGCCTTACTCTGTCACCCAGGCTGGAGCGTAGTGTGCAGTGGCGCAATCTTGGCTCACTGCAACTTCCGCCTCCTGGGTTCAAGCGATTCTCCTGCTTCAGCCTCCCGAGTAGCTGGGATAACAGGCACCTGCCACCACACCTGGCTAATTTTTGTATTTGTAGTAGAAACAGGGTTTCACCATATTGGTCAGGTTGGTCTCGAACTCCTGACCTCATGATCCGCCCACCTCGACCTCCCAAAGTGCTGGGATTACAGGTGTGAGCCACTATGCCTGGCCCTAAGTACACTTTTTATTGTTTAAGAGTAACCAGAAATATCATGGCACATGGCCAAGATGCAGGTGCTATTTGATGGAGCTTCATGAAGTGTGGTGAGAAATAACAGATCTTGTACCTAGCAACCAACTTGTTCAATAAACTGATAGCATTAAGGATCACAGACACTCTTTGTCCTATGCAATCAGGAGATTTAGCTGACAGAAGTTCATCACTATCGCAAACCACAAATGAGGATGAACAGAATCTGTCTTGTCATTTATTGTAGGTGCATGTTGCTTTCTAGTTATTTCCCTTGTGTTTGCACTAAGCATTTAATAATGTCTTATTATAATGTTCCAGCCTAGTACTACCTGCTAGTGTCTAGTTAGTCAGAGCCTTAAAGGCGTAGGAACTCATGTCCTCTAGGCCAGTGATGGCATTAATAGCCTCCAGGAGGAGATGCATCACAGTGGAATAAGAATAGGAACTATGAGGTCCAACTGCCCCACTATAGATGCATAGCTCTCTCCTTTGTTACAAAACTGGAAAGATTATGTTGATTATTATGTTAGGGAGCCAGGAAAATTCTCAAAAATATTATTAAAACACATGAAAGGATACATCTTATAGCTGGTCAGTTGTTATGGATAAATGTTTGTAGCTCTCGAAATTTATATGTTGAAATCTTAACGTCCAAGATGATGGTAGCAGGATATGGGGCCTTTGGGAGGTAATTAAATCATACGAGTAGAGCCCTCATGAATGAGATTAGTGCCCTTATAAAAGAGGCCCAAGGGAACTGCCTTTTTTCCTTTCCGCCATGTGAAAATATAAGACATCAGCGGTCTGCAAAGCAGAAGAGGGCCTCGCTCAGCCTCCAGACTTGTTGTTATAATCACCTGTTCTATGATTTTTTTTTATAGCTGCCCAAAGTGACTAAAACATTGGTTATATTAGAGCAATTCAAGAGTCATCTTTACTTAGGAGCAAAAGTATTTGATGTGTTAAGTGAAGAGAGTATACATCCAATCTTCTGACACCAGGCAAACTGAAACATGGGAAAGTGCTGAGGATCAAGTGTTCCAGGAACTGGAGGTTGCTGTGGGGATCCCAGTCCTCACTCCACATCATCGTGAACAGCAGGATTTTAGATTTACTTTTGTCCCATGTTGTGACCATTTTGCATAGTAGTTACACCTGCCAATGTAACTACTAAACAACGACTGTGAGGCACACACTATGGCAACAGCAAATGAATTATCAGAATGGAGCCATGGATCAGCCAAGCACTGGTGTATCCAGTATTCATACTCCTTTTCTTCCAAAGTCTGTATGTTTTCTAGATTACCCCTTACACTTCTGAAACTGGTCTCCCACTTCTGAAACTACAACCTTTACAGACTAAAGTCAATGACGTCATTGCCAAAGCTAAGGGCCTTTTCAGTTTTCATTTCATGCTCTTGTTTTCTCGTTATAATTAAACATTTTGTGACTATTTGTTAAATGCCTGCCTTCCCACAGAAAAATAGGTGGTTTCATAAGGACATAATCACTCTAGCTCATTACTCTATAGGCAGCACCAAACACAGTATGTACTGCTTAAAAACTAAGCAGATGTGGCCAGGCATGGTGGTTCATGCCTGTAATTCCAGCACTTTGGGAGGATAAGGCGGGCAGATCACCTGAGGTCAGGAGTTCAAGGCCAGCCTGGCCAACATGGTTAAAACTCGTATCTACTCAAAATACAAAAATTAGCTGCGTGTGGTGATGGGTGCCTTTAATCCCAGCTACTTGGGAGGCTGAGACAGGAGACTTGCTTGAACCCAGGAAGTAGAGGTTTTAGTGAGCCAAGATAGCACCATTGCACTCTAGCCTGAATGACAGAGTAAGACTTCATCTAAAAAAAAGAAAGAAAGAAAAAAAAAAAAAACTAAACTGATGCTTGAAAACTAAATTATTAAATAAATAAAAAGTATTTAGGAGCTACCTTGTAAAAAGTTTTAATGCCAAACTTGGATACATACTTTATTAGGCAGTGGGGAAACACTGAAGATTTCTTAGCTTATGCCTCTTAAGTTTGACAAATACTAGGACAGCTGTTCTGGTAGAGTGGTACAGAATCATCGGGATGGGAGAAAGGCCAGAGATCTATTCCCTACCAACAGAGCCCACAGCAGCAGACATCTGGGCTCCAATAGCACACAAGTGAATGTCAATAAGTGCTCAAGCAAATAAATCAGAAACTAGCTTGACCATTTTTGTTTGTTTTGTGTATTTATGTGTATACTATGCTTCTACCCCACTCCCTGAAGTGACTGGTTAGCTGCCTGAATTGATTAAAATCACAGATAGTTAGAAATACATGGCCTGAAGCTGAAATCAGATGAAAGTGGTTTCTGACCTATCCAGTAGGACCTATTGCTAAAGAAGTCTTAACTGGACACTAGCTTCGTAAATGTCTAAAAAGGGCCAGAGCATCTGTCCAGTTTCTCTTTCCAGTAATTTTATAATCCTTCAAGTGAAAAGTTGCTAATGTTTCACTCTCTGGACTGGAATGGATGGCAGCCTCTCCAAGCCAGGAAAAAAAATGGTCTGGCTGGCGAGACTCTGACCTCAAGCTTGGCTATCCCTTGCAAAACAACCTCAATTACACAAGAAAAAGATCAGGCTGTGGGTCCATCTCAATCAGACTGTAGCAGACTTTTATACCACGAATAAACATCATCATCATTTTTTTCATGGGATCTCCTGCTCCATTTCTGTAACCCCATCACTTTTAGAAACTCACATGGAATCGATCCAGTGGATTTACTGAAGCTTACCTCATCTCATGAGTCATGAAACCATATTTTATAAACTATATGGAAAAGTGCAGTTGACTTATTTTCAGTCATTCCTGACCTATATAACTCAATGAACTGTTCTATTTTTCCCCTAAATTTTATTTCAGTAAAGTTGGTTAGCCAAGGACTCCAAATTCAGCATTCTATATCTTAAACACCAAATGAAGTATATTCTATATTCTAATACTTGAAAGTACTAGGATTATTTTTTAAGAACTAACCTCCTCTCAAAGTCTTAAAATAAGAACTTTCAAAATATGATTTCCACACAAGTTATTAGGACAACATGTATTATATAACCAAAGCAAACATTTAGAGTCAAACATTAGATAACCCTAACAACTCAGTATTTATGAGTATTCTTTAAAGATAACTAGGTTAATAATGAGAGATAGGAATTATAGGTGAAAATGTATATTAAAAGCCAGTCATTAATATAACAGTGGTCTTGGTACTTTGGTGTACACTATATAGGCATACCTTGGAGATATTGCAGATATTCTGGACCACCATGGTAAAGCAAATATCAAAATAAACTACAAATTTTTTGGTGACCCAGTACATAAAAAAGTTCTGTTAACATCATACTGTAGTCTGTTAAGTGTGCAAGAGCATTATATCTAAACAATGTATATACCTTAATTAAACATACTTTATTGGTACAAATATCATTTTTTCTTATTCATATGTAGGAGCTAAAAATGTTGATTTCATGGAGGTAGAGAGTAAAATAATGGTTACCAGAAGCTGGGAAGATAGAAGGGGACTAAATAAAGTTGGTTAATGGGTGCAGACATACAGTTAGATGGAAGAATAAAGTCTAGTGTTTGATAGCACAGTAGGGTGACTATAACTATAATTAACAATAATTTATTGTATATATCAATATACAATATCTAGAAGATTTGAAATGCTGCCAACACAAAGAAATGATCAGTGTTCAAGGTGATGGGTATCTAAATGTCCTGATTCGATCATTACACATTGTATATATGTATCAAAATATCACATGAATCCCATAAATATGCATAATTATGTAACAATAAATTACTATATCAAATTTTTTTAAATTTTGTTTTATAATTTTTAAAAAGAACCTATTGATATGTGTGGGAAAGATGAAATCCAAGGGGATATATAGATGACCCACAGCATCACTGCTCAATAAATATTTTTTGACTGGAAAAAATACTCTTTTGCAAAAAAATGCTAATGATTATCTGAGCCTGCAGTGGGTTACCCTGTTTTTGTTGGTGGAGTGTCTTGTCTCAGTGTTGGTAGCTACCGACAGACCAAAGTAGTGGTTGCTGAAGGTTGTGGTGGTTACGGCAATTTCCTAGAATAACACAACAATGAAGTTTGCTGTATCAATTGACTCTTCCTTTCATGAAATATTTCTCTGTAGCAAGCATTTGATAGCATTTTACCCACAGTAGAACTTCTTTCAAAATTGGAGTCAGTCTTCTCTAAACCTTCCACAGTTTTATCAACTAAATTAACGTAATAAATTTTTTATTGTCATTTCAACAATGTTCATAACATCTTTACCAGGGGGTAGCTTCCATCTCCAAAAAACATTTTCTTTGATCATCCATCCATAAGAACCAGCTCCTCATCCATTCAAGTTTTATCATCCATAAAATTGCAGCAATGCAGTCACATCTTTAGGCTCCAATTCTAATTCTTTTGATATTTCCCCCAGACATACAATTACTTCCTTCACTGAAGTCTTGAACCCCTCAAAGTCATCTATAAGGGTTGGAATCAACTTTCTCCACATTCCTGTTAACATTATTATTTTGACCTCCTCCCCTGAATCATGGATGCTCTTAATGACATCTAGAATGATAAATTCTTTCCAGCTGTTTTCAACTTAGTTTGCCCAGATCCGTCAGAGGAATCACTATCTCTGACAGCTAGTCTTACAAAATCTGTTTCTTAAATAATAAGATTTGAAAGTCAAAATTAGTTCTTGATCCGTGGGTTACAGGATGAGTGTTGTGTTGGCAGGCAGAAAAATAACACTAATCTCCTTGTACATCTCCATCAGAGCTCTTGGGTGACCAGGTACATTGTCATTGAGCAGTAATATTTTTGAAGGAATTTTTTTTGCTGATCAGTAGGTCTCAACAGCAGGCTTAAAATATTCAGTAAACCATAAAATAATCAGATATAATCTTCCAGGCTTTGTTACTCCATTTATAGAGTCCAGGCAGAGTAGATTTCGTAAAATGCTGAAGAGTTTCAGGATTTTCAAAATGAGCAATGAGCATTGGCTTCCACTTATAGTCACTGACTGCATTCGTCTCTAACAAGAGAGTCAGCCTGTCCTTTGAAGCTTGGCATTGATTTATCCTCTTCAGCTGGAAAAGTCCTAGATGGCATCTTCTTCCAATATACGGCTGTTTGTCTACATTAAAAATCTATGGTTTAGCATAGCCACCTTCATCAATGATCTTAGCTAGATTTTCTATATAATTTGTTGCAGCTTCTACATCAGCATTTGCAATTTCACCTGCATTTTCATGTTGGTTTACATTATATAAATAGTTTAGTTTCCTTTAACCCTATGAACTGATTTCTGCCACCTTCAAATCTTTCTCTTTTTTTCTATTTTATTTTACATTCAGGGTAACATGTGCAAGTCTGTTATATAGGTAAACTACATGTCATGGGGTTTGCGGTACAGATTATTTCATCATCCAGGTAATAAGCATAGTACCTGATGGGTAGTTTTTTGATCCTCTCTCTCCTCCCACCCTCCATTCTCAAGTAGGCCCTAGTTTCTGTTGTTCCCCTCTTTGTGTCCGTACACACTCAATGTTTAGCTCCCACTTATAAGTGAGAACATGTAGTATATGGTTTTCTGTTCCTCTGTTAGTTTACTTAGGATAATAGTCTCCAGCTCCACCCATGTTGCTGCAAAAGACATGATCTCATTCTCTTTAATTACTGCATAATATTCCATAGTGTATATGTACCACATTTTCTTTATCTGGTCTACTATTGATGAGCATTTAGTTTGATTTCTGCCTTTGTGATTGTGAACAGTATTCCAAAAAACATACACATAGTAGAACGATTTATATTCCTTGGGATATATGCCCAGTGATGGAACTGCTGAGTCAAATGATAATTCTAAGTTATCTGAGGAATCGCCACACTGCTTTCCACAATGGCTATACTAATTTAAGTTTCCACCAGCAGTGTATAAGCATATCTCATTGTGTTTTTGATTTGCATGTCTCTAATAACTAGTTGAGCATAATAATAAAATATCGAGCATTTTTATATGCATGTTGGCCACATGTATGCCTTCTTTTGAAAAGTGTCTGCTCATGTCCTTTGCTCACTTTTTAATGGGCCTGATTGTTTTTTGCATATAAATTTGTTTAAGATACTCATAGATTCTGGATATTAGACTCTTGTCAGATGAATAGTGTGCAGATATATTATCCCATTCTGTAGGTTGTTTGCTTACTCTGTCGATAGTTTCTTTTGCTGTGAAGTAGTTATTTAATTAGGTCCCATTTGTCAATTTTTGTTTTTGATGCAATTGCTTTTGGTGTCTTCCTCATGAAATCTTTGCCAGGTCCTATGTCCATAATAGTTTTTCCTAGGTTATTTCTGGGGTTTTTGTAGTTTCAGGTTTTACATTTAAGTCTTTAATCCAGCTTGAGTTGATTTTTGTATATGATGTAAGGAAGCGATCTACTTTCAATATTCTGCATATGGCTAGCCAGTTATCCCAGTGCCATTTATTGAATAGGGAACCTTTTCCCCATTGCTTGTTTTTGTCCACTTTGTCAAAGATTAGATCGATGTAGATGTGTGGTGTTATTTCTGGGATCTCTATTCTGTTCTACTGTTCTATCTGTCTGTTTCTGTACCAATACCATGATGTTTTGATAACCGTAGCCTTGTAGTAAAGTTTGAAGTTGGGTAATGTGATGCCTCCGGTTTTGTTCTTTTTGCTTAGGATTGTCTTGACTATTTGGGCTCTTTTTTAGTTCCATATGAATTTCAAAATAGATATTTTTCTAATTCAGTGATGAATGTTATTAGTAGTTTGATAGGAACAGCATTTAATCTATAAATTGCTTTTTGTAGTATGTCCATTTTAACAGTATTGATTCTTCCTATTCCCCATGAGCATGGAATGTTTTTCCATTTGTTTGTGTCATCTCTGATTTCTTTCAGCAGTGTTTGCAGTTCTCTTCGTAGAGATCTTTCACCTCTCTGGTTGAAATACCAAGATATTTTATACTTTCTGTGGTTATTGCAAATGGGATTGCACAACTGATTTGGCTCTCAGGTTGGATATTATTGATGTATAGGAATGCTACTAATTTTTGTACATTAATTTTATATCCTGAACTTTGCTAAAGTTGTTCATCAGGTCAAGAAACTTTTGGGCAGAGACTATGAGTTTTCTTAGGTATAGAATCATCTTGTTTGCAAACAAGAATAGTTTGACTTTCTCTGTTACTATTTGAATGCCTTTCATTTCTTTCTCTTGCCTGATTGCTCTGGCCAGGATTTCCAGTACTATGTTGAATAGGAGTGGTAAGAGAGGGCATCCTTGTCTTGTTTTGTTTTTCAGTGGGAATGCTTCCAGCTTTTGCCCATCCAGTATGATGTTAGTCATGGGTTTTTCATAGATGGCTCTTATTTTGAAGTATGATCCTTCAATGCCTAGTTTGTTGAAAGTTTCTAACATGAAGAAATGTTGAATTTTATTGAAAACATTTTTGCATCTATTGATGTAATCAGTGGTTTTGTTTGTAGTTGTGTTTATTTAATGAATTAAATTTATTTATTCATGTATGTTGAACCAACCTTGCATCCCAGGGATAAAGCCTACTTGATGATGGTGGATTTGCTTTTTGATGTGCTGCTGGATTCAGTTTGCTGGTATTTTGTTGAGGATTTTTGTATTGATGTTGGCCTGAAGTTTTCTTTTTTTGTTGTATCTCCGCCAGGTTTTCGTATCAGAATGATGCTGGCCTCATAGAATGAGTTGGGGAGGAATGTATTTTCCTCAATTTGGGGGGACAGTTCTGATAGAAATGGTATCAGCTCTTCTTTGTATAACTGGTAAAATTCAGCTGTGAATCTGTCTGGTCCTGGGCTTTTCCTTGGTAGGCTTTTTATTACTGATTCAATTTCAGAACTCATAATTGGTCTGTTCAGAAGTTCAGTTTCTTCCTGGTTCAGTCTTGGGAGGTTGCATGTGTCCAGTAATATATCCATTTATTCTAGGTTTTCTAGTTTGTGTGCATAGAGGTGTTCACAGTGTCTCTGAGGGATTTTTTTTGTATTTCTTTGAGATTAATGATAACATTCCCTTTGTCATTCCTGATTGTATTCATTTTTATGCTCTCTCTTTTTTCTTTGTTAGTTTAGCTAGCAATCTATTTATCTGATTAATGTTTCAAAAGAACAGATTCTTGGTTTTGTTGATGTTTTGTATGGTTTTCATATTTTAATTGACTTCAGCTAGCTCTGATTTGGGTTATTTCTTGTCTTCTGCTATCTTTGAGATTGGTTTGCTCTTGGTTCTTTAGTTCCGCTAGTTTTGATGTTACGTTATTAATTTGAGATCTTTCTAACTTTGGGGTGTTGATGTTTAGCACTGTAAACTTCCTTATAACACTGCCTTAGCTGTGTCCCAAAGATTCTGGTATGTTGTTTCTTTGTTTTCATTAGTTTAGAAGAATTTCTCGATTTCTGCCTTAATTGCATTTACCCAAAAGTCATTAAGGAGCAGTTTATTGAAATTCCATGTAATTGTATGGTTTTGAGGTTTTTTTAGTATTGATTTCTATTTTTATTGTGCTGTGGTCTGAAAGGGTGGTTGGTATGATTTTTTTTTTTTTTTTTTAACGTACTGAGAATTGTTTTACATTCAATTGTGTGGTCAATTTTAGAGTATGTGTCATCTGGTAAAGAGAAAAATATACATTCGATTGTTTTGGAGTAGAAAGTTCTATAGATGTCTATTAGGTTCATTTGGTCAAGTGCAGAGTTTAAGTCCTAAATATCTCTGTTAATTTTCTTCCTCAGTGATTTGTCTAATATTGTCAGAGGGATGTTGAAGTCTCCCACTATTATTGTGTGGAAATCTAGGTGTCTTTGTAGGCCTCTGAGAACCTGCTTTATGTTCTCACTATATCTGGGTGCTCTTGTGTTGGGTGCTTATATATTTAGGAGAGAGTTAGGTTTTCTTATTGAATTGAACCTTTTACCATTGTGTGATGCCCTTGTTTGTGTATGTGTGTGTGTGTTTTTAATTTTTGTTCGTTTAAAGTTTGTTTTATATGAGATTAGGATAGCAACCCCTGTTTTTTCTGTTTTCCTCTTGCCTGGTAGATTTTTCTGCATTCCTTTATTTTGAGCCTATGCTGTCCAAGAGACAGCATATCATTGTGTCTTGTTTCTTTATCTAGCTTATCACTCTGTGTCTTTTAATTGGGGCGTTTAGCACATTTACATTCAAAGCTAATATGATATGATGCTGATTTGATCTTGCCATCATGTTGTTAGCTGGTTATTATGCAGACTTGTTTGTGTGGTTGCTTTATAGTGTCAATGGTCTGGTACTTAAATGTGTTTTTGTAATGACTGGCAATGGTCTTTCCTTTCCAGACTTAGCATTACTTTCAAGACCTCTTGTAAGGTATGTCTGGTGGTAATGAATTCCCTCAGCATTTGCTTGTCTGAAAATGACCTTATTTCTCCTTCACTTATGAAGCTTAGTTTGGCTGGATATAAAATTATTGCTTGGAAATTCTTTTCTTTAAGAATGCTGAATATAGGTCCCCCAATCTCTTCTGGATTGTAGGTTTCTGCTTATAGGGTTTAGCCTGATGGGGTTCCCTGACCTGTCCCTTCTCTCTAGCTGCCTTTAACATTTTTGTCTTTCATTTTGACCTTGGAGAATCTGATGATTACATGCTTTGGGGATGGTCTTCTTGTGTGGTATCTCACAGGAGTTCTCTGCATTTCCTGAATTTGAATGTTGGCCTCTCCAGCAAGGTTGGGGAAGTTTTCATGGATGATATCCTGAATATGTTTTCCAAGTTGTTTGCTTTCTCCCCATCTCTTTCAGAGTTACCAATGAGTTGTAAATTTGGTCTTTTTACATAAACCCATATTTCTCAGAGGTTTTGTTCATTCTTTTCTAATTCTTTTTTCTTTATTTTTGTCTAAGTTAGTTCAGAGAACTAGTCTTTGAGCACTGAGATGCTTTCCTCTGCTTGGCCTATTCTGGTGTTAATATGTGTGATTGCATTATGAAATTCTTATAGTGTGTTTTTGAGTTGCATCAAATTAGTTTGATTCTTTCTTCTAATGGCCATTTGTCTATCAGGTCCTGTAACATTTTACTGGAATCCTCAGATTCCTTGAATTGAGTTATGACTTTCTCTTGCATATTGATAATCTTCATTCCTATCTATGTTCTGAATTCTATTTCTGTCATTTCAGCCTGGTTAAGAACCCTTGCTGGAACTAGTGCAGTCGTTTGGAGAAAAGAAAACACACTGGCTTTTTGAGTTGCCAGAGTCCTTGTGCTCATTCTTTCTCATCTTTGTGGGTTACTGATCTTCTAACTGTGGTGTAACTTGGGTACAGTTGACTTCTTTTCTGGATGTTTTCAGGGGGCCCAGGCTTTTGTGACAGTTGTTCATTTGTAGCTGATTCTTGTCCTTGGTTTCATGGGGGTATATTATAAAGTATTTTTGGTGTTGATGTTTTGGGCTGTGATCCAGTAGGTGGCGCTTAAGTGTAATGGCCAGTATGTAGGCTCTTGTTCAGTCACGTGGCTCCTCTATATTGCCTCAGGATTGGAGTGGTGCTGCCTCTCAGTGTTCTGAAAATGAGTACTCCTCTCCCATTTGAGTGCTGGCTGCAGATCTTGGCTGGGCATTCCTGAGCTGCATACCACAGTCTAGGGTTATCTCGGCTAGGCTTTATGTTTCCCCCTCATCCTGGAGGCAGCAGCAGAAAGGACCTTAGAAGTGGTTGTGGCAGATGTTCTTTCATTTGTCTCTTGGGGCTCCACAATAGAGTGATGCAGAGCCGCTGTCAATCAGTGTGATCAGCCAAGGATGGGGCAGCTGTGCTATGGGCCCAAGCTGGGGGGCCCTTGCCTGGTGATGAGCAGGGGTGGGGGTGGGATGCAGGGGAGACAGTCTGGCCTCTTCTCCTTAGGGTGGCTGTGGTGTGCTGGATATGTGTTTAAACCACGTAGGGTCTCTGCTTCTTCCCCGATCTTAGGGCAGCCAGGGCAGCACCACTCCCAAAGCCGCTGCTACTGGGAACATTCAGCCAGGGGTTGGGTTGGCTACATTGCTGGTCCAATCTGGGGGCTCTGCTTGGTGATGAGTGGTGGGGGACCAGGGCTCACAGCAAGGAAAGACTAGGCTCCTCTCTGTATGGTGATTGTCGTGTGCTAGCAGCATGATTAAAGCCCTCAGCTTCTGCTCCTTCTCCAGTCCAAGGGCAGCAAAAGCAGGCTGCTGCTGTCGTGGCAGTGAAAGAGAGGCCATAGATTGTCTCTGGGAGCCATTCCCCAGGGAAACGTAAAGCCACTAGCGTGGGTATGCTCAGCCGGGGTTAGGCAGCTATTCTGTGGTCCTGAGCTAGGGGCCTGCCCGGTGAAGAGTCGGGGAGCCCAGGGAAGAGAGACTGGGATCCTCTCCACATGGTGGCCGTGGGGTGCTGGAGGTGCTAGCAACCAGGCTCTTTGTTCCTTCCCCAGCTGGAGAGCCCCAAGGGCCATATCACTGCAGCTGCAGTGGGAGACAGGCTGCGGGGTGTCCCTGGGAATTCCTCCTCAGAGAACTGCAAAGCCTCCACTGACTGAAATGTTCCGATGGTGACAGCTGTGCTGAAGTTCTGGGTTGGGAGGCCCTGCCCTGTGAGAAGCAGGGCTGAAGACACATATGGAAAACAATCTGGCAACTTTTCCATAGCGTGGCTGCACTTTGCTAGGGATCTGCACCAGATCCTAGTCACTGCCACCCCTGAGAGCCTGAGGGAAACAGGGGTGAGGGCCGCAGATCAGCAAAAATGGCAGCCAGCCTCTTCTTCTGGGAGCTCTATCCCAGAGAAGTGAAGAGGTGGTACTAGCCTGAGGGCCCAGGCGGGGCTGGTGTGGCCAGGCTAGGGTCAGAGGCCAGTAGGCCTTATCCTGTGAGGAAGGGAAGGGGAGGCCTGTAGTTCCTCAATGCTCAGCCCCTTTCATGCAGGATGTGAGGAAGCCTGACCTACTCCACTGCCGGAGCTGCAGCCGCTACTGCCAGGATGGTGCAGGATCCAAGGCTCCCAGGACTCCATGTGTGCCTGAGCAGAGGCTCTCCCCAGACTCCATGTTGTTGTGGGAAGTCAGGGACCCTGAACAGAGGGACCTGCTGAAGCCATGACAGAAGAACATAAATTGTGAAGATTTCATGGACATTTGTTAGTTCTCCAAATTAATACTTTGATAATTTTTTATGTCTGTCTTTACTGCAATCTCTGAACATAAATTGTGAAGATTTCATGGACATTTATCACTTCCCCAATCAATGCTTTTATAATTTCCTATGCCTGTCTTTACTTTAATCTCTTAATCCCATCATCTTCATAAGATGAGGATGTATGTTGCCTCAGGATCCTGTGATGATTGCGTTATCTGCACAAATTGTTTGTAGAGCATGTGTGTTTGAACAATATGAAATCTGGGCGTCCAAAAGGAGCAGGATGACTGCGATTTTCAGGGAACAAGAGAGATAACCATTGGGCCTGACTGCCTGAGGGGCTGGACAGAACAGAGTCATATTTCTCTTCTTACAAAAGCAAATAGGAGAAGTATCGCCGAATTATTTTTCTCAGCAAGGAACAGCCCTGAGAAAGAGAATGCATTCTGAGGGGGAGGTCTCTAAAATGGCTGCTCTAGAAATGTCTGTCTTATACGGTTGCAGATAAGGAATGAAATAAGCCCCCGTCTCCTGTAGCACCCCCAGGACTATTAGGATTAGGAAATTCCTGCCTAGTAAATTTTAGTCAGACCGGTTGTCTGCTCTCAAACGCTGTCTCCTGATAAGATGTTATCGATGACAATGCATGCCCAGTGGGACATGAAACTTCATCAGCAATTCTAATTTTGTCCTGGTCCTGTGATCTCACTTTGCCCCCATTTGCCTTGTGATATTTTACTGCCCTTGAAGCATATGATCTCTGTGGTCCATACCCTATTCATACACCCCTCCCCTTTTCAAATCCATAATAAAAACATGCTTGTTTTATGGCTCAGGGGGCATCACGGAAACTGCTGACGTGTGATATCTCCCCCAGACACCCAGTTTTAAAATTTATCTCTTTTGTACTCTTGCCCTTTATTTCTCAGACTGGCCAACACTTAGCAAAAATAGAAAAGAACCTACGTTGAAATATCGGGGGTTGGTTCCCCCAATATGTGTAGCTCTCTGTGTCAGTCTGAAGGCCCCCCGAGGGGATCTCCTCCCCAGAGGCATCTACTGGGCACAGGTTGCAAAGGTCGTGGCAAGGACTCTACTCACCCATTTCTCCATGGTGAGGGGGACTGCCCCAGCTCTATGCCACTACATGGCAGGCAGTCATCCAGTCTCCTTCCACTTCATTATGTGAGGGTCAAGTTGTTTCCTTGATGAATCCCAATGTGTCCACCTGGATGTTCCAGTTGAAGAGCTAGTGTCCACTCACCACTCTTTCTTCTCTCCCTGAAAGCAGCACACACCAGCTGCTTCCAGTCAGCCATCTCCTCTTTCAAACTTTTTTCTGCAGTTTCCTCACCTCTCTCAGCCTTCATAGCATTGAAGAGAGTTAGGGCCTTGCTCTGGATTAGCCTTGGTTTAAGGGAATATTGCAGCTGCCTTAATCTTCTATCCAGCCCACTAAAATTTGATAAGAAAGGCTGCCTTGGCCAGGCACAGTGGCTCATGCCTGTAATCCCAGCACTTTGGGAGGCCAAGGCAGACCAATCAGCTGAGTCCAGGAGTTTGAGACCAGCCTGGGTAACATGGTGAAACTCCATCTCTACAAAAATTACAAAAATTAGCCAGGTGTGGTGTCACCTGCCTGAGTCCCAGCTACGTAAGGGGCTGAGGAGGGAGGAACACTTAAGCCTGGGAGGTCAAGACTGCAGTGAGCTGTGATTACACCACTGCACTCCAGCTTGGGCCACAGGGTCAGACCCTGTAAAAAAACAAACAACAAAACACAAACAAAAAAACAAAAAAAACCACCACACAATAGACTGTTTAGCTTTCTTATCATTTATGTGTTCACTAGAGGAGGAGCACTTTTAATTTCCATCAGGAACTATTTCTTATCATTCAGAACTTGACTGCTTGACCCAATAGGCCTAGTTTTCAGCCTTTTTCGCTTTTGACATGCTTTCCTCACTAAGCTTAATCATGTCTAGCTTTTAACTTAAAAGTAAGAGATGGGTGACTCTCCATTCACTTGAACATTTTAAGGCTAGTGTAGGGTTATTAACTGGTCTAATTTCAATATTGTATCTCAGGATATAGGAAAGAAACAGGGGAATAACCAGTCAGAGGAGAAGTCAGAACATACACAGCATTTGTTAAGTTCACTGTCCTATACAAGCATACTTCATGGTGCACCAAAACAATTATAATAGTAACATCAAAGAGCACTGATCACAGATAATCATAACAGATATAATGATAATGAAAATGTTTGAAAGATTGTGAGAGTTATCAAATATGATACAAAGACACGTAGTAAGCAAACGCTGTTGGAAAAACGGCACTGATTGATTTGCTAAACACAAGGTTGCCACAAACCTTCAATGTGTGAAAAATGCAGTATCTGCAAAGCACAATAAAATGAAATGTGATACAATGAGGTATGCCTGTAGCTGGGATTTATAGAACCGTCCAATGAGCATGCCTCTGTTGTTCTTTACTATGTCCTTCGTACCTGGTTTAGTGCCTGGCAGGGCACTAACAGATATCTGTTAAATCAATAAATGTGAGTGAATAAATAAATGAATGAGTAAATGAGAATGAATGAATCCTTGATTTGATATAAATAACGTACAAGCAGTATGAGATAAAGTGTTCTTGTCGCATTCTTTACTCAGAGACTGTGTTATCTGAAGGTCATGCTTTCTGGATCCCTGAGTGGCCTCATCTATTAGCATGGTCTTAAATAGCACCTATCCGCTGACAACTCCCACTCCAGCTGGGCCTCTTTCCTGAACTTGCAGACTTATATATCTAACTGCCCTCTCAAACACTTCTACTTAAGTGTATGTTTGTGTGTGTGCACGTGTGTGTGCACATTTGCATATAAGCTTAATGTATCCAAAACTTAACTCTTGGTTTCTAATTATCCCCCTCAGCCCATCGGTCTTCTGTCTTATTCATATCAGCAAATGATAACTCCACATCACACACAAAAATCTTGGTGTCATCCATGACTCCTCTCTCCTTCCCTCACATCCTATGTCCAACTCAGCAGCAAATTTTGTTGCTCAACCCTAAACTACATCCAGAATCCAACAGCTTCTTCCCACTCCAGCTAATCACTAATCCTTTAATCCGAGGCAATTATCTTCTTGGTTTGGACCCCCATCCCGCATGACAGGGATCCTTGCAGAAACTAACTCAGATCGTGTTCTGATCTTACTCTTTTCTCCCATTCCTTTCCATCTTACTCTGAATAAAGCCAGAATTCCTTACCATATCCTGCAAAGCCCTACACGATCTGCTCTCCAGCTGCTGCTCAGATGCCCCCTACTCCTTCTCTGCCCCTTATTATTCTACCACAGTAACACTGGCCATTTTGCTGCTTTTCAAAGCCACCAAAATGGTCCCCCTCGTGGCCACTGTACTTCCTGTCTTTTCTGGCTGGCACATTGTTCATCCAGGTGTTAACATAGCTCTTCTCACTAAATTCATGTCTCACCTCATCAGATCACAGCACTGGCTCAAGTCACTCTCAGTCTTTTGACACTGCTTGATTTAAATTCTCATCGCTGATCACCACTTCACATAATAACATTTGTACGTGCATCGTTCGTTTGTTTTCTGCTGCTTTGCTGTGGACATAAACTCTGTGTTCACAAATACTTTTTCTAGAACAATGCCTGATAGGACTCTGTTAATTGAACAAGATCCATGGCACTCTTTCTTATTCATCCTGAATATCTCATGCTTAAATTTGACACAAATCATTGCTCAATAAAGATCTGTTAAATGGCCAAGTGCAGTGACTCGTGCCTGTAATCCTAGCACTTTGGGAAGCTGAGATGGGTGGATCAATTGAGGTCAAGAGTTCGAGACCAGCCTGGCTAACATGGTAAAATCTTGTCTCTCCTAAAAGTACAAAAATTAGCCAGGCATGGTGGTGCGTTCCTGTAATCCCAGCAACTTGGAGGGGTTGAGGCAGAAGAACTGCTTGAACCTGGGAGGCAGACGTTGCAATGAGCTGAGATCATGCCATTGCATTGCAGCCTGGGGGATAAGAGCAAAACTCCATCTCAAGAAAAAAAAAAGAGAGAGAGAGAGAGACGTGTTAAATGAAGCAGTAAATTTATTTTAGAAATAAATCTACTAAGGTGCAGTTAAAGCAATAGGACTAGATGAGACCCCACTGAGCCAGGTCGAGTCCACCTTGCTTGTGCAAGTAGACAGCATGGAGTCCAAGTCTATCTGAATCTTAGCTCCAAAAGAGCAACTTCTCTCCCTGCCAGTATATGGCAGACAGCCCAGATATATGTCTTGGACAAAGCTGTGCTCTCAGTTTGTCTTAAAAAGGACTAAAATTACAGTGGGTTAATGATTTCTGCAGAACAGTCTGACTTTTTAGGTTCTGGTTTGTTAGCATCCTCCTGACCATAGCTGAAGAGTCATTTCTCATGGAAAAATAACCTGCCTTGACAAACAGTGGTGGAAAGTTTTAGTCGCTTTACATTATCTACTACTTTCCTATCTCTGAAGGTCATGCTGCCTTCATCTTACTGTGATCAACTCAAAATACACCAAATTGGTTATTTATGACATCTGTTTGAAACAAGCATTGTATTAAAAAGACAACTTAAAGAGTAGCCAAATCCTATTTTCAGCCTACACATGAATGTCTAGGATGCCGACCACTTTCTGCTTTCTCTTTTCATGCTCAGTTACATATTCTAAGCAGCTATTCTCAGGAAGAGGCTTTCATCTTTAGAAAGAGTTTGTATACAAGAAGGGTCAACAATAGTAGTAATTATCCTCTGAAATTACTCTTTCCCTGACCAAAAAGAAGTTTAAGGATCTCTTGCTATCAAATCAAATGTCAATGAAAAAATAAATTTCTGTGAAAAGATATGCATAATGACTCTCTATAAAATTTATAGAGTCTTTGTTATAAATAATGATCTACAGAGTGACATTTTCTTCCCATAAATTGAAGTAAGATGGCCTCTCAGGAGAATTGTTGAGTCTTAACTTTTCCTGTAGTGACCTGTGCCATATTGCAAAGCATGCCATATCGCAAAGCTGTAGTAGTATCTTATTTTGTCTACAAATTCCCTTGAACCGTAAGTTATGTGACTGGAAAAAAAGATTTGTTAGAGCATATTAATGATTATCTTCAGATAATCGATGATATCTACCATTACCACTAGAGGTCCAAAACCATTTTTAAGAGTTAGTGGAGGGCAAAAAATTTATCTTCAGCTCCAATTTTATATATCCTTTTCCTAATACCCTTTAGTGTGCTATAAAGCCATACACACACAGACACACAATCACACTCACACAGGCTCACACACTCACATACACACATATACATCGCAGTAGGAAGAGCCCCTCACTTGACCTGGTTTTCTCAGGGACAGGATCCTATGCCCCTCGATGCAGTGATGGTTCAGAAATAGGCATGTTCTCAAGCAGATCAATCAGAGTCCTTGCTTTGAAGCGATTTGTTTCAGATATTAAAAGAGAAACGCTCTCACCTGGGGTGGCTAAGCTGAGAAGAACTACCTGCCCAGTATGTACAGGGGAAGCCCTGTGTGGTTGAAAAGAATGAGGGCTACTCAAAGGAAAATGCAGTTGAGATACAGAACTGCAGGAGAATAGAGAGAGGCAGAATGAGAGTGGGATAAACATTCATGAACCTGAATTAACATGTGCTTGTTTTCAGTTCCATCTCCATTCTTCTTGGGTACAGATGCCCCCACAGTAAGTTGGGTTAGGTCTGTGTTGCCACCAAATACACTGATCTTGGACAACTTTAAGTCTCTGAGCTTGTTTGTTTCTCTATAAAATGAATACATTAAGAAACCTATCTCAGAAAGTCTTATGAATAGTTCAATAAGGTGACATTCATCAACAGCTAGTTTGATTTATAGCAGGTAATCTATGCTGGGTAAATGTTACTTGCCCATTTCATTTACTGAGCCTGATGGCAGAATGGTAGACATGGAAATACAACAGCCAGTTCTTTTTTTTTTTTTTTTTTTTTTTTGAGAAGGAGTTTCGCTCTCATCACCCAGGCAGCAGGCAGGAGTGCAATGGCGTGATCTCAGCTCAGTGCAACCTCTGCCTCCTGAGTTCAAGTGATTCTCCTGCCTCAGGCTCCCAAGTAGCTGGGACAACAGGCACGTGCCACCATGCCTGGCTAATTTTTTTTTTTTTTTTTTTTAGTATAGTTGGGATTTCACCATGTTGACCAGGCTGGTCTGGAACTCCTGATCTCAGGTGATCCACCCACCTCAGCCTCCCAAAGTGCTGAGCCACTGCGCTCAGCCCAAATTGGCAGTTCTTATAAGGCTGTTATTTCTAGAAAAAATGCATGGGGGCCAGGTGCGGTGGTTCACACTTGTAATCCCAGCACTTTGGGAGGCCGAGGCAGGTGGATCACAAGGTCAGGAGTTCGAAACTAGCCTGGCCAACATGGTGAAACCCTGTCTCCCCTAAAAGTACAAAAATTAGCTGGACATGGTGGTGTCCACCTGTAATCTCAGCTACTGGGGAAGCTGAGGCAAAAGAACGGCTTGAACCCAGGAGGCAGAGGTTGCAGTGAGCCAAGATCATGTCAGTACACTTCAGCCTGGGTGACAAGAAAGACTTCGTCTCAAAAAAAAAAAAAAAAAAAACAGGATAGGAAAGCTATGGTATATGGTGTCCAACTGCCCAAATCTGACCAAACCCCAGCCAGGCTATACTGGGCAGAAACATTTCCAGAACTCTAGAACAGAGAGAGTAAAATGACCTCGAAACATGAAACAATGCACTCACAAAAATTTCCATTTTCTCCTAGAATTTCTTATTATCATATAGATGAGCACCAAAAAAGGCACACCCAAACATTTAACTTGGAGACTCCAAGTAGGTACCAATGCTATTTTTACACATTTACACATCTTACAAAATCTGGGTGAAGCCAGCAACACCTTGAAAGTCCACACACTGGCTGCTGTGTTATCCACGTGTAGGCAGCCTTCCCCCGGGTCATGATGGCATCTTTCTGTTCTTCTTTAACAACAGTTTTTAATCCATGAAAGAAAGAACTCACCAGGTATGTGTGCCCTGAAAACTTTGCTAAATAGGACTATCCATTATTTTACATTGTTTTACCAAGTGCTTATTTACTCAACATTTGTTTTTACTGGGATCAGATAATACAAGCAGATAATTTGCATTATATTTATATATACTATATATAATCTCAAAAAAGTCTTCCTTTACGTCACTGATCTGATCTCAATTAGATGACAAAACTGCTTGCTTCTGACATCATTTGTTGGTTTTGCCAACTTGAAGGACGTTGATGTTAACCAAAGAATAAATGGTTACTCAAGCCTAGCTAGGGCCGTGGGACAATGATGTCCTGGAGAAAGTTGGCATCTGAAATTCAGATCAGAACTTGGCCTTTTCTAGGTTGAGAGAAAAGGCACCTGTTTAAAATGATCATTTATTTAAAATACACAGCAGAGAGAAGAAAGTTCTAAATTCAAACTTTAGAGAATAAGTAATAAAATATTTACCCGTATTACTGATTGTCCTAGGTATTCATGGATAGAATTAAGAACCAAACTGATGCAGCACATTTGGTTTATCACCTTGAGGGCAGGGATAGGGTCTTCTTTGAGGAACAGTGCAGCACTGTGGTTAGGCTCCAGACTCCTGTGTTCCAATCCAGTATGCCATTACTAGCTTTGTGATCTCATGCAGTTTCCTTATGTGCCTCAGTTTCCTCAGGTATAAAGAGGATCATTCTAGAGCCTTCTCACAGTGTCATTATAAAGACGAAATTAGATGAAACATGTAAATTACTTAGAGCAGTGTCTGCCACACACAAATTACTACATAATTGTTAACTACTGCTACCACTATCATTTTCATTGCTATCATCATTATTATTTGACTCCTCCCAAAGCATATACAACCATGTCTATCACATAACAATTGTTCAGGCTAAATGAATGATGAACGGAAATTTCAAATCAAAGATACAGCCCCTGTTCTCCATTTGTCACTTTGTGATGATCGGCTAAGGTGGTATATAAAAAGAACATGAACTTTGGTATCAGATGGACTTGAATTTAAACCTTGAATCAGCAGCTGTTATACCCGTATGAAAATAATGTGGCCTTTTGAGCCTCTGTTTCCACAGGTTGTAACAGTAAGTGTCCAGAACAATGTTTCATTGTAGATGCTTAATTGATGTTTGTTCTCTCTCTGCTATCTCAAACACTAGTTACCAATTGAAGAGCAGAGACACTAAAGTTTCTGGTATTTAGAAAAGGACTTCAAGAAATCTGAATGATGCCAGGCTAAAGAAGTCTGTGAAAATTTCTTGGAAAAGCTAACTTGGAAATGAATCACAAATGCTGGAAGGATGTCAACATCATGGCAGTGGGGATAGGGAGGAATGGTGTCCCAGGAACAAAGGCTCACAGCCGGAATGGGTATATGGGTGGCCACTTTGGTGGGAACAGGGAGCTGGGTAAGAACTGGTTAAAAGAGAAGGTAGGTACCATAATAACATTAGTAAGTTTGAAATTTGAAAGTTTTCTTCAGGAAATAGGAAGTCCCCAGAATCCCTGAGCAGAGATGTGTGTACATGGGTGCTTACTGGCCATGGGCACAAAGTGGAGGCAAGACTGACAGGAGGAGACTGCTTGAGGTGAAGAGACACTTTTCACATTGTGGAGTGGAAGGGAACCACAGGAAGAAGATGCATCATCTCTCAGCAGGGTCAAGCTACTGGGTATGAGGGGAGAGGGGGGAGAAGTAAAATGAAAACATCATTCCATCGTCTTGGGTCTGGATGAAGGACAGGCAGATAAATAGGAGAAGTGAAGATTTTCAGAGATCTGAATACTTCTTTGAGACAGAAAACAAGAATTTTCCATATCTGTCCCAAAGACTTGAACATTCAGAACGCTGGATTTATCATTTGTCTAACAGAACAGGCTTCCAGTATCTGCACCAAGCAAGACACTAACTAATTATAATTATAAAAATACATATTTCTTGATTTTTAACCCAAAACATCTGAGACAGGTCTCAGTCAATTTAGAAAGTTTATTTTTCCAAGGTTAAAGACGCACCCATGAAACAGTCTCAGGAAGGCCTGATGACATGTGCTCAAGGTGGTTGGGAGTACAATTTGCTTTTATACATTTTAGAGAGATGTGAGACATCAATCATTATGTGTAAGACATACATTGGTTCAGTCTGGTAAGGTGAGACATCTAGAAGTGGAGGCTTCCAGGTTAGATGTAGATAAGAGACATAAAGGTTTCATTCTCTTGAGTCCTTGATCAGTCCTCCACTGAATACACAATTTAGTCTGGCTCAGTGACCCTGCATTTTTAGGTAAACAATAGGGCAGAGGAAGCAATCAGATAAGCCTTTGTCTCAGGTGAGCTTCAAAGGGATGACTTTGAGTTCTGTCTGTTCTTTGTCCACAAGGAATTTTCTGTGGGCAAATTGTGAAGGAGGTGTGTATCTTATCTTGTAGCTCTCTTAGTTAGGAATAAAATGAGAGGCAGGTTTTCCTGACATAGTGCCCAGCTTCACTTTTCTCTTGGCTTAGTGATTTTGGGGTCCCAAGATTTATTTTTCCTTTCACAGTTTCAAGAAGGAACAAAAGTTCAGCCTAAGCAAGTCAGATCTACCTGTTACCAAAAAGCAGTCCAGATCCAGACCCCAAGAGAGAGTTCTTGGATCTTGCACAAGAAAGAATTCGGGCGAGTCCATACTGATAAGTGAAAGCAAGTTTATTAGGAAAGTAAGGGAATGAAGAATGGCTACTCCATAGACAGAGCAGCCCCAAGGGCTAATGGTTGCTGATTCTTATGGTTCTTTCTTGATTATATGCTAAACAAGGGGTGGATTATTTCTGAGTTTTCTGGAAAAGGGGTAGGCAATTCCCGGAACTGAGGGTTCCTCCCCTTTTTAGACCATATTGGATAACTTCCTGATGTTGCCATGGCATTTGTAAACTGTCATGGCGCTAGTGAGAGTGTCTCTTAGCATGCTAATGCATTATAATTAGCCTGTAATGAGCAGTGAGAACGATCAAAGGTTAGTTTCATCGTCATCTTGGTTTTGGTGGGTGTTAGCTGGCTTTTTTATTGCACACAGTTTTATCAGCAAGATCTTTATGACCTGTATCTTGTGCCAACCTCCTTTCTCATCTTCCAACTTAGAATGCCTAACTTAATAGGAATGCAGCTCAGCAGTTCTCAGCCTTATTTTAAGGCAGAGGAAAGTCCCAGCCCATATTCAAGATGGAGTTGCTCTGGTTCAAATGTCTCTGACATACCCAATATATTAACTGTAACTATGTCAAGGAAATAATTTTCCTCTTATTACAATCAAAACAAAGAATTTGGATTTTTGAAAGAATTATGAATCACACTAGAAAGTATAGATGTTTCAAGCAGCACAACAGTTTGTATAAATAAGTACCACCTCCCATAATACAAAGATTTTGCAATCATTTATTCATCACAGATTTAATATTCCAATTTCCTGAGAAAAGCTGGAGAGACAGGCCCTGACACAAGCCAGACAGATGGAAAGTACTCATTCTAATCTGTGTTTGCCCCAAGTTATCTTAATCACTAGTGCTTTAATTCATTTTTCAAGAAAATCCAGACCCCGCTTTATAATTCAACCAACATCAAACGTCAGGCACTTAGTGGGAGGTAGCAGTCCATGTTGCATGGGCACAACCTCTGCTTTCTAAGAGTCTCTGATTCATTCAAATCTTAAACAACAACTTAGTTGTTTAATAAAGGCTCTTCAACATAAAGAAAGTAAAGTGGCCAGGCATGGCCCAGCACTTTGGGAGGCCGAGGCGGGCAGATCACCAGGTCAGGAGATTGAGACATCCTGGCTAACACAGTGAAACTCCGTCTCTACTAAAAATACAAAACATTAGCTGGGCGTGGTGGTGGGTGCCTGTAGTCCCAGTTACTTGGGAGGCTGAGGCAGGAGAATGGCGTGAACCCGGGAGGCAGAGCTTGCAGTGAGCCGAGATCCGGCCACTGCACTCCAGCCTGGGCGACAGAGCGAGACTCCGTCTCAAAAAAAAAGCAAAGCGGGGATAACAAGGGCTTTCCTGATTTGCAGGGCATACAGTATTGTTTGGTTCTTTAGAGCTATTAAGGCAATTTGGGAACTTGAACAAGCTAAGTTGATTCTCTGTTTTCAAAAGTAATTACTTCACTGTTCTTCTCTTTACCTCTTTAAATTGCATCTGTTAAGTCAATAAGTTTAATACCTTGAAAAGATAATTATTCTTTTAAGCCTTCAGATAATTTCTTTACATTTTTAGCTAGTATACTGACAGAGGAAATGAGGTAAACTACTTACTAAGTTCTGGATTCTCAGAAGCCTCGATATTAGAAATTTATAAATAAAAGCTTTAATCTGGCTATTTGTTGTAAATCCAAAAATATGAAAAAAAGTATAATAGTATATGTGTATACCTTATACAGCATATGTGTCACCTTTTGTTTGCAAGCCATTGACTACTGTTACCACTCTAAACTAATTTTATGTCTTGGAAGGGAAATGAAATGATCAATGGTTCCCACAAACATGAAAATAGTCAGTTTACAGTGTTAACATTAATCCAGATAATCATGATAATCATTTACTGAATTCAAATGTGCTAGTCACTACATGCTTTCCATGCAATATCTCAATTCTCATGAAAACCCTGAGGGAAGGAAAAAGAAAAAGAAATGTCATTATCTGCATTTTGCAGAGGAGCAAACTTAGGCTCAATAGGATCAAATAACTTGCCCATGGTGACACAGCTTGTAAAAGCCTGAACTGAGATTCAGTCTTAGGCTTCCTGATTCCAAAGCCCTTATACCATAGATACACTGCCTCTGTCATAACATTTCTAAGATTCCACTAATCACAAAACAAAACTCAGGCAAGATGGAGCACTTGATTCTAATGAGGGAGACAAGGGGATTCTACAACTTTCCCTGGGAGCTATCTGTAAGTTTAAATTTTTGAAGAGTATCAGGTTGGACTACCCAGAAATTATTTAACTCAGTAAACAAAACTATAGTAAGTTCTGATAAACAAATCTTTCGGCAAAAACACAAGTTTCCTAAGCAAGCCCTCATTCGTCTGACCCAGAGCATGGTTTCACAATTGTGTCCACTGGTCTTGACTTTCAAACCCATTAGGAGCCTTCCTATCACAAAATGGGAATATGTGTGATATATATTCAGGTTCTTCAGCAGAACTTTTGTAAAAATACATGGAAAATGTTCTGAAAATATGGCAAATATTTTTTAAAAAAATATTTTATGCAAAAAAGTCTCCAATTAAAATAAGCACTTCTCTCCAAAAGATCGTATCTAAAATGTTATCTTATATATTCATGAGGTTCAGAGATTGATGTGGCTTCTGGTTTCCTTTGTTTTCATAAAATTACCATATATTCAATGTTTGGATAAGATAAAGACAGTTTATTCACAGTCCTAGAACTCAGATTCATACTAAACTCTGCTACTCTTACTTTAGTTGCAGTCCCAAACCACTGAACACTCTTTCAAGAACAGCAAACCATGTCACCAAATACCCAAAGGGGCATCAACAGTTTGGAAAGAGAAATCAAAAAGCTTAAAGGGTTTTTTGCCATCCACAAACAGTCTGTATGGTACACAAAGATTTGCATCAAAAATAAATGCTGACATTTGAGAATAGTGGTTTAGTATTTGTCAAAAATATAGGCCTGGCAAAACCACGGGTAAGCCTCACAGACTCTGAGAATGCTAACATTCCCAGATGCAAAAAAATGTAGTTACTTCCCTGATTTTTTTTCTATAAGTTTGAATAGTTTGTGAGTTACACATCTAAACTTTACACATCTAAAGGAGGAAGAACTGTATAGCCGCAATTCTTGGGCATTGATACAGGTAACTTAAAGAGTAATTTAAACTTCTTGTTTCCTGAAATTTAAGACACTGTGTTATTAACTTGCTGCTTTGCTGATCAGAATCATTACACATTAAGTAGTGTTGACTCTCCTCTATTAAGCTGGTAGAATTATTAACATTTACAGTTCCTTTCATTGCCCAGATACATTTATCCAGATGTTTGGACATTTTTCTCCATCACCCAGCCTTGCTCCCCAATCAAACTCCAGTATGTCCAACTTGCGTCAGTTTACTGGATCCTCCCATGAGACACTTGAATGAAAAGTTCTCCAGAACTAGAAATAGATACTTTTAGATATTTTTCTTCCTAGTAAGGAAATTGGTTTTTTGATGACATGAAAATCATTTCTATGTAATGGAGTTTTTTCCCCCAAGGAATTTTAAGTAAATAACACTTAAAGCCACATTTAGTCTGAAATTTTTCATTCAGTCATCTTCCAATCTGGGTGAGTCATGACAGAAAAAAAAAATATGTCCTCCACCAACTTATGCAGACAATTTCTTCAGAATGAGCATGACCTAGATTTCATGAGGTCCAGTAACTAGGAGGTAAAGTAGCTAATCAATATATTGGAGAAGAAAGTCAAATATATAATTGTTAAACTACTTTGCGTCATCATTAATCTGTCTTTGTGACATAGGTCTGAATTAGACCTTTCAAAACATTTGAACATTTTAGATAAAAGTAAATTAGAAAGCAACCAGAAGGCAAATACAGATCACAAATTACTCTCTTCCAAAAGACACAATAATGGAACAGACACCCAAAGTTGAATAGCAAACACATTTAGTGCTAATATTCAAAACTCCAAATATCAGATGGTGATATAATCCCACATCTACATACTATCATAACAACCAGAAATGATAGACTCATATAAAATAAAAGTCTGGTAGGAAAGTTTACACAGGTGCAAGAAAAAAAAAAAAAAGCATTTGCAATATGTATAGTGTATCTTAATTATATTTAATTTAAAATAAACATTCTGCTTGGGACCACATGAAAAACCAGAAAGATTTTGTTACCACATCATATTGAAATAATGTAAGTCCTTTGAGAGTGAAGAACATTTCTTATTTACATGGCTGCCACGAGAGGACCTAGCACAGTGCCTGCCTCCCAAGACAATGCAAACCACCTGCCCCTATCACATAGGGAGTTCAAGTGCACATTTGTAGGCCTCACCTCTTGTATCTTAAAACAGAAACTTTTGGATAGATTACAGAAACTTGCACTTTTAATAAGTTCTCCAAGTATTTCTTATGGACACTGAAGCTTAATAACTACTAACAGAAAAGTTACTTGGTAAATGTTTGACAATTTTGGGACACCAGTGTATAGAATCTCGAAGAACCACAGTCGAACTTTCTATTGGAAAAATGGTGTCTGGGCACTAAGCCCAGTATCCCCCTCAAACAGACTGATAATACTGCCACCAGGGTTTTCATTCTTGTTTTTACTGGTTAATATCAAAACCTCAAATCACATCTGCCCTACATCCCAAACCCTGGCACTAGGCCCTCTGGAACCACCTTTGTATAATCAGAAATTTGTTTGGAATTCTCTGTGTCTTTTCTTAGCTTTCCCCTCTCCCTCATCCTTAATTTGTCTGATGATACCCATTTCCCCTGGAAGCCTCACAAGTGAGTGCTCACAGTAAGGACCTCAGCATGCAGAGGAACGTTGGTGCTGTGGACTGAAGGTTGTGTCCTACCCAAAATTCATACGTTGAACTCCAAACCCCAACGTGATGGTAGTTGGAGATGTAGCCTTTAGAAGGTAATCGGGTCATAAGGGTGGAACACGTATAAATGGAATTCATGCCCTTATAAGAAGGGACAGGAGAGAGATGGTGTCTCTCTTCAACATGTGAGGATACAGCAAGGTGTCCATCTGTAACCAGGAAGAGAAACCTCACAGGAACTTAAGTCACTAGCACCTTGATATTAGGCTTCTCAGACTTCAGAACACTAAGGATTAAATTTCTATTGTTTAAGCCACCCAGTCTATGGGGTTTTACTGCTATAGTAGCTAGAGTTGACTAAGACAGTTGATATCGTACTCTTTCCCCACTGCCACTTACAGACCAATAAGAAGGGTGATGCAGTAAGCCAGGTGAGAGCTGATGGCAACTGAGAATGGAATGTGTGGCATTGAAGATAGTGAGAAGTGCTTAGCCTTGAGATATCTGGGACACTGGTACTCTTGAAGACTTAGAGTTTTCTTTGATCTCTGTATCTCCTTCCTTGAGCAAGCTCATCGAAGTCCGTGACTTCCATTACTGCATACATGCACTTGGATGGCTCACTTTTCATTTATGTTCTCCACTGATGCCTCTCATTTGATATCCAGTCCCTTAAAATCAGTTGTCTAGTTGGCATCTCCATTTAGTTTTCTCAAAAACATCTCAAAATCAATTTGACCAATTGGTGATGAATTTAGCAGTTTGTCTGCTGACAGCTGAGGCTTCTTGGGCCGGGAGAAACATTAGAAGTAATACATTCCAGCTCCCTCAGTATCAAACAATAAAACAGACACTCAGATCACTTAAGTGACTCACCCAAGTTTGCACAGTCAGGTGCTGTAAAGGCTAGGGTAAGACTGTGAGCTCCAAGACCAATAGAATTTTCAATGCACAGCTCTGACTTTCTTGTTTGTCTGTAGAGTATCTTAATAACACTGTAACAAGAAGTCTGAAACTCTGGGTTCAAGAAAGTCTACTTTTCTATTAAATGTGTAATAAAAGGGATATAGATGAATTTGGAGAGTTGCTTGGAAATACATTAATGGAAATGGAATAATGAGTAGTCTTCAAATATTTTCCCATCTACCTATGAAATAAAATGGTAATGATCTTGGTTGTTTTGAATAAGATTTCTAATTTAATTAGAAAGGTGTAGAAAAATTTTTATGACTTGACAGCTCAATTTGGGTATACTATCATCACCTTATTTCACATTTAGTGAACCTGAAATTGAACCAATCTGTTCTTCCAAATTAATTTTCATTCTCAACTCCCTATAAATACTATTATTTCAGCATTTTAAGGTAGAAAACGTATGATTGATTTTTCTTTCTCATTTAATCCTGTTTTTAGTACCAAGACCTTTTTTTTTTTTTGTCTTTACTTCTTCTTTCCAATTCTTGGATGTATACTTTGAGTCATAGCATTTCATCATCTTAGCTCTGGATTATTAGAGCATCATTTGTATTGGACTCTCAGTATTCTCCCGTGAGACAAATCTCCCTAAAACACTGCTTTCATCACCTCTCTTAAAAACTCCCTTTTCCCTAATGTCAATTATTTGGCTTTTGGGATACTGCATCATCTGTGCCAGTCTTACCTGTTCAATACTATTCCTCTGGTTTCCCCACACATACTCCCTAATTAACCTCTGTTTGCATCGTGGCTACCAGGTACAGTGGTGCCCTGCCTTTGGAACAATTTCTGACCACTGGCAGCGTCCCATCCCTGGGACCTTCAAAAAATTTTGCAAGCAAATATTGAACTCTTGTTTGGAGACTGGCTTTTCACAGTAGTGCGGGTTAGCAATTCTGAAACTATTTTCTAGGCATTCTAGTCTAGAAGGGTGTATTAGGGCTCCCAAGATAAACAGAACCAATCGGATGTATCTAGATATAGATACAGACAATAGATGGATGTAGATATAGATATAGACATAGATATAAAGATATAGATGTAGATATGAACACAGAAAAAAAGATAGAGCAATTTATTTTAAGGAATTGGCTCACATGATGATGGAAGCTGGCAAGTCTAAAATCTACAGAGCAGGCTGGCAGGCTGGAGACCCAGGGAAGAGCTGATGCTGTAGTCCGGAATACAAAGGCAGTCTGAAAGTGGAATTCCCTTTTCCATGAGGGATCTCAGTCAGATGAGTCCCACCCACCACATGCAGAGTAATCTGCTTTACTCAAAGTCTACTGATTTACGTGTTAATCACACCTAAAATACCTTCACAGCAATATCTGGACTGTTGACCATATAACTGGTTACCATATTCTGGCCAAGTTGACATATAAAACTAACCATCACAAAAGGATTTACAACTATGAAAATGGAGAAGTTTAAAATGTATCCTGTGATATTGAACTGGAATTGGAGGTATCAGTATGAATTCATGGTTTCAATAATTATACAATGATAAGGTAAGAAAATCCTCTGATTTTAGCTAGTATGCAAGAAGAATTATTGTAAAAGGGTACAGTATCTCCAGCTTATCCTAAAATGGTTAAGAAAATAAACTATGATCACATATATAAGTAAATATAGATAGAGCTACATGTACACCCACATTCACACACGCACATTTCCTACCTCTGTTTGCTGACAAAGCCTAGGAACAAGGACAGGCCAGTAGTAGTGACCATACCTAGCACTCAAATTTTAGTTTCTAAATACCATTTTACACTAACCAACATCAAGGCTCCCTAGAGAAAAGACTGATTCTAGATCTGGGACAAGGAGGGCACAAATGAGCCTAGAATATCTGACTTACAGCACAAGCAAGGACTCAAAAAGTTGTGTAGACATAACAAAAGGACACAGAGACCAGTGTGAAGAGGCTCCTACCAGACAATGAAAAAATTCTGAAACAATGAATAAATGGAGGAGAGGAAAACATCCTTTGAGTAGTGGAATGCTACTCTAATAAATGTAGAAGTAACAAGGAGAAACACACCCATGAATGCTAAAATCAGTGAATGAAAATTTTAAGGAGCATCATTTACATGGTATCAGTGTATCTCCCCACAAGTTACTTGTTAAATCAAAAGGAAAATTATTTTACAATGGAGAGACCTGGCTGACATAACCTTTATGATAAACAGTTTTGGACGAAGTCAATATCACATGATTCCTGACATGCTGCACTCAGAAGGACACAAATCCTGCTGTGGTATTTCTGCTGAAAATAGATAGCTTTAATCTAATCATGAAAAACTGTCCCACAAATCCAAATTGAAGGTCATACTACAAAATAGCTAGTCCATAATCTTTAAAAAATATTAGTCAAAACAGTCAAAAACGACTCACAAACTGTTCTAGCTTAAAGCTGGCTAAAATCAAAGGCAATGGATGATTGGATTGGTTCATTATTAATTTACTATTAGGTGGATCCCAGATCATGGAAAAAATAGCTATAAAGGAAATTATTGGGACAATTGATAGAATTTAAATATGGGCTGTGTTCTAGATAATACTTCTATTGCACCAATGATAAAGCACATGGTTTCAATAATTATACAATGATAAGGTAAGAAAATCCTCTAATTCTAGCTAATATACAAGAAGAATTATTGTAAAAGAGTACAGTATCTCCAGCTTACCCTAAAATGGTTAAGAAAATAAACTATGATCACATATATAAGTATATGTGTAAATATAAATATTAAAAATACAAATAAATTATACATTTATATTATAAACATATAACTTATGAATTTATAAATTCATAATTACAAATTTAAATTATATATATTCATATAAATTTTATGAATACATATAAATATAAATGATAAGGCAAATTAAATAAATGTAAACGATTGGTAAACATAGATTAAAGAATATCCAGGGTACTTCTACTGTTCTAACAACTTTTCCTCAAATTTACATATAAAACTAAAAACAAATCAAAACTTTAAAACTACCAAAAAAAACCCTACAGAATATTTTTAAATGAATATGATGTTTCTTATGCACAGAAAAATACTTACCACAAAAAAGGTGCTCAATATATGTTTATTAAAGCTTGAATGAGCCGGGCGCGGTGGCTCAAGCCTGTAATCCCAGCACTTTGGGAGGCCGAGACGGGTGGATCACGAGGTCAGGAGATCGAGACCATCCTGGCTAACACGGTGAAACCCCGTCTCTACTAAAAAATACAAAAAACTAGCCGGGCGAGGTGGCGGGCGCCTGTAGTCCCAGCTACTCCGGAGGCTGAGGCAGGAGAATGGCGTAAACCCGGGAGGCGGAGCTTGCAGTGAGCTGAGATCTGGCCACTGCACTCCAGCTCGGGCGACAGAGCAAGACTCCGTCTAAAAAAAAAAAAAAAAAAAAAAGTTTGAATGAATAAAACTATCTTCTTACAAATATAAAAGCTCTTTGTAAGTTAGGAAAAAACTATGAAACAGTAAAGGTTTTATTAAGAATTCGAGATCCAATCTTTATAATTCATACCACATTTTTCAGTCCCCAGATAATCATACCACAATACACACCATGCAAATATTTTTACTTGATTGGACAAATTTGAGCACAAAGATAAAAAATGAGTCAATTTATCCCCAAAATCATTTTGGCTTTTCTTCCCAGTGGATTTAAAGATAGGTTAAAAGGCTAACCATATAGTCACTTTCTACTTCAACCTGAATGTAACAAATTAGCCCTTAACTCTAACTCTCATGGAGCGTGCAATTTTTCTTTTGCGTAAAATATTTAACATCTATTCGATAAGGTTTCGGGATGCCTTTCAGAATAGGAAAACATTAACATATTTTCTGTTTCCCATATGATCCATCTGTCATTTTTACTGCTTGATACAGCATGTGACTAAATTTGTAAGAAATCCATTTCACAATTACACTATCTAGACCACTTGGGTCAGAGTAAAAATCTCTCTTCATGAAGATTTATAAGTTGTTAAAAATGAACATCTGAGAATTTGAATAATGATGTACAGTAATTTTATTACAATTTGATCGCTATAAACCCTAGAAAACATTTATTAAAATCATCTTATTTATATTTTGAAGGAATGATACCAGAAAAACAAAAATATTATTTAGAGAGAAAAACATTCTTCCAATATCAGCAAAGCTATCAAGATTTTTATAAACAACTGGTAAGCCTATTTCTATCCAAATCTAGGCAATTCTTATTGTAATGCACATTTGAGAGCAAAAGTAATATTGAAACTAAGGCTCTGTTTAAGGAAGAAAGCAATGTGAGAGATGCTGGCAATAGTTATCAATGGTTTATTATCTGCTAGGGACTACATTCAATATGAATATGCAGATAACAAAACCTTTGCCCTATCACAGTACACAAAAAAGAAATACTATAAGGATCATTGGAAGAAACCTAACCCCACTTGAGGTGGCACGCCTCAATAATTCAGTGAAGGTGTCCAATGGGAGCTAATTATGCCTAGGTTGAGTTCTGAAGGCTCAGTGAGATCTATCCAGATAAAAAAAGCAAGGGAATGTATTTCTGGGGAAGGGAGCAGCAAAAATTAAGGCAACAGGGTTAGCAGCGACCTGCATGCTTGGAAAACTGCAAATAGTTTGATAAGCCTGGAGCAAAAGTTGACAGCAAGTGTGATGACAAATCAGACTGAATAGTTAAAACAGCTAGAATGCCATGGCAAGACAGCATGGATTTTGGATTACATCCAAACAACTATGGAAAACCAATAGGAAAATTTTAACTGAGGGAGTGACATAATCTTATTTTTAAGAGAACATTTATTCCAATGGATTTTAAGTGCAACCAGGCAGTCATCAATCAATGTAGGTATCTCGAAGGCCTGAGTAAGTTGATAATTGAGGAGAATAATTTGGAAAAGCACATCTTTTTCCTTCTCTCCACATTTCCCATCGACAACACACAAAAATTACAAACACCACCAAAAAAGTATGGAAGGTGGCTTCAGATCTCCTCTCTACCACTCCACCAACCCATTTGCTCACTCTGCTCCCAGGAGGAGAAACAGCAGAGAGGAAAGGAAACCGCTCCACTGTGCAGGCTTTGCCTCTGGTTGCCTCTGGGTACAGACCTGCATGAAGGAGGGGTCACTGCCCTTCTCCACCAGAGTCCACCACACACTAACAAACCCGTGTCAGAGGCCAGGGACTGCCTTTCAGAGGCAAGCCAGCAGGCCCATGTCTTCTTAGAGATCCCTGTTCTCAGGGTTTCTCCTCAGGAATATGAGGTGAGTTCCTGTTCCCTGTGCTGCCTGCTACATAGTGTAGGCTGTACCATGGTCTCCCCACACGAAGCCTGAGATTCAAACCTGGGGAAAGCAGTGGGAAGCCTCATTGTGACCATCAATTCAGGCTTCATTTTCCAATCCAGTTTTAGCAATAATAAAGGTAATAATCTTTATCAGACTTCCACATCTAATTCTGGTTTAGTATTCAGAATCAGAAAGACAATTCCCAACAATACGGAGAGGAAGATAGAGTTCATAGAACTACAGATGAGTATAAGGAGGAGATAAAGAAAAGGATGAGGGAGTCAAAGGTGACCCCTGCGTACAACACTTTGTCAACAGCTTCTCCACCATAGTCACAGAGAGCTGAAATTCAGTGAAAAGGCAGTGATTCATCCAGTTTGGAAAATAAATTTTTCTCTAATATGCCATCCTTGGTCTGAGTGTATTCAGGCAGAAATGCCTTGGCAGGACATTCGAGGAAAGCAGGAATGCCAGAATATACATCTTCAGCTCACAGCACTAAGAGGAGGCAAGCAGGGGGGAAACAGTTTTATGAACACCACATAGTTACTGCCTTCCTTGCAGGTGGGCTGAGACCTGGGACCTCAAATTAGGGACTCAACCAGCAGTGATTCACATTTCTGAGAAAAGTGCTGGTAAGACATTAAGTGACATTCGAAACAAATTTGTTATTTAAGGTAAAATTAAATAAGTGTCACTGACATCTCACATTATGCCCATATGTGTAAGGCATTCTATTTTTCCTTTCTCGACATTAGGATTTGAAATCTACACAGAGCCAAAATCCAATACTCCATCATCCATTGACTAATATATTTTCCAGCTCCTTCTAAGCCTGTTTTCTCATGTTGTGAAATTTAAAACTATCCAAAGAAAATGTGTGCTGTGGACTGACAAATTTCTCAGATAACTTGCTACTTCACTATTTTTTGGTATATAATAATATTAAGAATTAGGGCAGATGTTGTAATATATGAACTGAAATCAATATAGCATTTTGGTAGAGTATGGAATTTCATGTTATCCTAATACATCCTCAGAATTCAAGCTTTTTAAAAAATTAATGCTTGAAGAACTGAGTAAAAACAATAAATTCATGTCTTTAATATATTAAATATTAATAAACAGTACCACACAAAAATGTGATTGCCATATTGACTGAAAGACATTAACGTGTTACTTCCTACTGTTTTATAGCCTGGAATATCATTAATTTAAGAAGCTCTTATTCATATTAGTTCTTGCTACTACCAACATAAAGAAATTTTTTACACAGTCTACTTTTTACATAAATGAACACTTCGTTTTGTCTTTCCCAGGAGAGTAGGCAAAAAGAGTGATGTGTTTCCACTTGGCAGCATTTCTTCTTTTTTGTTTTGTTTTCAAAGGACCATTGGCTCACTTGATACACAGCCCTCAAACAATATTTGTTGAATAAATGAATGAATGAATGATGATCATATGTGATCCTCATTGATTGATACGGAGAGGAAGAGAGGCAGTGTAGGCAAAAAAGGTAAAATAAAACTTTTTTAATAAACAAAAATCCTACTATTTAGAAAGGGAAAGTGCAAAGTGGAAAACCAGAAAAGAGTATCACTCAAGAGTTACTTTTTAATTTGGCTACATGCCACGACCCTTCCCTCCGCCCCACCCAAACACACACACACAAACGGAGGCTACCCCATCTATATCACCCCTCAGATAAAGCTAAAAGTGGGTCATAAGAAAAACTCTGGAAGCATAAAGAGCAGGAAATTTTTCTCAGTGCTTTTTTTCCATTCCACAATACATTGTCCTAGTTATCGCTCTTTATTTAAAGAAAAATAATTGTCAATCAAGAGCCCTTGGTATTCAGGAAAATGGTGTTCGTAGAACAGATTCAAGTTTCTTAGAGTAAAACATAAGTTGGGAATCTGGAAAACACACATTTCCTAAATTCCTAATAATATATTCGTATGGAAAACTTACTTTCACGTTAATAATACTCTAACCCAATTGACTCCACTAAGAAACAGAGACTACCAGGTTTATAATTTGGATAAATAGTAAGCTATTTGTATCAAATTTACAAAAGTTCAACATCATACATGCTTCAGAAAATTTCTCACATTTGGAATGGTAGACAAAAAAGGCTATACTCGCTCTTAGCTGTACGACAACTCAATAGAAATCCTGCACTAGGTTTGGTTAACACAGTGTTCCATCCAAAAAAATAAAAAGCCCTCGAACAGTACAAATAACCTCATTAAAAAATCAAATAATCATAAACAGGCAAATAATCTCATAAATAAGTCATCAATAGTATTCTGGTTGCCTGAATCACATTTGCAATGGTTTAGATTTATCATTAAAGAATGGAATTGACGTTCAAATGTAAAACATATAGATAAAATTCATAAATATTTATCGTTATGTGTATATCTTGCTAATGGTTAATAAGTAGGACAAAGTTCTCAAAAACATCTAAGTTTTGTTAGTGATTATGTCTGTGTACTTGGATTAGAAGTGATATCTTTTTTGCTTATCTGCATAATTCAAATTTATTTTTAGAATACATTTTTAAAAAATTATGTTCATGTTCATGATTTATGGTAATCACTTGCTAATTGAAGAGAAAAAATTAGATCCACTTTCCTTTGAATTTCCAAGAAAAAAAAAGGCTCATGGCTACTAACTCCTGTGTCTACTACAGGAAGTCTGAACTCTGGAAATTCCTGTCAGTCCCTCATTTACCGCCAACTTTAGTAACTGCTTTTGTTCATTTTGACAGCTCAGCTGCCTCTTTTTTCCCTACAGATCAATGGTGAAGCTCAACTACATGAATCATAGTCACTTATCACATTTTATTAATTTAGTCTAACTTGGTATTTCTTAGCTGTGGGTTTCATTCAACTTTTACTTTTCTCTGTATAACAGAAAGAGCAACTCATTGAGGATGTGCAGCTCCAACTTTTCTCCTACTGACTTTCTGCTCCTGTTGGAAAATCCCATCTGCAGAAGAAAACAGCAATTTGACAATTTGATTGAATGTGTTCCTGCATGTAACCTAGAAGGAGCTTCAGGGATAAACTCTGGATTATAGTACAAGGCGGTAATTTTGTCAGCTTTCATGCTTATAAAAGTAGGACATTATTTTCTTAATTAGTAATTTAGAACAGTTTTCATGTATTGAGTTCAATGGTTCCCTCACTGTCAACACCAGGATGTTGAAGCAAGCTCAGTTTCCTTTTGCTCCTTTCTTCTCCTCCCCTATCCGCTTATGATATCCAATAACTACTCAAAGTAGTTAGACCTGTGTTATTCCAAGGACAGTCTTCAAACTCTGTCTACCCTTTCCACAGCTGGATGAAGCTAGCCATGTAGGTAACAAGATTATATTTTCCGGTATATCTTTATTTCCACACAGACAACCACACTTCTCTGTGGATGTGAGTCTGAGGTGGGATTTCCCTATCATCTCTGTGAAAGAGTGATGAGAGAAGCTGAGACCCGGGAAAATGAAGCAACTTGGCAAGACGTACCAGGTTCACTCTCTTCAGCCATGACCATCCCCACTGGGAACTGACAGCTGACGGCTCTCTACGGGCAGTAGCTTGCGGAGTGAGTCCTGCGTTCCTGAATGTCCAACGAACAACGTCATAAGGAAGATGGTGGAGCTGAAATTAGCCTGGGGGTATACTTACTTCAAGTCTCCTTCTTCCATTTAATTGGCTGAGCACTAAACTCATTCCAGCCAATAATCAACCACCACACAAGCTCTAGGGCTTCCTGACCAGAAATGAACACTCACCAGAACAAGAAACCAGAGGTTTCCCTCAGCCTCTCTTATTGCCTTTTTAAATATCAAGATAATTCATGTGTTCCCGGTGAGATGGCTCACGCCTGTAATCCCAACACTTTAGGAAGCCGAGGCGGGAGAACTGCTTGAGGCCAGGAGTTGGATATGAGCTTGGGCAACATAGTGAGACCCTTTTTCTACCCCCCCCCCCCCCCCCCACCACCACCACACACACACAAATGGCAGGAAGATGCCTTGAACCAGGAGTTCCAGGACTGCAGTGAGCTATGATCATGCCGCTGGACTCTAGACTGGGCAAGAGAGTGGACTTTGTCTCAAAATAATAATAATAAGAAGAATAATTCACGTGCTTAGCTTTAAAAGATAGTACTACAGAACTTATAATGAAGAAAAAAAAAAAAAAAAAAAAAAAAAACAGTCCTTTCTACCATACCCACCCTTTTAGACCTCCCAGGGCTTTCTCCAGAGGAAAACAATTTCAACTCCTTTTAGCTGTTTCTTCTGGTTTCTGTCTCTGTATTTCTAAATGACAGACTTACATATCTATTTTTGACTTGACAGTTTCAAACATTATTGATCAGTTTCCTCCTATGAAGGATGGATATTTACCTGTTTTGTATTCCCACAAACTTGCTCTCTCACTCCTCTTCTGCCACCCCCCTCTCAATATGACTCTTCTCTATATCACAAATGTTAATGCAATGGCCATAGCTCACATTAATAGGACTTAAATATTATTCACAACTGATTCACATCATGTACTAAAATTTTGTTCCTCTTAGAATTGTCTGTTTTTGCATTTTTCTTGTTTTCTATACACCTAACACTAATTCTTACCCAAATTATTTTAAAGGACTATTTAAAAAAAACTCCTTTAATACAATCAAACATCCCAATCAAACAGTCCCAACTTCTCTTTCTTTGCTGCATGGCTCCAGGAGCACTCCCTACCCTGCTCCAGCCTGTTGTCAGCTATGCCTGCTGCTCAGCTGACCTATGGTATTTCTCTTTACCCACATCCTGGGGATTTCTTCTCTCCTGCTGGACTCTATTTTCCGGACCCCAGGTCATCCTCATTCACTTCTCCCTCTTTTTGTTGTAGCAGATCAACTGTTCACTTCATGAGATAAGAGTGCTTTTAAGAGACATATATTTTTTAGAATTCCCATGTCTCAAATTGTCTTATCATAGCTGCAATGTATGATGTACCATTTGGCTGGATGTATAATTCTAGATGGAAACGTTCATTTCCATGGTCAACTTGCGCCTTTGTCCACCAGTTACTATTGTCGCCCTTGAAAAGTCTGTCATTCTGATCTCTGTCCCTTTGTGTATATCCTCGGCTTTGGTTCTCTTTGGAAGATTTTAGGGTCGTCTTCTTGGTATTCTGGACTCTTGCAGTGATGAGGCTTAGCGTGACTGATTTCTCATTTATGTGCTGGATACCTGGCCAAACCTTTGTCTAGAAACTGGTAACTTCAGTTATAGAACATTTTCTGACATTGTGTTGCTATTTTTCTTCTCTCCATGATTACAATTTAAAATGTAAAAACTATTTTTAAAAAACATGATCCAGTCATCCCATTTTGGGTACTTATCCAAAAAAATATTTAAATCAGAATCGCAAAGAGATATTTGCACTTACATGTTCACTGGAACATTATTTGCAATCCAAGATATGGAAACAACCTAAATTTCCAACAGTGGATGACTAGATAAGGAAAATGTGGTATTTACATACGATGGAATGTCATTTAGCCTTAAATAAGAAGGGAATCCTGTTATATGTGACAACATGGATGAACCTTGAGGACATTAAGCAAAATAAGCCAGTCACAGAAGGACAAATAGTGTATGACTCCACTTATACTAGGTATCTAGTGTAATCAAATACATAGAAACCAGAGAGTTGATTGTTAGTTGTCAGGAGCTGGAGTCGGAGGGGATAGGGGAAATGTTTGCCAAAAGATAGAGAATTTCAGTTACAGAGGAAGAATAAGTTCAAGAAATGTATTGTGCATCATGTCTACTATAATTAATAACAATATATTATATACTTGAAAATTGCTAAGACAGTAGATTTTAAGTGGTCTTCACCACAAAAACACAAACATATGAGACAATACATATGTTAATTGGTTTGATTTTGTCATTCCACAGGGTGTACAAGTTTCAAAACATATTATACAATATACATATATATAATTTTTTATTAATTAAATCAATAATTTAAAAATAAAATTTTTTTTGAAAAGAAAGATAAACTACATACCAGTATCTCTTATGAACGCAGATACAAAAGTTTCAACAAAATATTAGCAAATACAATCACTGCATAAAAACAACTACGCATCATCACCAAGTGGATTTTATTTCACATATGAAAGCCTCGTTCACCATTAGAATATCAGTCTTATCCATTATATCAAAAGGCTAACGAAAGATAACACTTTTTAATCAACTGATGCAGAAAAAGTATTTTGACAATCCAAAATCCACTTATGATAAAAAAAAAAAACTCACCAAACCAGGAATAGTAGAGAACTTCCTCAACTTGATGGAGAATATTTATGAAAAACCTACAGCTAATATTAAACTTGTGGTGAAAAATTAAATGCTTTATTGCTATGATTAGGAATGAGGCAAGGATATCGCCTCTCACCCTACTTTTATTCAGCATTGTACTAGAATTCCCACGTAATTCAATAAGACAATAAAAGCAAATAAAAGGCATATGGACTTGAAGAAATGAAAGAAAGGAATATATAACTAGGTTGAAGCTAAGAAGGGCAGGCAGGAGAAGCAGTGGGATTTTGTGATAGGTTTTGGTTTTTGGAAGGGAACACGTTGAGTATGCCTATGACCTCGGACAAAGAAGTTATAAAAACAAAGATATTTAAGATCTATAAGACAGAGACAATAATCCATAAAGCCATGCTCCTCAGAAACAGTAGGGAACAGGATTCAGAGTAGAAACAAAGGAAGATAAATACCCCCAGAATTGTCTCAATCACGGACAAATAGGGGCAGTAAAAAGGGAAGAACTGGGTCAATGGCTCTCCAGAATTCTGGGGTTTTCTACCTTCCAAAAAGAAGAAAAACCTCTAGGCTACCCATTTTCATTTCTCGAAGTAGTTATTCTTTCTCCTTAGCCTCTAAAAAAAAAGTTCAAGTGAAAATTTGTGTTCTCCCTCTCTTCCAACCCCTGACTCATAGAATTGTTGCAGTGTTTCAACCATATGCAGTTTTTAAAGATGTTTATCTCCAGTTACTAATTGTTCCGGACTTTTCACTTACCTATAGTCAATGGGAAGAAAATCCCCTGAGGAAAATGAATTATGGTAATTTATAATAATATTGATAATTACTTCTTGCTGAGCACTATTTTCTGGCAAGGTAAACTGTATCTGCTCTGATGCTTCACCTCACCCTAGCTGAAAATTAGATACCACTACATATTAGACTTCTAGGCAATTTTTAAAGTGCAAGGCTTGTTTTGAAACTATTCTTAAGTTGAACTGGTATATAACATGAGATAAATTTATTAGGTATGGTTATGGAGGAAAGGTAACTTTCCTCATATTTTATGCTTTTTAAAATATTACTGGTAAAATATTACTTAGGCTAAAGAAAAATTGGCTTACTGATCATAGTAACTCATTAGAAGTTGGACAGTAGAATCGGTTTCCTGGCAAATGTTTTCTCCTGAAAACTGGAAAGAACCATTTTAGCTGAAGCCAAAGTAAAAAATAACTTCATCATGCCATATTTAAGAATGTCAATAAGCAGAACATTAGTTGAACTAAACTTAGCATTGTATTAATAGATGCCAGATTAGTTTATCATCACCATGATCATCATCATCATCATTGAAATTAAATTTTGCTTTAATTTAATACATAGCTTGAAGATGAATTTTTTCCTCACATAGTTATGTGTGATTTTAGTATCTTTCTGATGGTTAAATCATCCTTTTGGATAATCCTTATCTAATTGCTAAAATTTGATCTATGGTATAGTAATTTTAAAATATTTAATTATTAAAATATCCAAGATAAACAGGATTTCCAATGTAGAACTACTTTTAAGTAGGCAGTATTTACTAGACTTTTAAAACTATAACTTCTAACCAGCCATGTAAAAATAAAGATTAAGATGCCGTATGTCTGTAAATACAGGTTTTTAAATACTTTGCTTTTTTGTTTTAGAAAATATGTTGCTCCCTGAGTAACTGGAAAATGACAATGTCTGGGTCTAGTGCTTGAATGTCAGAAAGGGAAGGTAACCTGCAAAAGAAGGCTTGCACCCAGGTCCAAAATGCAGCTCAACAAATGAGCAAGCACAAGTATTCAGAGAACCAAGATGAAATAAACCAGAAAGCCAGAGAGAGAAGGAATGAAGCCAGGATCAAACCAGAGAAAACCTCCAGATAATAGAGGAAAGATATCAAATTCAGAGATTTGTAGATCTCAAACTGCAGAACTTTTACTCCAACAAGGTTGCTTGCTGGTCAAAAGTGTTTTCTCGCTCCTGGATCAGGATGTTTTTGAGGCATTTAAAGGGTTGATATGGCTTAAGAAAACAGTAATAATAATGGTAAAGATTGGTATGTTAGTACCCTGAAAATACTCCTTTTTTCCTGTCAATGACTTTTATCTACCTTCATTAGGGATACACTACAAAGGCAGAAAAATAGACTTTGTTCAAATAATATTTCTAAATTTCTCTGGGGTTCTTGGATAAAAGGAACCACAAATGAACTACATTAATTTGATCTCTAGAGTTTATTTTTGAGATACTACCAGTATTCTAGGACATAGATAAGAGAGATAAATGAAATTAAATGCGTGCTTTGGGAATTTAAAACAGATTTAGTCATTCATTCACCCCTTTGTCGATTCATCAGACATTTGTTGAGTAATTATACCATGATCAAGGGAAAGTGCTAGACATTGCAAATACAGTGGGGGATATAACCCCTGCCCCAAGGGATTTATAGTCTAGTAGAAAATATAATGATATAAAAGCAGATGTAGGCCAGGAGTGGTGGCTCATACCTGTAATTTCAACACTTTGGGAGGCTGAGGGGAGTGGATCACTTGAGGTCAGGAGTTCAAGACCAGCCTGTCCAACATGGTGAAAACCTGTAAAAATACAAAAATTAGCCAGGCATGGTTGTGCATGCTTGCAATCCCAGCTACTCTGGAGGCTGAAGTACGAGAATTGCTTGAACCCAGGGGGTGAAGGTTGCAGTGAACCAAGATCACGCCACTGCACACCAGCGTGAGACTCTGTCTCAAAAAAAAAAAAAAGCAGATGTACATAGTATACAGGATACATATCAGAAACCCCTGTTCCCAACACTCCATAAGTCTATAAGGAAGATTACAGGATAGTGATCAGGGAAAGCTGTCCAAAGGTTGAAATCAAAGTAATATTTAGATGATAATATTTCTGGGCAAAGGTGGGAAAGGTTGTGAGAGAGAAACAGAGAAAGATGTTGTTTCAGGCAAAGAGAAACATATGAGATGAATCAAAGACAAGAGCCCAGTGCATTTGAGGAAACAAAAAAAATGCATTCATACATTTATTCAACAAATATGTATTGAACCATTAGGTGGCTGGGAATAGAGCCATGGAAAAGCCTCTGGTCTATTACTGTTTACATTTTGGTTAGGCAAAACACATTTAAGACAGAGAAAACAGTAAAAACTGCAAAGCCCTGATGTGTTTGAGAAACAAAGAATGGACCAGAGTGGCTGCAATATACTGGCCAAGGAGAACAGTGACCTGCAACAAAGTAGGCATCCAGGCAGAAATCAAGTCCTATATGGCTTTCTTAGAATAAGAGATTTTTATTTTATTTGCCACCAGAGGCTTTAGGCAGAGGAAATATGGAGTCTGATTTACATTTTTCAAAGATCACTCTGACTACTATGTAGAAAATGCATTGTAGAGAGCTGACAAAGGAAGGAAGGAAATCATCAGAGTCTCCTATAGTCAGCCAGTATAGAGAGAATGCTGGCTCAGTCTAGAATATAAGCACTGGAGATGACAAAAGTGGTTGCATGTTGGATATAGAGTTTTGGAGTTAACAGCGCTTGTCCATGAATTCAATAGACGTGAGGAGCTAAGGGGAAAAATAAATCAAGGTTAACACGAGTTCTGCATGGCTGGAATTTAAAGAAAATGATGAGGCTAGTAAGAAAGATGAGGCTGGGGAGAGAAGAAACAGTTTAAGAGAAATATACATCTCCTGTCAAAGTCTAAATGTTAATAGCAAGGGTAATGAAAATATCTTGAAAGATTCTAGGCAGCTCTCTTGCTTTGAGCAAATAATGCTCAAAGATCATTGAGTGATTTGAAAGGTTACTCTAGTAGAAAAATTCTTATTCAAAATAGCCTGAAAAATTATAAGATACTCAGAGAAACTCCTAAAAATATTGAAAACACTTTCATAGAGAAAAATATAAAGCATGATTAGAGGAGATAAAAGAATAATTAAATGAAGGGATATACCATATTCATGGATTGGAAGACTCAATGTTATAAAGATTTCTGTTCTCACCAAAGTTAATGTATAAATTCAGTGCAATTCCAATTAAAATCCCCAAAAGAATTTTTAAATGTAACTTAAAGCATGGTTCTAAATTCGTATAGAAGAGAGCCCCAGTAATAGATAAAATCATTTTGAAGAAAAGAATGTGTAGAAGGACTTGCCCTTCAGATATCAAGATCTACAAAAATGCTGTAGTCATCAAATTATGTGATAATTGATAAATGACAAGAGAAATAGACTTGTTAACCAGATAGAGAGCTCATAAACAGAGTAAGCATAAAAGGAAAAAATACAGTAATAACTTTTTCAAAATATCCTGTGAGGAAATTACTTAATCAATTCATAGCCTTGGGACAACTAATTATTCATATGGAAAAAGTAAAATAAAATTGGTCCCTAGCTCACAATACACCCTTTGACAAAAGGAAAACAAAAGATTCAAAGGCTGCTGTATTTTAGGGTTGGTGGCAGAAGGTTGAGGTGTTCTCACCTGATGGTTTCTTTTTTTGTGGGGTAAGAACATCCAATGATAGTGACAGCAAAAGTAAGAGAAAAACATGTTTGAAAAAACGAAGAGCTTTGTAAGTTGTGGAGAATAGGAGACAGAGTTGTTCCAGGCAAAGGTAGAGGAAATTCTGGACAGTATTAAAATACCATAAGAGATAGGAGACTGAATTTATGGTGGCACCCATCTCAAAGCTATTCAGCTTTCCAACAGCTTTCTGGTATAAACTTAATGGAGACATTTTGCATAAGTTGCTGATCACAGACTAAGAAATTTAAAAATGAGTTGAAGGGAGTCAAGAATAATGCCAAGAGCATGATAAAAGTGATTGAGTATGAACTACAAGTTGGTTAGGAAAGAAAACAGACACAGAAGGAGACAGAAGAATAAATATAAATCAGTTCAAGGACCTAGGAGTCTCTTTATTTAATTTTAATAGAGGCAAGGTCTCACTCTGTCAATGAGGTTGGAATACAGTGGAACAATCCTCAGCGTCTGAGTAGCTGGGACTACAGGCATGCACCATGACACCTCGCTTTTTTTTTTTGTAGAGTCGGGGGTCTTAACGTGTTGCCCAGGCAGATCTTAAACTTCTGGCCTCAAATGTTCCCTTGCCTTGGCCTCCCAAAGTGCTAAGATTACAGGCGTAAGTCACCATGCCAGACCTATCCCTTTATTTTGGCACTGATGCGGTCAAAGACACTAAATGAGAAAGAATGTCTTAACTTAAAGTTTCAGTGGTAAAGTGTCTGAGTAATGACAAGGCCAAGGGAATGGTCATGAAAATGAGTGACGGAAGTGGAGTAGAGGTAAATAACATGGGAAATGAGGCCCTCGAAGAACTGGGAATCCAGCATTTGGATCCATCATCATCAGAACTGTTGAAGTCAACCAGGATGAAGATAGAATGTGGCAAAGAGGGGAAAACAGGAAACCACATGCTTGTCTTCTCAAAACCCATTAAATAAACATTTCCCTTTTCTCCATGGTACTTATTGACTTTTGGGAGCAGCAATTAGAACCCATTTCCCAGTTTAAGCCAGGTACCTTGACAGTGCTAGAAACTGCTGTAAGGTTGACAGTGGAGAAAAATGTAGAGAAAACCATAAATAACAAAGAGAAAAATTATAAAAACGTAACAGCCTAGGAGCATTTACAACAGTGAAAAAAAAATAGCCCTACATACATCAGAGATCCAGAAGATAATATCTGAAGCACAGTATGATACTATAATAAAATTCCAACAGTCAGCAAAACTTAGATTCTAGTCCCTGTTCTCCCTTGGGACAGTCTGTAGGCTCAGTTTCTGCAACCATCTAATGAAAAGATTAGACAAGACCATTTCTAAATTTATTTCTAGCTCAAACAATCTGTAATGTAATGTCCATAATGTGATCCTGATATATCACATGATAAAAATAAGAGATTTTTATTAATGAAGAGAGTATGTATCATAAAAATATCAAGGTGGTACACTTCAATTATTTGAAAAAATTCCCAAATGGGATATTTTATTTTCCAAGAATCGCGATAAATTTTTAAAAACATTGTAATAGAGACGTAAGTGAATTGCAGTATTTCAGAATTCCTTTAGTCCACAATCTAACAACATCTTGTACAGTATACTCTTTGCTTTATTTGTGTTAATGTCTCTCCAAAATTAGACTGTGAGTTCCTTCAAAATAATCTTACTCAGCAGTTCTCTTTTCTTCTCCAAGGCTGTTCTCACAGCTCTGGGTATATGCAAGACACAATATTTTTAATGTCCAAAATGAGTAAAGACCACATCTGGAAAGTGTTCTCTAAAAGTTTCAGAAGAAAAAGAGTATGATTATACCCACACACATAATACCCTCAGAACTTCAGCCCAGAGCCTGTAATTGTCTTATCTATTTCAACAGAAAACACAGGAGACTCCTGATATCCCACATCAAAGAGTTGGGCGGGGTTGGGGTTATGTAATGTTAAATGGATTTTTGCACATCAAACAAACCTATCCCTAGCCATTCCCATTTCTGGCTCATATATCAAGAACTGGAAGTGTTTTTAAAGCATATTTTCTCCTGCTCTGCTTTCCAATTAAGTTTTAAAAGCATGTCAAACAGACACCTAGAAATTTACAACTGTAGCAGAAACCTAGAGTTCAGATTATTCTTACTTTCCCCGATGTTTTTCAACACAGATCACCTACATAAAAAAAATTATTGTAAAAAGAAGTTAAGAAAATGACAGTTCATATTTTAAAGAATGTAAAACAAGGTACTAACTAAGATGACAGCAATTCTTTAGCCCAGGCTTAATGCTTTAGTGAAAAGATGACGCCACGCTGCCACTCCCGGCAACTAAAGCTGCACCCATCCTTGGCAAGAAATGACAAATGGCACCAGCAACCTCAAGCTCATGTGCTGCATTCCTCCTATTAACTTTGCCTTTTCTGGTTTGTCTCTCCATAGAGCACTGAGAGCTTCTTCCAAGAAACTTCAAAGACCCCTCGACAGCAACAATAAAACACATCAGGAGGATTGGGCTGTTGGTAGAACAAAATTTACAACACTCTACCATAGGATTTGAACATCTCTTATTCTATGAGGATTCTGGCATTGAAAGAAAAATAAAATCCTTCATTCATTTCATTATACTTAAAATCCTGATGCATTTTCAATAGATTATCCAAGTATGGACATAATCCAAATTTGTACATGGTTTTTTTTTTCATTCATCAATATAACTCACAATCATAAGATACTAAAGACAGAATGGGATAAGAAAGGAATCATACAAAGAAACCGAGGCCCAGAGATCATCAAAGGGAAAACACATAGTGATAGAACTAGGGTTGGAACCCAGGGTTCCTAATTGAGAGTCTAATTCTCTTTCCACTACATCAAGATAGTGATTGTGCCAAATTTCATATTAGTATATTCACAATTAATAAAAACACCTATTTTAGGGAAAAGCATTTTCTTTTTTTAAGTGTGGCCCACTCTTTAAAAAGTATAACAGTAGTTGGTGACTTGAAGATTTTTATGTCATTCTGATATGTTTTTTTAAAATAGGTTAATATGAAAATCACATCAATTAATATTAATCATTATAATTGCCGTAGCATATTTATACAGCTACAGAAATATAGTAAATGGGACCAGAAGCTGTTGATGTTAAAGAATATACACGTAAACTCTTACCTTTTCTTTCTCATGTATAATTCTGAAGTACAAAGTAATAAATGAAAACTTCACTGAATTCAGTTATTAAGAGAATAGTAGAAGCTTCCCAAATGGCACACTGCTATTGGTTATAGAGATGGTGATTTAATATTTTTACAAATCACCAGAAATCCATATATTCCTAGAATAATCCTAATTAAACTTAAAAGGCCACCACATTCTGAATCTAAATATAATGTCAAGCATAAATAATTTCATTGTCGTTATTCTGACAACTAGGGAACTCTGGATGTATAAACAGACTTAGCTAGAAAGAAAAAATATCCATAGTACATTCATACTATACCAATTCACCAATATATTACAAATTACATATAAATGGGTATAAAAGCCACCACAAAGTTTGGCATCTGCCTACGGTCAAGAGAATTCAACTCCTATTGCATTATTAAAAGCTGATGTCTGTCATCATTTATATTTAGGACCTGCCTCACAGGATAATGGAAGTGACCTTTCATACAGCAAATTTGATTAGAATCAACCCCAAGAGAATATCACATAATTTGAGATTATACAGAGTTGGGACTACTGCTCCATTTTTCATTTACTCTACACACTTCCCCTAGAGCTACATAGGATGCCAAAAAATAAACTCTTTCACTTCCAAAGTCACTTCCAAAGGTTCATCTGATTACTTTTTTTTTTTTTTTCCAAATCAAGGGCACAATAAATAAATAAACAAACAAACAACTACAGCATAAGATGAGCATTAAAAGTTCTTTATAACTACCATGGTGTAAAAGCTACTAAAAAATTTTCCTGGTACAAATTGTATAAAATCAGGTATAGAATATCTCTTATAAAAGACAGTATGGTAATTAAAAGTGGGTCTTTATAGAGGAGAGATGTCTATCATATCCAGTCTTTGTGAAGTCTTAGCAAATTTTCCCTCTCTGTGGTTTCTTCTCCAATTATCTTTAAGACACCATTCTTTCTTGGTTCTCCCCTTGTCTCCTCCTTTCTCCTTCTCAGTGCCCACTGGGGTTTGTCTTCCCCTCCCTCCCTATAGATGTTGGTGAGGCTCACTGTTTCAACTCAAGCATTTTTACAATCTCATTTTATATATCCTCTTTTGATGGGTTCATCTATTTTTGTGGATATATCTATTACCTACATGCTGATGAAACAGCTAAATATTAATACATATTCACTTCAGTGCCTACTTGATTTACTTAACAAATACAGCATTTTGAATATTTTTCACATGCTGAGCACTATTCTAGATTCTGGAGGTAAACTGTTGTGGGAAGTCAGGGACCCCGAATGGAGGGACCGGCTGAAGCCGCGGCAGAAGAACATAAATTGTGAAGATTTCATGGGTATTTATTAGTTCCCCAAATTAATACTTTTTTGTTGGGGGGGGGCAACAGAGTCTCGCTCTGTTGCCCAGGCTGGAGTGCAGTGGCACGATCTTGGCTCACTGCGAGCTCTGCCTCCCGGGTTTACACCATTCTCCTGCCTCAGCCTCCCGAGTAGCTGGGACTACAGGCATCCGCCACTTCGCCTGGCTAGTTTTTTGTATTTTTTAGTAGAGATGGGGTTTCACCATGTTAGCCAGGATGTCTCGATCTCCTGACCTCGTGATCCGCCCGTCTCGGCCTCCCAAAGTGCTGGGATTACAGGCTTGAGCCACCACACCCGGCCAAATTAATACTTTTATAATTTCTTACACCTGTCTTTACTGCAGTCTCTGAACATAAATTGTGAAGATTTCATGGACACTTACCACTTCCCCAAACAATACCCTTGTGATTTCCTATGGTTGTCTTTCCTTTAATCTCTTAATCCCATCACCTTCGTAAGCTGAGGAGGATGTATGTCGCCTCAGGATCCTGTGATGATTGCGTTAACTGCACAAATTGTTTGTAGAGCATGTGTGTTTGAACAATATGAAATTGGGCACCTTGAAAAAAGAGCAGGATAACAGCAATGTTCAGGGAACAAGGGAGATAAGACTTTAAACTCTGACTGCTGGTGAGCTGGATGGAACAGAGCCATATTTCTCTTCTTTCAAAAGCAAATAGGAGAAATATTGCTGAATTATTTTTCTCAGCAAGGAACATCCCTGAGAAAGAGAATGCACCCTGAGGGTAAGTCTGTGAACAACCCCTTTGGAGGTGGCTGTCTTTTACAGTCCAAGTCAAAGGATGAAATTAGCCCTGGTCTCCTGTAGCACTCCCAGGCTTATTAGGACAAGGAAATTCCCGCCTAATAAATTTTGGTCAGAGAGGTTGTCTGCTTTCAAACCCTGTCTCCTAATAAGATGTTATCAATGACAATGCATGCCCAAAACTTCATTGGCAATTTTAATTTTGCCCCATCCTGTGGTCCGGTGATCTTGCCCTGCCTCCATTTGCTTTGTGATATTTTATTACCTTGCGAAGCATGTGACCTCTGTGACCCACACCCTAATTTGTGCACTCCTTCCCCTTTTGAAAATTATTAATAAAAACTTGATGGTTTTATGACTCGGAGGGTCACGGAATCTGCCGACATATGATGTCTCCCCCGGACACCCAGTTTTAAAATTTATCTCTCTTGTACTCTTTCCCTTTATTTCTCAGACCAGCCGAGATGCTTAGGGAAATAGAAAAGAACCCATGCTAAATATCATGGGTGGGGTTTCCCCCGATATACAATAACAAATAAAACGGAGGGGAATTCATTTGTGGTTCATTAACAAGTACAAACAAATGTACAGTTTGATGGAAGAAATAAGATCTAGTGTTTGATAGAACTGTAAGGTGAATATAGTTTATAATAATTGGTTATACTTTCATTTTATATTAAATATGATCTACTCTTTATATTCAAAATAGCTAAAAAAGAATAATTTAAATGTTGCTAGCATAAAGACAAATATTTAAGGTGACAGATATCCCAATTAATGGATCTGATCTTTACAAATCACATGAATGTATTAAACTATCATATGTATCCCAAAGATATATGCATCTATTATACATCAATTAAAAAAAAAATTTAAGTCACTTTTATCTGGGAGATTCCATTCTAATGGAGAAAGGGAAAAGCAACAATAAGCAAAATAAATAAGCAAAATATATAGTAGATGGTAATAAATGCTATGATGAAAATAATGCAGAAGGAAGAAGATGGTACTTATTTGAGCATTAAACAATAGGAATTTAAAGTCCAGCAAAAGAAAATCTTTCTGCAACAAACTTTGGAAATTTCATGTATATTTATTGGGCCTCATGTAGTAAAACAATACAATATCTCACATCTTAAATTAATCCAAAAAGATTAAAAACTATCTTTCAGTCTAAAGTCCTTAGACCTTCTCCAGATAATGCTAAGTATAAAGTATGATCAGTATCACAGAAATCTTCTTATCAGTAAATAGTTTTAGTTTATTTCCTCTGTCCTTTGTGGAAAAGACCACTGGGCACAGTTCTCTGTCCCAAGAATGTCGTAATGCCAAACCACTAGTGTGGTGTGAGTTCAGAGGCAATGAACAAACTCCCTAAAGCAGCATTTTCAGTAAAGCTTTCCATGAAACACTTACTCTGATAAATATTAAAAGGTGATATAGAAACAAATAATACTGTCACAGGATCCTTAGGGCATTGCTTTTCCCTAGAAACCTCTGTGGCTGAAGGCTCCTTTGCCCAAGTTTTTCTTGGACCCCCCCCCCGGGCTCTTTCCGCCACTCTGCCTGGTAGGCTGTGCTCAGCTCTCACTACTGGCCTGAATCCCACACCTGCAAAGGCCGAGCCAGGTGTGGAGTGGCAAGCGTTGTGTGAGCAAGCCAGCATGAGGTTAAGCCACTGCACACAGGTGGTCACACTGGCTGCGGAGGGGAGGGCAGCTCCAGGTGCCAGCATGGGTGCTGACTCCCTGTGAGGCTATGGCTAGACCAGTCATACTGCAAGTAGCTTCCATGGCTGGCAGCAGGGAACGTGGTGGCACCCAGAAGCTTGGAGACACCACAAACCACAGAGCTCCAAAGAGGGTGTCACAGCCCTGGCTCAGGGAGCTCCTAGGTCATCACTCACAACATGGTTAACAAGGGGCAAGTTTCAGCCTTTTTTTCAGGCCTGCCCATGGCTGCCTGTGGACCAATCAGCACATACTTCCTCCCCTCTGCAGCCCATAAAAACCCTAGTTACAGCTCTTTCAGCCCCACCATTTGACAGGTCCCCAGTTCTTGTCCCGTGTCCAGAAAGAATGAGGTATGCCAACAAGTAGACAGTAAGCAAGATGAAGAGGTGCTATATTGAGTGATACAACAGCTCAGAGGAGACCATCAGTGGATAGCTTCTCTCTGCAGGCAGGGCATCCATTGTCTGTTCAGCTCTCAGCAGACAGGAAACCCACAGCGGGTAGCTTCTCTCTGTAGGCAGGTTGTCCTTTTGTCTCTCAGAGTCTGGCTGAGTCTGGGGTTTTTATGGGCTTTAGGGGGGGAAGTGTTTGCTGGTCCATGGGTGGCCATGGGTGGGCCCAGAAAAACACTGTAAGTTCTCACTCTGATCCACAGAATTAGCAGCCCAGCCTCCAGCCCTCAGGTCGTCCATGGCCTGAAGGTGGGGTTTCACTGGGGACCCATCCCTTTCCATCCTGAAGCCTGTCTGCCTCCTGCTGCCATTAACCTGCCATCCATGGTGCTCATGACACCCAGGCTGTTTGTGCTGAGGGGTGCCTACAGGTCTGCACCAAGCTGCCTTTAGTCCCCTTTGGCCTGCCTCCCATGCTCACCAGTGCCCAAAGTTTGGAAAGGATTGAGGCAGCAGGGTGCTGGCATGTCAGCACGGCCCCAGGTGCATGCACACTTTGCTGGTTGGTGACAGTGCCTACGCTTGGCCACAACTTTGCTCCAAAATCAAAGCAGGTGCCAGGAGCAGAGAAAGGCCAGGCAGCAGGAGCAGGCACTTCCAAGCCTGCAGGGGAAGAGGGGCTTCCTGAGCCCCCAAGAGAGCTGAGACACCCGGATCTACAGCCATGGCTGGGTGACTGCCATCCAAGAAGGTGGAGCTCCTGCCCTTCCAAGTTGGAAAGGGGCAGGGCTTCTGTGTGTTCCTGGCTACCGCCAGGCTCCATGGAGCATGCAACCCCAGCTACACCTCCCCCATTGCAGCTGCCATCAATAATCATTCCTTGATATCTTTGAAGAGTTGCTTCCAGGATCTCCATGGATACCAAAATGTAAGGGTGCTCAAGTCCCTGATATAAAATGATTATTTGCATATAATCCATGCTCACCCTTCCTTATACATTGAATCATTGCTGGATTACTTATAATACCTAATACAATGTCAGTGCTGTGTAAATACTTGTTATACTGCATTGTTTAGGGAATAATAACAAGAAGAAAAGTCTGTAGATGTTCAGTACAGGCACAACTTTCTTTTTTCCTTTTTTTTTTTGAGATGGAGTCTCACTCTGTTGCCCAGGCTAGATGCAATGGCACAATCTTGGCTCAGTGCAACCTCCACCTTCCAGGGGTTTAAACGATTCTTGTGCCTCAGCCTCCCAAGTAGCTGGAATTACAGGCACCCTACCATGTCCGGCTAATTTTTGTATTTTCAGTAGAGATGGGGTTTCACCATATTGGCCAGGCTGGTCTCAAACTCCTGACCTCAAGTGATCCACCTGCCTTGGCTTCCCAAAGTGCTGGGATTACAGGCATGAGCCAGTGCGCCCAGCCCAGGCACAACTTTTTATCCAATATTTTTTTATCTGTGGTTAATTGAATCTGTCAACGCATAATCCACAGAAACAGGGGCCAGCTGTAATTGCTTTTCATAGTCAAATACAATTGCCAAATGCCGTGTTAAACAGAATTAAAGAATTTTTTTTTTCACAAACTGAGTCTTTACTATCCAAAAGTGAATACTGAAATCCCAATATAGGGATAAATAACCTTTACTAAACATTTGACCATGGAACCTTCTTTTAAAAAGTTACTTAGGACTCGGGTTCCCTGAACATTCTTTCAGAATTGCAGGCTTTAACTATTTATTTTAAGTCCATGCCTCCTATTAAAGGTCCTCAAAAGAGCTTTATAATTTTGGCCAATCTTTTTAATGTGGGGTTATTATAGCAAGAAATATGTTTAGAATGACATGAGTGTGTCATCCTTAATGTGCGACTGAAAGCAGATTTATTTTTTAGTTGACAAATAAAAAGTATACATATTTTATGGGGTATGATATGATATTTTAAAATGTGTACACATTGTGGAATGGCTAAATCAAGCTAATTAACATATGCGTTGCCTCATATTCTTAACTATTTGTAGTTAGAACACTTAAAATCTACTCACTTATGTGTGGACTCTAAAAAAATCAAACTCATATGAACAGAGAAGGATGGTACCAGAGGCTGGGGAGAGGCAGTTGGGGAGATGTTGGTCAAAGGGCACAAAGTTTTAGACAGGAGGAATACATTTAAGACAGCTTTTGTACAACGTGGTGACTATAGTTAATGTTAATATATTAAAGATTTGACAACTGCTGAGAGAGTAGATTGTTAGTGCAGAGATTGGTGATGGAAGCTACCCAGGAAATAAAGAGTTGATATGTTGAAATGGGTGGAGGTAGAGCAAGGAGATCATAAAGAGAGAAGAAAGCCAATAGATTATCTCCCTAGAGGCAAATTTCTCTTACAGTTTTGCTAAGAGCTAACCGTAAATAGAATAAATTCATAGGTTTAACAAATGTTAGTTAATCTTTCCTCAAGCCTTCCTTCATATTTAAAAATTCAAAGTTCCTTGAGGATACTGGCCAATCATTTAATAATATTAATGGTTCTCTCCTGGCTCAGTAAAAACTTAAAATGCAAGTTGGGCATCCACTATTTATAACCTATCATATTAGCTTGTTTACATGCAAAGGAAAAAGCCATTGAAGCAGAGTTGAGGTGCTCACGTGTACAACACATGTAAAGAAAACCATTGGAGTCGATTTTGCCTCTAGATCTTTTTGAGATCACAACTCTTCACATATACAGAATTTATGTATATTAACATTACCTATAACTGGCAAGCAAATGACCTATTCCAAATTAGCCATTATAATATTTGTGTGTATCTATAAATGTAATCAAGCGAACAGATGTTTTTCCACTTAATACCTGAAGGAATTATGAATCATATTACTATGCTCCTGTGGAAAGTATGTGTTTGCTATATGGAAGGAAACAGGAATTTGTATCAATCAGACTGTAGTCTGTACCTTCCTTAGCCACAAGCTATGGAAATTTGGCAAGACTAACATTCAATGCTGTTTGAACTGCAGCCAGCAACTTCCCCACCACCATCTTCCCTAGTCTTGGGGTTTTATAAACTTACATAATTTGTCCAGACCTATAGGAAATTATGCACTGCGGAGAGATTTGCTGTTATGTGAACTATGTTAAAATCCCCTACCCACCCTTCACTGAAAATTACTTTTTGTCCTGCTTTGGCACAGAATAGTAGGCTTTAACTACTTATTTTTAGTCTGTACCTCATATTACCTACAAACAATACAATAATTATACCATCATTTGTATAATATATGTAGAAATATGTATGAAGATTGGAAAATTTTTTAGCTAAAGAAAGAACATAAGAATTGCTTTATAAATAAATGATGGATCCAGAAATCCCTCTCAGTTAAGTACTTTTTCTATCCTTTGTGCCCTACCCAGTGCTTTGGTTCACATTGTAGTTACTCCCCACATCTCACTCCTATTGAAGGCTTAGAGACTCAGGCTAATTGTCATTCATCGTTCCATTTTTCCCAACAATAATAATAATGGCAATAATTATATGATACATATGTTTATTATTTTATATAATATGCAAAAATATAGTAACCCCATGTATCTACTGGTTCCACATCTGCAGATTCAACCAACAGATTAAAAGTATTTTGAAAAAGATTGAAAGATACAAAAATTTTAAAAATACAAGTTTAAAAACAATACATTGTAACTACTATTTACCTAGTATTTACATGGTACTAGGTATTATAAATAACTTTAAGATGATTTAAACTACAGGGGAGGATTGTGTAGGTTACACAGTATGCAAATACTATGCCATTTTATATAAGGGACTTGATCATCTGGGGATTTTGATATCTGTAGAAGTCCTGGAACCTATTCTTCAGGATACCAGAGAGGACTGTGTATGCAAATAATATCTTTTGGCAATGAGCCCTGCCTAGACCACTTGTTCTAGGGACATAAGGACTTATCTAGTAATGCTGTATCTAGAAAATGCAAAATTATAAACTGTATCTTCCTAAAAGAAGACTCGGACGCAATAACAAATATTTTCCTTAGAATTTGGAAAGTTATGCGTTAATACACAAAACCCTATTTTCTTCACTTTTTGTGGATTGTAATAAAGTTTTGCAAAAAGCATTTTCCTTTTTTCCACATTTTGGGTCTTTCTTTCTTCACATTATCCATCAAAATCAAATTAGAAGACTTTATTGAGGATTAGTTGTTGAATAGAGCATTTCACAAAACTCTTACATTTCCAATCAAAAGCACCATTATTCATTACCTAATGCAAATTTTAGCTAACGATTTCAGGAAATGTTTATACATTTCATATATATTTCATTTATATGAAAATGCTGATGGTGTTTGCCTAGGCATGCACATATGCACATACAACCACACCCTACTGAAATTATCTATATGGAAATTGTTTCCATGCTAGGATGCAGGCACTGAAAAATAATGAAACAATTGCATATATGTATAAAGTGGAGGTTTGAGATTGCTTTTAACAGGCATAAGACCAACACTATAAAATTAGCAAAGCACATGAAATACAGGAATCTGTATTTCATTAACAAATGCAATTTTAAAATATATAATGTTATAGCCACTCTATATTTTCATACTGTTTTAAAATTTGTTTACAAAATTGACCATTAGAAATCTTATTGGGTTGTCTATTGTTCTCATATCTATTACTATACAAAAGGTCTATCACATCATTTCTAATAACCTGTTATAATTTACGCTTACTTTTCCAATCCACATCTATTTCTAGTTGCCTATCAAAGGATATGTCCACCATGATCTTTAAAGTACCAGTTACTAAATGTATGCTGCCCGAATGGGAGTTCACATTAGGATAAATCATCTAAGAAAGTCACTACTCTTTTCTATGTCACAATATAAGTAATACTTTTGACACTACACCTAAGGCCCAGGTTATTTTCAGCTTATATCACACTTCCTCATTTACTCTATAGTTTGTAATTAGTCTTGGCACAATATCAATATATTAGCTAAGGTCATTTCCCTCATTCCTTCATCATATAAAAATAAGTATATATCACTTATTATAACACTAGTTTTATTCTAGTGTATACTCATGCTTTTGTTCCCTCTTTTTCCTGAACTTACACAAATAGGCTTGTGAGTTCATTTATGTTAAACATACTCTTTTAAATATCAGAAATATTTTATATTTCATTATATCTTCTTGCATACTTATGTTCATTTTCAATTAAAATGCATATTACTTTACTAAAATTATTTTTTCTGTTTCTCTTCATATTACAATTAAACCCAGATACTTATAATAATTATAGTTAAATTGTGTGTGTAGGCATATTATATTACCTGTGAATTTTATTTCAGCATGGTAAGAAAGAAATTACAATTAATTTTTAATAAAGAAAGGGTTAAAGTAAATTGAAAGCAAATTGTTTTACAGTGTAAGAACTTTCAAACAAAGGAACTAAAACATGTCTTTTTAAATAAATATTTATGCTTTAAACAACATTGGAAACAAGATTATTCCATATAGAAATTCATAAGGATTAACATGTTGACAAACTCCTATTATATATTCATAAATAGCATATAAAGAATAATCATGGAAATCCAATGAACAATATTTTATTTACATTAGTTATAAATTCATCAAATTTGGGCCCCAAATTTAAGGAGTTTTGTCATTACATGTTTTTAAATTATAGAAATAATTTCAAATTGTTTTACACAATAAGAATAATACTTTTTAACAAGCAGTTGCCTTAGACTCAAAGAACACAACAAAAACTATGTATGTACCTCAGGCTTTTATAAATATGCACATACATCATTTGAAAACGTAACATTTCATACCTTATTTTTTTCTTTAGTTAGCATTTTTCCACTGTTATTTCACAATATTCATAACCATCATTATGTCATTATAGAGCATATTATTGAATAGATAAATTGTAATTTACTTAAATATTGTCCTAATATTAACCCTTTATATTGCTTCCAGTATTTCACTGCTTTAAGTAACAGTGTCATACACACATTCAAGCATTTGCATTTTCTCCATATTTCAGATGACTTTATTAGACTAGCATCCAAGAAGTGTGATTATTTGATTAGATGTAAAGAAAATTTTTACATCTCACAAAAGGCAGCAGAAACTGCTGCAGACTTAAACATCCCTGTCTGACAGCTTTGAAGAGAGTAGTGGTTCTCCCAGCAAGGAGTTTGAGATCTGAGAATGGACAGAGAAAGTGGGTCCCTGACCCCTGAATAGCCTAACTGGGAGGCACCTCGCGGTAGGGGCTGACTGACACCTCATACAGCTAGGTGCCCCTCTGAGACGAAGCTTCCAGAGGAAGGATCAGGCAGCAACATTTGCTGTTCTGCAATATTTGCTATTCTGCAGCCTCCACTGGTGATACCCAGGCAAACAGGGTCAGGGGTGAACCTCTGGCAAACTCCAACAGACCTGCAGCTGAGGGTCCTGATGGTTAGAAGGAAAACTAACAAACAGAAAGGACATCCACACTAAAACCCCATCTGTATGTCACCATCATCAAACACCAAAGGTAGATAAAACCACAAAGATGGGGAGAAACCAGAGCAGAAAAGCTGAAAATTCCAAAAATCAGAGCACCCCTTCTTCTCCTCCAAAAGAACACAGCTCCTCACCAGCAGCAAAACAAAGCTGGACAGAGAATGACTTTGACAAGTTGAGAGAAGAAGGCTTCAGAAGTTTGGTAATAACAAACTTCTCCGAGCTAAAGGAGGATGTTCAAACCCATTGCAAAGAAGCTAAAAACCTTGAAAAAGGATTAGATGAATGGCTAACTAGAATAGACAGCATAGAGAAGAGCTTAAATGACCTGATGAAGCTGAAAACCATGGCACAAGAATTACGTGATACACGCACAAGCTTCAGTAGCTGATTCGATCAAGTAGAAGAAAAGATATAGGTGATTGAAGATCAAATGAATGAAATGAAGTGAGAAGAGAAGTTTAGAGAAAAAAGAGTAAAAAGAAATGAACAAAGCCTCCAAGAAATATGGGCCTAGGTGAAAAGACCAAATCTATATCTGATGGGTGTACGTGAAAGTGACAGGGAGAATGGAACCAAGTTGGAAAACACTCTGAAAGATATTATCCAGGAGAACTTCCCCAACCCAGCAAGGCAGGCCAACATTCAAATTCAGGAAATACAGAGAACGCCACAAAGATACTCCTCGAGAAGAGCAACTCCACGACATGTAATTGTCAGATTCACCAAAGTTGAAATGAAGGAAAAAATGTTAAGGGCAGCCAGAGAGAAAGGTTGGGTTACCCACAAAGGGAAGCCCATCAGACTAACAGCGGATCTCTCAGCAGAAACTCTACAAGCCAGAAGAGAGTGGGGGCCAATTTTCAACATTCTTTAAGAAAAGAATTTTCAAACCAGAATTTCATAATCAGCTAAACCAAGCTTCATAAGTGAAGGAGAAATAAAATAATTTACAGACAAGCAAGTGCTAAGAGATTTTATCACCACCAGGCCTGCCTTACAAGAGCTCCTGAAGGAAGCACTAAACATGGAAAGGAACAACTGAAACCAGCCACTGCAAATACATGCCAAATTGTAAAGACCATTGATGCTAGGAAGAAATTGCATTAACTAACAAGCAAAATAACCAGCTAACATCATAATGGCAGGATCAAATTCACACACAACAATATTGACTTTAAATGAAATGGGCTAAATGCTCCAATTAAAAGACACAGGCTGGCAAACTGGATAAAGAGTCAAGACCCATCAGTTTGCTGTATTCAGGAGACCCATGTCATGTGCAGAGACACACACAGGCTCAAAATAAAGGAGTGGAGGAAGATCTACCAAGCAAATGGAAAACAAAAAAAAGCAGGGGTTGCAATCCTAGTCTCTGATAAAACAGACTTTAAACCAACAAAGATCAAAAGAGACAAAGAAGGCCATTACATAATGGTAAAGGGATCAATTCAACAAGAAGAGCTAACTATCCTAAATATATACGCACCCAATACAGGAGCACCCAGATTCATAAAGCAAGTCCTTAGAGACCTATGAAAAAGCTTAGACTCCCACACAATAATAATGGGAGACTTTAACACCCCATTGTCAACACTAGACAGATCAATGAGACAGAAAGTTAGCAAGGATATCCAGGAATTGAACTCAGCTCTGCACCAAGCGGGCCGAATAGACATCTACAGAACTCTCCAACCCAAATCAACAGAATATACATTATTCTCAGCACCACATTGCACTTATTCCAAAATTGACCACATAGTTGGAAGTAAAGCACTCCTCAGCAATTGTAAAAGAACAGAAATTATAACAAACTGTCTCTCGGACCACAGTGCAATCAAACTAGAACTCAGGATTAAGAAACTCACTTAAAACCACTCAACTACATGGAAACTGAACAACCTGCATTTGAATGACTACTGGGTACAAAACGAAATGAAGGCAGAAATAAAGATGTTCCCTGAAACCAATGAGAACAAAGACACAACATACCAGAATCTCTGGGACACATTTAAAGCTGTGTGTAGAGGGAAATTTACAGCTCTAAAAGCCCACAAGACAAAGTAGGAAAGATCTAAAATTGACACCTAACATCACAATTAAAAGAACTAGAGAGGCAAGAGCAAATACATTCAAAGGCTAGCAGAAAGCAAGAAATAACTAAGATCAGAGTAGAACTGAAGGAGATAGAGAGACAAAACAAAAACAAAAACAAATACAAACAAACAAAAAAAACTCTTCAAAAAATCAATGAATCCAGGAGCTGGCTTTTTGAAAAGATCAACAAAATTGATAAACCACTAGTAAGACTAACAAAGAAGAAGGAGAAAAGAATCAAATAAATGCAATAAAAAAATGATAAAGAGCATATCACCACTGATCCCACAGAAATATAAACTACCACCAGAGAATACTATACACACCTCTATGCAAATAAACTAGAAAATCTAGAAGAATAGATAAATTCCTGGACACATACACCCTCCCAAGACTAAACCAGGAAGAAGTTAAATCCCTAAATAGACCAATTAATAGGCTCTGAAATTGAGGCAATAATTAATAGCCTACCAACCAAAAAAAGTCCAGGACCAGACGAATTCACAGCCGAATTCTACCAGAGGTACAAAGAGGAGCTGGTACCATTCCTTCTGAAACTATTCCAATCAATACAAAAAGAGAGAATCCTCCCTAACTCATGTTATGAGGCCAGCATCATCCTGATACCAAAGCCTGGCAGAGACAAAACAAAAAAGGAGAATTTGAGATGAATATCCCTGATGAACATCGATGCAAAAATCCTCAATAAAATACTGGCAAACCTAATCCAGCAACACATCAAAAGGCTTATCCACCATGATCAAGTTGGCCTCATCCCTGGGATGTGAGGCTGGTTCAATATACACAAATCAATAAACATAATCCATCATATAAACAGAACTAATGGCAAAAACCACAGGACTATCTCAATAGATGCAGAAAAGGCCTTTTGTTTCATGCTAAAAACTCTCAATAAACTATGTATTGATATGAGATATCTCAAAATAATAAGAGCTATTTATGACAAATCCACAGCTAATATTGTATTGAATGGGCAAAAACTGGAAGCATTCCCCTTGAAAACTGGCACAAGACAGGGATGCCCTCTCTCACCACTCCTATTCAACATAGTGTTGGAAGTTCTGGCCAGAGCAATCAGGCAGGAGAAAGAAATAAAGGGTATTCACTTAGGAAAAGAGGACATAAAATTGTTCCTGTTTGCAGATGACATGATTGTATAGTTAGAAAACCCATCGTCTCAGCCCAAAATCTACTTAATCTGATAAGCAACTTCAGCAAAGTCTCAGGATACAAAATCAGTGTGCAAAAATCACAAACATTCCTATACACTAATAACAGACAAATAGAGACCCAAATCATGAGTGAACTCCCATTCACAATTGCTTCGAAGAGAATAAAATACCTAGGAATCCAACTTACAAGGGATGTGAAGGACCTCTTCAAGGAAAACTACAAAACACTGATCAACAAAATAAAAGAGGACACAAACAAATGGAAGAACATTCCATGCTCATGGATAGGAAGAATCAATATCGTGAAAATGGCCATACTGCCCAAGGTAATTTATTTATAGATTCAATGCCATCCCCATCAAGCTACCAATGACTTTCTTCACAGAATTGGAAAAAACTACTTTAAAGTTCATACGGAACCAAAAAAGAGCCTGCACTGCCAAGACAATCCTAAGCCAAAAGAACAAAGCTGGAGGCATCACACTACCTGACTTCAAACTATACTATGAGGCTACAGTAACCAAAACAGCATGGTACTGGTACCAAAACAGAGATATAGACCAATGGAACAGAACAGCCCTCAGAAATAATACCACATATCTACAACCATCCGATCTTTGACAAACCTGACAAAAACAAGCAATGGGGAAATGATTCCCTATTTAATAAAGGGTGCTGGGAAAACTGGCTAGCCATATGTAGAAAGCTGAAACTGAATCCCTTCCTTACACTTTATACAAAAATTAATTCAAGACGGATTAAAGACTTAAATGTTAGATCTAAAACCCTAAAAACCCTAGAAGAAAACCTAGGCAATACCATTCAGGACATAGGCATGGACAAGGATTTCATGACTAAAACACCAAAAGAAATGGCAACAAAAGCCTAAATTGACAAATGGGATCTAATTAAACTAAAGAGCTTCTGCAGAGCAAAACAAACTACATCAGAGTGAACAAGCAACCTACAGAATGGGAGAAAATTTTTACAATCTACCATCTGACAAAGGGCTAATATCCAGAATCTACAAAGAACTTAAACAAATTTACAAGAAAAAATCAAACAACCCCATCAAAAAGTGGGCAAAGGATATGAACAGACATTTCTCAAAATAAGACATTTATGCAGCCAACAGACACATGAAAAAATGCTCATCACCACTGGCCATCAGAGAAATGCAAATCAAAACCACAATGAGATACCATCTCACACCAGTTAGAATGGTGATCATTTAAAAACTCAGGAAACAACAGGTGCTGGAGAGGATGTGGAGAAATGGGAACACTTTTACACTGTTGGTGGGACTGTAAATTAGTTCAACCATTGTGGAAGACAGTGCAGCGATTCCTGAAAGATCTAGAAGTATAAATACCATTTGACCCGGCCATCCCATTACTGGGTATATACCCAAAGGATTATAAATCATGCTGCTATAAAGACACATGCACACGTGTGTCTACTGTGGCACTACTCACAATAGCAAAGACTTGGAACCAACCCAAATGTCCATCAGTGATAGACTGGATTAAGAAAATGTGGCACATATACACCATGGAATACTATGCAGCCATATAAAAGGATGAGTTCATGTCCTTTGTAGGGACATGGATGAAGCTGGAAACCATCATTCTGAGCAAACTATCACAAGGACAGAAAACCAAACACCACATGTTCTCACTCATAGGTGGGAACTGAACAGTGAGAACACTTGGACACAGGATGGGGAGCATCACACACCAGGACCTGTAGTGGGGAGGGGGCGGGGATAGCATTAGGAGATATACCTAATGTAAATGATGAGTTAATGGGTGCAGCACAACAACATGGCACATGTATACCTATGTAACAAACCTGCATGTTGTGCACATGTACCCTAGAACGTAAAGTATAATTAAAAAAATTAAACTATTTATTGAGCCTTTATTATGATCTAGACATTGTAATAAAGATATATATACATATAAAAAAAGAAAATTTTTACATCTCTTGGTAAATATTGCCCACATTTAATTGTCATAACCAATACACTGTCTCAACACTGTTGTCCAACTTTGGAAATTCACCATTTTAATTGAAAGGTCCTGCAAAAATGAATAGGATATAGTACTTTGCCTTAAGGAATTAATAACATAGTAGGAGAAACAGAAACCTAAATAATACAACCTAAATAATAAGCATTGGGGTAAATGGTGTAATGGAATTATTAATTTATAATAATCTGGTTATAAATTAGTAACATTTGTATAAACATGCATATTTATGTATTTTTCCTTTCTCTCTTTTTCATTGTCCTATTTAAATATATGATTTCTTAGATCTTTTTACCTATAACAATATTTGCCTTACAAGTGGTGGGATTTCAAGCTAGGGCCTATGTCATCTGAGAAAGTGTCTACCAGTGACAATCACATTTCTATTTTGATTTAACAGTGATAATCATGTTTCTGTTTTAATTCTGAAAATTCCATACAGTGTAGGTATTAATGAAATATATCAAACAAAAATTAGAAAAATAGATTTTATGAATTTGTTCATGAAGTGTTTGCACTTATTTTCCAAAATCATAATGACCAAAAGACAAAGAACGATATGAAACTGCCAACAATTGAATTTATAAAGACCGACATTAAAGGCAGTTTCATTGACTCAATACAATATGTGTGTGTGTGTGTGTGTGTGTGTGCTTTTGTTTCAATAATTATGTATACATTCCACCCGAGGAGAGTAAGGATGCAGCAATCTCAGAAGAAATTGCATTTGTGCTGGTCTCTGCAAGATGCACAGGAATTCACCAAATAAAGAGACCAGCTTCCTAACAAAGAATTCAGAATCAGCAAACCCATGGATGCATGAAAAAATCTGCTATGGCTAGGCAATAAAAAAGGCCCTGCTTGCCCAGTGTGCAGTTCCTCTATGGAGGAAGGGATGGTGACTGGAGGTAAATAACAACAATCTTTTGGCCCTAAAAACTGTAGCTAATTCACAGCAATGTCCTAATAATTACCCATCCTAATTAAAAATTATTGTTCTGTTCTAAAAGGCGATGCATCAAATGTTTAGATATATAAATATGCTTACTCTTTCACTTAATGGCCCCAAACTACTATACTATAAATAGTTCTTCTCTTTATTGACATGATATTTTCCTCCCTTCTCTAACAGTCAGTCATATCACTTCTGCCTCTAAAAGTTTTCTACTACCTTGGGCTACCTACATGTTATTTATCAACAGGAGGTTGAAACACTATATAACAGACATACTAAGATCATGTCTAGTTCATTGATATAATCCCCGGATGAAGGCCTTTTTAATGAAAAAATGTGAGCTTTATTACCGGGACTTTGTGAGTACAATTTTGACTTTCTGCAGTCTTTTTGACTTATTTTATATTCAGAATTGTGTTCCAAAAACATACAAAACACTAAATTCTTGATCATCTGGGGTGATATTTACCTACTGGACTGAGTAGTTTGAAATTCACAAACATAATTTCCCAGAGCCAAGTATAATGACCTATCTAATGAACTATTGAACTATTGTGTTTCTGAGCACTGAAGTCTGAGAGGTGCAATGAGTACAAATGCCCACCCAGATGTGAATACAAAAGAAAAGGAAATTACCTCTTCCAGAGAAGAACCACTGGAGACTGAATCTGTATTACCAGGGCAAAGTTTTCTATTATTTCTACTCCTTCGCTCTCTGTTATTCTTTGACCGGCCTAAGTTTGGAACATGAATGCACCCCTTACGTAAACCTAGTCCTGCTGAGCTGAATATGCCATCAGTTACCAACACCTATGGCATATGCAAATTTTATAATTAAAAGAGGACAATTATTAACTTTACCAAAAGGAATTCTAAAAAAGGCATGTTTACTAACACAATGTTAATGTATTTTGAATTGGCCGAGTTTGCTTCACTTGGTGAAATCTGATCCTACAACTATGAATGAAAATCTAAATGAATTGCAAAGTCTGTGTTGGTTTGCTGGACTGATTACTTCTTAAACTTGCTCTTTGTAATTCAGAGACTTGTATGGAGAAATGCAGATAAATGAAAGCAAGTGACACCACAATTAGAAAACATTTTTCCGTGCTAAATCTGATCAAAGCCCTCAATATGCAGCTTTTGGAGTGGTTTAATATATAATTCCATTGATTTATCTTGGTGAGAACAGTTAAGATTTCTAGCTGTACATTTCCTTAAACCTAACAAATAAAAGTTCGTATTTTATGCTTGGAGACAGCCTTACAACATTTCCTTCAGCCAAATCGATTTATATCCAACTATTATTATTATTTGACCATTATTATTAAGAACTAGTTGTTATCCAAGTCCACTAGCCAAGCGGTCAAATTCTTATTGTGTTGACAGCTTTTGCCGTAATGTCAAATATGTGTCAAAAGCATTTTTCTCCAGTACCAATGAAATTAAGTATCACAAACACACTGAAGTAGTGATAGCTATAGGAGACAATCACAATCATACTTCCAGCTTATTGACAAGAGAAGTCATACTAATTTTCAGGCTGATGCATTAAAAGATTGCAAAACTCAAAAGATGAAATGCATCCCCGAGACCAAAGCTTTATGGAACAAATTTTTAAAAAAGAAAGGAAACAAACTCTATGTAAACATGGTAGATTAAGCATACAAGTTTATCTCTGTTTCCTACTGAAATCACACAGAACAGAAAATTAAGAAATTCTCAAAGGAATAAGACAACTCTTAAAAAAAGAAGAATGACAGTTAGAAAATATCATATAAGTGGTGGAAACAAGTTGAAAGCTAATATGTGTTTGTTACCTAATTCATCTAATCTGAACAAGCCCAAAGAAGGAGGATTCCACTATAGGTTGCTGCAACTCCTGGAGACACTGGCATCCTGAAAGTGTGTTTGTTCCTTCCGGTAGGTTTGTTCCTTCCGGTAGGTTTGTTCCTTCTGGTAGGTTCATGTTCTCGCTAACTTCAAGAATGAAGCTGCAGACCTTCGTGGCAAGTGTTACAGCTCCTAAAGGTGATGTGTCCAGAGTTCTTGCGGTGGGTTCGTGGTCTTGCTGACATCAAGAATGAAGCCATGGACCTTTGCAATGAGTGTTACAACTCTGAAAGGCGGCATGGACCCAAAGAGGGAGCAGCAGCAAGATTTATTGTGAAGAGCAAAAAACAAACCTTCCACACCATGGAACCTGAGGCAAGCAGGTTTCCACTGCTGGCAGCGGTAGCCAGTTTTTATTCCCTTACTTGCCCCCACCCATGTCCTGCCAATTGGTCCATTTTACAGGATGCTGATTGGTCTATTTCACAGGGTGCTGATTTGTCCGTTTTACAGAGTGCTGATGGGTCCATTTTACAAACCTGGAGCTAGCTACAGAGCACTGATTGGTGCGTTTACCAGAGCACTGATTGGCGCATTTTACAAACCTTTTGTAAGAAAAGGTCTCCAAGTCCCCACTTGACCCAGGAAGTCCAGCTGACTTCACCTTTCAAAAGTGTGTGGGTTGTGACTAAGCCCAGGAAGGTTGGTTTAAAAATCAGATGGATCTGGCCGGGCGCGGTGGCTCACACCTGTAACCCCAGCACTTTGGGAGGCCACGGCAGGCAGATCATGAGGTCAGGAGATTGAGATCATCCTGGTTAACATGGTGAAACCACGTCTTTACTAAAACCACAAAAAATTAGCCAGGTGTGGTGGCGAGCATCTGTAGTCGTGGCTACTCGGGAGTCTGAGGCAGGAGAATGGCGTGAACCCTGGAGGTGGAGCTTGCAGTGAGCCCAGAATGTGCCACTGCACTCCAGCCTGGGTGACAAAGCTAGACTCTGCCTCAAAAAAAAAAAAAAAGGCAGATAGATCCCTAGACACTTTGACTATCCTGCACAACCAGGCAACTCTCCTTCTGCTACCCTGACTGAAAATGTGAGATTTACTCTCTGGAGAGTTTAGTCCAGAGCAGCTCTGAGCTGAAGGATAATGGTCTGAGCTAAAATTAAAAAAGAAATGCTAAACTTAGAAATGAGAATTTAACATACTGAACAAAGAACAGCATGCGTGCATTTATACCTCTAAGGATGAGAGATTTAAAGATTCTAAAGAAACAGATCAACTTAAGGGGAAAAAAACCCCACAGAATCAAACATTTGGTGGTTCCTCAATGAAAAAATCGGAAATCCACTTGGCAGCCCTACAATCCATACAGCCCCAATAAGCTTTTAAATGTCTTGTTCTTAAATATAAATAGCCTACAATGGCTAGATATTTAAGGACGCCATCCAACTTCAAAGAGATTCACTAAAATAAAACAAAGATGCTGCGGAGAACAGGAGAAAAGTTATTTTTACAAAATGTTAAGATCCTCAGATAAGAGTAAATATTGCATTTAGGAAACGAGTAGGATACCGTAAAAAAAGTTTTTAAAATGTCCACAAAATACAAAAGAACTACCAAGAGTTTTTAAATGTGGTGGTATAAATGTAAAAATTCAACGTAAGTTTTGTAATACATGGTAGGGGAAATCTCCCAGAAACTAGCAAAACACAGAGAGACAGAAAATAGTACAGAACCTTATAAGATCCAGTAATTAGCTAATTCAGTCTTTGAAAGTCTGATAGTTTATAGAGGTTTAAATGAACAGATTTTAGAAATATACAGTACTTTGAATAATGCCTAAACCTATAGAAATTTTAAAAGGCTAAGATAGATAATGATAATTATACAACTCACTCAGGCATATTTTTCTACTCTTTGTAGAACTTTGGTGACAATTTTGTGGAGTAAGTAAAGAAATGTGATTTTCACCTAGCAAAGTTTAATGTTTCTGAAAGAATGAATAAAAACTGATCTGGGAGACTGAGGCAAGCGGATTACGAGGTCAGGAAATCGAGACCATCCTGGCTAACATGGTGAAACCCCGTCTCTACTAAAAAATACAAAAAAATTAGCCGGGCGCGGTGATGGGTGCCTGTAGTCCCAGCTACTCAGGAGGCTGAGGCGGGAAAGTGGCCTGAACCTGGGAGGCAGAGCTTGCAGTGAGCCGAGATGGCGCCACTGCACTCCAGCCTGGGCGACAGAGCGAGACTCAATCTCAGAAACAAAAACAAACAAATAAAGAAAACTGATCTATATCATTCACTGACTTTTCTTTACATAGCCAAGTGATTCCCCTAGATAGTAGGATAAACTTATATAATTTAAAATGTTGTCTACAGGAATAATAGTCTGTGTAGGCTATTTGGTAGAATATTAGACTTGGAAACAGAAAGATATGAAGTTTTTTTTCTATGTCCTTTTACATTTATCCCTTTGCAAGCAACCTATCAGTACTCTGCCCAACTTTATTTAACAGGACAGACAGTAAAATTGGAATTTTGCTCACCACACCACCCTCAAATAGATGGAATTGGAAAGATAATGGAGGGTTCAGGTTTTCTGTATGTATGTTCTTTCCTATCCAGAGAACAAACATAAGAAAGTTCTGTGATGCCCTAGCACATATTTTGGAGCAGGAAAAAAGAGAAGAGTAATTGATTGCTGTATTGAAAAATCAGAAGTTTATCATCTGTTAAATAATTTAGAGTTTATGGAAATCTTTTTCTTTTTCACAAATATTATCCTAAATCAAGATTTAGCTTCTTTTAGCCTAATATTAAATAACCTTTCGAATGCAGTATTTATCACTGATTCCATAAATGTTTTTTCCTTAAATTACATTTTCTAAATATATCTGACTTTAATGGAATGAAATTAAAAAAAAAAAAGAAAATGAAATAGGACAAGAAATATTTTTTAAATAGCTATAACATTAAGTATATCAAACATTCAACTAATTAGATTTCCAGAAAAGGCAAATAGAGATAGCATAGAATGGTAGATAACTGAAGGAAATGTATTTTTTTATTGAAATGTTCAAGAGTCAGAAAGGTATCTAAAATCTTAAGACCAATAGTGGAAACTAGGAAAAAATATTTTAAGAGATAATAATATTCACCCTCAAACTATATATTCATCCAAAGTATCAATTGAGAGTATAGACATAAAAGCATTTTCAGACATGCAAAATCTGAAATGCATCCCTGCATATACCTTTTCTCAGAAAGCTACTATAGAATATGCTTCACCATAAGGAAGGAGTAAAACAAAAAAGAAAGAAACATAGGGTCTAGGAAGCACTAGAAGACCAAAATAGGGAAGGAAAAAAAAAAGAAAATTCTAAGTTTGATGGTGAGGAAATATCCCAGCACAAGAGCCATGCAATAAGCCTGGAGAGCAGTTAGTACAGTTTGGAGCAAGAGAGAGAAGACTCTGAGGGTATAGTGGGAGGAAGCAGGGTATATAACAAAGAAAAGAAATGAAAATGAGGTTTTACCTCATATAATCTATCAGATTAGAATCTAGAGATCTGAGAAACAGAAACACATATTTGGAAGCTTGATACTTGATTCTAAATCAGTGGGGAAATGTAGGATTAAGCAACAAATAATGCTGGGGCCTTTGCTTATTTATATGTGAAAAAAGAAATTTATCCCTTTCTAACACTAAACCAAAATGTTCATTCCAGATTGGTTTTAAATTTTTTTAATTTGGAAGAAAATATAGAAGAATATCTTTATAATATGGGGATGGGGAAGAATGTCTTTCAAAAAGACCTGAAAAGTGCCTTCAGAAGGGGAAAACTAACAAGTGTGACCTCACTAAAATTGAAGCTTCTGTTTATTAAAAATTCTTTAAAGAGAATAAATTTCCTGATGTTTCTGGTTCTATTGAGAGGAGTCTGCAGGGTAGAGAGAAATACAGAAAAGTAAACAAACAAAAACTAAGATAATTATTAAGCTCAGGAAAAACCATTTAAATGATGTATAAGAAAGAAAGAGTGATCCTTATATAGTAAGCAGCTAATAGATATGTAGTTACAGTGTTATTAATCTTAGCACTAAATATTAATTTATTTCAAAATCATCATATAATAATATTGGGAAGAATGTAGAAGCAATGTATGTAGGGAAATGTAAAAACCAATCTTTCTTCTCCCATAACAGTAATTAAAAATTAAAAAGTAACAGCTAGGTACAGTGATGTGAACCTATAGGTCCAGCTACTTGTGAGACTAAGATGACAGAAACACTTGAGCCCAAGACCTGGGGGACATAGCAAAACCCTGTCTATAAAAAGTAAAAAAAGAAAAATTAAATTTAAAAATATTAATGAATTTTAAAAGTAACAATAACAACTGATATGGTTTGCCTGTGTCTCCACCCAAATCTCAACTTGAATTGTATCTACCAGAATTCCCACATGTTGTGCAAAGAACCCAGGGGGAGGTAATTGAATCACTGGGGCTGGTCTTTCCCATGCTATTCTCATGATAGTAAATAAGTCTCATGATATCCGATGGGTTTATCAGGGGTTTCTGCTTTTGCTTCTTCCTCATTTTTCTCTTGCCACAACCATTTAAGAAGTGCCTTTCACCTCCCGCCATGATTTTGAGGTCTCCCCAGCCATATAGAACTGTAAGTCCAATTAAACCTCTTTTTCTTCCTATTCTTGGGTATGTCTTTATCAGCAGCAGGCAAACAGACTAATACAACAACTAACACATTTAGCCTTTACATTTTATATATATTTATTTAATCCTCCCAACATTCTTATAAGGTAGGTGCTATTATCACTCACATTAATATTTAGAAATACGAATTAAAGGCCAAAAGAAGAGATAAAAACAATTGCCCTTTCATTTTCAACCTATGTCATATAAAGCATTAGAAAAGGAGGATTCTGATTAAGTTATCTTATACTAATATTTGATTTTTTTCACCAAATACGTACTTCGATAAAATAAAAGTAAAAATCAACTAAAAACTTAAGCTTGCTAACTCTTTTACCAAACATATTGTCCTCGTTTGTCACCTACAGTAACGTAAATAACCTAAGTAAAAGGACAGGTCTTGATTCCAGGTTTAACTTACCACTTGCTACTCTCCTATGACATGGTACTTAGATCTCTCGCACAATGGTCCTTATTTCTTTGTTATAAATTTATTCTCAATTACTAAACGTTGCAGTCAGAATTCAGTTGTTGCTCTCCTAACCTCTTGGCTTTTTATACTCACTCCCTAGGTGACTTCATCCGATCCCCTGGCTAAATACTCATACACTGATGACTTCCACATATAACTCTAGCCATTAGTCTTTTCATTAAATTCCCAATTCTTACATGGCGGGTGACCACTCAGCCCTGAGACAGTTCAAGTTCATACCTGTCTTAGCTTCCCACAAGTTAGTAGCCCCTTTCACTCTACAAAGTGCCCTGTTCAAAATGATCCATTATTTGGTCACCCTATTATATGTGACTTACTAATAATGTCTGCATTTGAATTGTAAATAAACCTCTGAAATCTAAATAACCAAAACATAACTTTTTATTCCCTTCCATAAAACCCATCTTCCCCCATATTCCACATGCCAGAAATGCAACACCATTCATTCTGCTTAAAATAACCATAAATCATAAAAGTGTGGAGTCATCCTTAGCTCCTCTTATACCCCACAGTCAATCAGTTATAACTTTAAAGGGTATCTATAATGTGAGCATTTTTCAACCCCTCCTGCTCAAGGATCTTTGCCTAAGTCCTCTCACATTTCTCTCACCTGGGCTATTGCCACTTCATATGTTTACCAATGGCCTGAATGTATGTTCGTCAATATATATTCCTAACTCTACAGTCCTTTTACCCTATTCTTCATGTATACACTCGTTTATATTGCAAGGAAAACTTTATTTATATATTTGTTATTCCAATATTTATTTTCAAAATAAGTACAGAAGCCCACCAAGTTGGACTCCTGCCCTCCCACAGAGGCTGGCAGATAGGGGCTTCATTTTTCCTGCTGACGACATTTCAAAGACATGGCTTCCAGGACCTTGAGAGAGACATTCCTGAGTTGTAAAATTGGCAAGAAGCTTTTAAAAAGATTTGTATCTCAAATGGACAAAGAAAGAATTGACAATAACAAGTTTTCTCAAGAAAATGTTCTAAGGAAAAAGGAGATCAGGGGCCTGAGTCACAAATAAGCCTGTTAAATTGAGTCACTTAAGGGAAATGCTAAGGTCATCTTGGCCAGACCATTCGTGGTCTCCAGTTACTTTATCTTAGCTTGGAAACAATACTACTCACTCACGGACAGCAGTAAAGATTGAATACGATCATTTAAATAATACACTTTGTTTTGTGTCTAACACCAAGTAAATACTCAATAAGTTGTCATTGCTATGATCATTATTATAAAGAAACAATATCACAAGATTCTCTACTGAAACCTTAAAACCCATTCCTTGGTACAACTGGAAAAATATGACAGTGCTTCTTTCTAATATGCACTTTCTAAAAGGCATGTTATCACATTTCTTTTATAACCAAAATACTACATCAAGGAAAATTAACTGTCCATATTGATTGGAACCAAAAGGAAATAAAATAAGGTTTAAAGCCATCATCTGAGTACCTGATAGTGTGCATAAAAAGTAGGGCAATGATTTCTGATATTGAAAAAGAAGATATGTCAGAGATGTGGAGGAGAGAAGGTGAAGTTGTCCCACAAATATGTAAGTTAAGTAATGACAAAAAGAAAGAATTATGCCACATAAAGATTTATCTTCTATTAACAAAAGAAAAATATGTAGGAAAGGAAACTTGATTCAGAGATTATATTTGGGAAATATTTTGTTTTTTATTTTTCTCCCAACTTTTAGTTTAGGTTCCAGGGATACATGTGTCGGTTTGTTATATGGATAAATTGCATGCCACAGGGGTTTAATGCACAGATTATTTCATCACCCAGGTAATAAGCATAGTACCTGAGAAGTAGTTTTTATATCTATACGCTTCTCCCTCTCTCCACTCTCAAGTAGGCTCCGGTGTCTACTGTTCCTTTCTTTGTGTCCTTATGTACACAATGATTAGCTCCCACTTGTAAATGAAGTACTTGGTTTTCCACACCGCATTAATTCACCTAGGATAATGGCCTCCAACTCCAACCAAGTTGCTGCAAAAGATATGATCTCATTCTTTTTTACTGCTGTATAGTATTCCATGGTGTATATGTACCAACATTTTCTTTATCCAGTCCACCACTGATGAGCATTTGGATTGATTCCATGTCTTTGCTATTGGGAACAGTTTTGCAATGAACATGTACATGTATGTGCCTTTATGACTGAATGAATTACATTCCTTTGGGTATATACCCAGTGTGAGATTGCTGAGCTGAATGGTAGTTTTGGGCTAAATGGCAGCTCTGTTTTAAGTTCTACAAGAAATCTTCAAACAGCTTTCCACAGTAGCTGAATTAACTTACATTCCCACCAGCAAAGTATAAGCATTCTGTCTTCTCCACAACCTCCCCAGTATCTTTTATTTTTCTACTTTTTATTAATAACCATTCTGACTGGTGTGAGATAGTATCTCAGGTGGTTTTGACTTGCATTTTTCTAATGATCAATCATGTTGAACATTTTTTCATATGCTTGTTGGTTGTATGTATATCTTCTTTTGAGAATTGTCTGTTCATGTCCTTTGCCCTGTTTTCAATGGGGGTTGTTTTTTACTTGTTGATTTAAGTTTCTTATGACTCTGGATATTAGAACTTTGTCAGATGCATAGTTTGCAAATATTTTCTTCCATTCTGTAGGTTGTCTCTTTACTGACAGTTTCCTTTGCTATGCAGAAGCTCTTCAGTTTAACTGGATCTCATTGACAGTTTTTGTTTTTGTTGCAATTGCTTTTGTAGTCTTTGTCATAAAATCTTTGACAGGGAATAATGATATTTCCATTTTCTTTTAGGGTTTTATAGTTTTAGGCTGTACATTTAAGTCTTTAATCCATCTTGAATTGATTTTTGTGAACTGTAAGAGGAAGGGGTCCAGTTTCAATCTTCTGCATATGGCTAACCAGTTATCCCAGCACCATTCCTTGAATAGAAAGTCCTTTCCCCATTGCTTTGTTTTGTTGACTTCGTCAAATATCAGTTGGATATAGTGTGGAGCTTTATTTCTAGGATCTCTATTTTATCCCATTGTTTTATGTGTCTGTTTTTGTACCAGAGCTATTCTGTTTTGGTTATTGCAGTCTTGTCATATAGTTTGAAGTTGAGTAATGTGATGTCTCCAATTTTGTTCTTTTCGCTTAGGATTGACTTTGTTCTTTGGGCTCTTTTTTGGTTCAATATGAATTTTAAAATAGCTTTCTCTAATTCTGTGAAAAATGTCATTGGTGGTTTGCTAGGAATAGCATTGGATCTATACATTGCTTTAGCCAGTATGACCATTTTAACAATATGATTATTCCTATTCATGAGCATGAAAGTTTTTTCCATTTCTTTGTGTTGTCTCTGATTTCTTTCAGCAGTGTTTTGTAATTCTTGTTGTAGAGATCTTTCACCTCTCTCGTTAGTTGTATTCCTAGCTATTTTACTCTTTTTCCAGCTATTATGAATGGGATTGTAGTTTTTATTTGGCTCTCAGCTAGGATGTTGTTTGTGTAGAAATGCTACTGATTTTTGTACATTGATACTGAAGTTGTTTATCAAACCTAGGAGCTTTTGGACAGACACAATGCAGTTTTCTAGGTATAAGATCATACTGTCTACAGAGATAGTTTGACTTCCTCAGTTCTTATTTGGATGCCTTTTATTTCTTTCTCTTGCCTGATTGCTCTGCAAGTGCTCCCAGTACTGTGTTGAACAGGAGTGGTGAGAGTGGGAATCCTTGTCTTGTGCCAGTTCTCAAAGGAAATGCTTCCAGCTTTTGCCCATTTGTTATGACATTAGCTGAAGGTTTTTCATGGATGGCTCTTATTATTTTGAAGTATGTTCCCTCAATTCCTACTTTGTTCAGAGTTTTTAACATGAAGGTATGTTGACTTTTATCAAAAGCCTCTTCTGCATCTATTGTGATAATCTTACGGTTCTTGTTCATGTGATGAATTGCATTGATTTAATTGTATATATTGAACAAACCTTGCATTCTAGGAATAAAAACTACTTGATCATGGTGGATTAACTTGTCGGTGTGTTGCTGGATTTGGTTTTCTAGTATTTTGTTGAGGATTTTTGCATCTATGTTCAACAGAGATATTGTCCTAAAATTTTTTTTTGGTTGTTGTATCTCTGCCAGGTTTTCATAACAGAATGATGCTGGCCTTAAAGAATAAGTTAAGGAGGAGTCCTCTCCTCCACAAATTTTTGGAATAGTTTCAGTAGGATTCGTACTAAGCTCTTCTTTATATGTCTGGGTGAATCCATCTGTGAATCCAGCTGATCCAGGAATTTATTTGGTTTGTAGACTTTTTATTATTGATTCAATTCTACAACTTATTGTAAGTCTGTTCAGGGTTTTCATTTCTTCCTGGTTCAATCTTGGAAGTTTGTATGCTTTCAGGAATTTATTTCAAGGTTTTCTAGTTTCTGTGCATAGAGGTGCTCATAATAGTCTCTAAGGGTCTTTTGTATTTCTGCGGGGTGTCAATGGTAGTGTTCTCTTTGTCATGTCTAATTATGTTTATTTGGATCTTTCCTCTTTTTTCCTTTATTACTCTAGCTAGAAGTCTATCAATCATATTTATTATTTCAAAAAACAAAGTTTTCATTTCATCAGTCTTTTGGATAGTTTATTACATCTCAATTTCCTTCCATTCAGCTCTAATATGGGTTATCTCTTTTCTTCTGTTAGCTTTGGGATTTGTTTGCTCTTCGTTTTCTAGTTCCTCTCAGTGTGATGTTAGGTTGTTAATTTGAGATCTGTCTTATTTTTTGATGTGGGCATTTAGCAGTATAAACTTTCCTCTTAAAACTGCTTTAGCAGTCTCCCAGAGATGCTGGCATGTTCTGTCTTCGTTTTCATTAGTTCCAAAGAATTTCTTGATTTCTACCTTAATACATTGTTTACCCAAAAGTCATTCAAGAACAGATTGTTTAATTTCCAAGTAATTGTTTGGTTTTGAGAAATCTTCTTAGTATTTCTGTTTTTATTGGTGCTGTGGTCCAAGAGTGTGTGTGGTATGATTTCCATTTTTACCATTTGTTGAGAATTGTTTTATGACCAATTGTGTGGTCTATTTCAGAGTATGCACCATGTGCATATGAGAAGAATGTATATTTTGTTGTTATTGGGTGGAGTGTTCTATAGATGTCTGTTAAGTCCATTTGGTCAAATGTCAGCTTTAGGTCCCAAATATATTTGTTAATTTTCTGTCTCAATTACACTCAATGTCTCTATTACACTCAATGGTGTGTTGAAGAATCCCACTATTATTTTGGGGTTATCTAAGCCCTTTTGTAGGGCTTTTACAACTTGCTTTATGAATCTGAGTGTTCCTGTGTTGGGTGTACATATATTTAGGATGGTTGAATCTTCTTGTTGAAATGAATCCTTTATCATGTAATGGTGTTCTTTGTCTTTTTTGATACTTGTTTTAAAGTCTGTTTTGTCTGAAATTAAGATAGCAACCCCTGCCCTTTTTGTTTTCTCTTGGCTAAGTAGATTTTTCTCCTTCCCTTTAGTTTGAGCCTATGGGTGTCATTTCATGTGAGATGGCTCTCTTGAAGACAATATACAATTGGGTCTTGCTTCTCTATCCAACTTAACACTCTGTGCCTTTTAAGTGGGGCATTTAGCCCATTTGCGTTCAATGTTAATATTGATATGTACAGATTTTGTCCTGTCATCATGTTGTTAGCTAGTTATTATACAGACTTAATTGTGTAGTTGCTTTATAGTGTGAGTGGTCTGTGTACTTAAGTATGTTTTTATGGTGACCAGTAACAGTATTTAATTTACATGCTTAGCACTCCCTTAAAGACCTCTTTTAAGGTGGGTCTGGGGGTAATGAATTCCCTTAGCATTTTCTTGTCTGAAAAGGATCTTATTTCTCCTTTGCTTATGAGGCTTAGTTTGTCTAGATATAAAATTATTAATTGGAATTTACTTTCTTTAAGAATTTTTAATATAAGCTCATTCATCTCTTTTGGCTTGTAGGGTTCCTGCTTAGAGGTAAGCTATTAGGTGTCTTTAATTTTTTTTTTTCTTTCTCATTGAACTTGGAGAACCTGATGACTATGTGTCTTGGGATGGTTGTCTTGTATAGTATCTCACAGGGGTTCTCTGCATTTCTTGAATTTGAATCTCAACCTCTCTAACAAGGTTAGGGAAAGTTTCATGGACAATATCCTCAAATATGCTTTTCAAGTTGCTTGCTCTTTCTCTCTGCCTTTCAGGGATGCCAATGAGCCATAGGTTTAGTCCCTGTACGTAATGACTTATTTCTTGGAGGTTTTGTTCATTCTTTTGTATTCTCTTTTCTTTAGTTTTGCCTGACTGAAGTGATTCTAAGAACAAGTCTTTGAGCTCTGAGATTATTTCCTCATCTTGTTCTATTTTGCTGTTAATACTTCCGATTGTAGTATGAAATTCTTATACTGCATTTTTCACCTCTGTCAATATGGTTTGGTTCTTTCTTAAAATGGCTATTTTGTCTTTCAGCTTTTGTATCGTTTATTGGAATCCTTAATTATTTTTTTGGATTGGGTTTTGGGTTTCTCCTGAATCTTGCTAATCTTCATTCCTATGCAGATTCTGTATTCTATGTCTGTCATTTAAGCCGTTCAGCCAGTTGAGAACCATTGTCAGGGAGTTAGTGTAGTCATCTGGAGGTAAGAAGACACTCTGGCTGTTTGAATTGTCACAGTTCTTGCACTGGTTCTTTTTCATATGTGTGGGTTGATGTTCCTTTATTGTTTGAAGTTGCTGTCCTTTAGATGGGTGTTTTGGGGTTTGGGGGTATTGTTTTGTTTTAGTTTGTTTTGTTTTGTTTTTGTTTTTATATTCTTTGATGTCCTTAAGAGTTTGACTCTGGTATAAAGTGGGTTCTGTCAACTGACTTCATTTCTGGAAGATTCTAGGGGGCCGAGACTCAGTTTAGCACTCCTGAGATTCATGCTTTAACCCCGCAGGGCAGATACCAAGCACAGGGCTTTGTTCTCTGGCCCCTCGAGGGTAAGCACCTGCTGTGCTGAAAGAGTGAATGTGTTCCTGGCCTGCTGACAATAACACTCAGTCGGGGATGCCAGCTAAAATGCTTTATTGGTGTGGTGGCAGCAGAGCCTGCACTCACATGTGCATGCCAGCAGCAGTGGCATGTGGTGGGGGCATGCATTGGTGGAAGCAGAGCACTGGTGGGGATCGAGTAGTAACATCCATGTGGAGGCAGGGTGTTGTCTGACTAAATGCGTTGACAGCAGAGGCTGTGCAGCAGGGCACACTCACATCATCAGGGGCAGGGTGCCAGCAAGGCAGGTTGGTGGCATCTGCACAGGGACAGGAGAGATGTGTAGGTGTGCATGCATTGCCAGTGCGTGGCAGGGTACATACACTTATGCTGACAGCAGCTGGGTGGTGTGGGGTCCACATGTGTATGCCAACAGGGGAGGGCAGTGAGGTCCACTCACTCATGAGCACTGTCAAAGCAGTGGTTGGGGCACAGCGGACGAGTGTATGGCAGTAAAGCAGTGGGGAGAGAGGCTGCAGGTGAGTGTACATCAGCAAAGCAGTTGGGGGAGGCTGTAGTTGGGGAGGCTGCAGGGGGGTGTGTGCCTGTCATTGGGGGCTTGTTTGCTGGAACCCCTTAATGGTCAGGTGCAGTCTGCCACCAAAGGAGCTATGGTGGCAGCTGCTGGGAAGTACCATGGTTGGCCATTCCAGGTTGCACTGCTAGTGGGTGCAGCCAGGCAGCCACCTTGAGAGAAGCCGACAGAAAGGGCAGCACTCAGATCAGACTGGCCCCATTCCACACACAAGACCACCGTGCTCTGTCTAGGTTTGGCAGTCAACAAGGGCCCAAGCCACCTAGAGGAACAGGGTGAGCCTTGGGGGATGGCCATCCCTGACCGTGCCCTACTGCAGTCGTTCTTGTGCTAAACCCCTTGGCTCTGTACTGGCTGGAGTCCTGTCCCTGCCACCTCTCCCAGTAGCTCTGTCTGTCAGCTCAAATGTCTGTGGGGAACATGGCATTCCCTACTGCTGGGGCGCTGCTGGGATTCCGGTGGTCTATGTCCAGAGTGGGCCACTTCTCACCTATTTAACTCACGCCTTTCCCAGGAGCCGCTGGGGGTCACGTACAAGTCCTGATGTGTAGCAGTCCTATGAAGCGTTGCTGGTTTCCTCCCTCTTTCAGTCCAGGGTCTGCATCCTGCCTTTGACCACTCTCAATGCCTTCCTTCTGAAGATCTGCTCAGAGAAGTGTGTCAGTCTTCTTGATGATCTGGTCTCTCTCTGGGAGAATCTCTTTCTGGCTGCATCTAGTCAGCCATCTTGGCTCCCTCTCCCAGGTTGTTTTTCCTGGGGAAGGTTTTATCATGAGTTTGTTACCATAAAAGGCTATAACAGGCAAAGTGAGAAATTGAGCTTTTACTAAAACTCAGTGAAGTAGACAACAAATTCCAATTTTTATTTTCAACCTTATGAATATGTTTTCTTCGAAGACGCTTTTGGATAGGTAAGAAGCTCGACAGACAACAAAAAAATAGTGGTGTTGGCAGAATTAAAAGGTCAATTTTCACCAATAAAAGACAAGCCATAGCACTGATTTGCTAGAGTGGAAAGTCAAATTTAAGGTAAAACCATATAAATATTTGCTTTACTTTTCATTGAGAGAAGAAATATTAAATAAAATCTATTACCCACACCGAAACACTTGGTAATGCATAAGAAGCTATCCAAAAAACACAACAAACCTACTGGCAAGAATTCTAGCACTGACTCACTGAGAACATTCGGATAGCATCAGTGTGCATTGATTTCTGGCAGTCATGTGGTTGGTTTGTTCATAAAGGAGACTAAGCTGCTGTGGAATTTCATTTCAGAAATCAAGTTTTAACTAGTCCTGCAGAAACATTAATATTTCCCCTACATCTACCAAGACACCTGTGTGTGGAATAAAGGGCTTACTATTGCATTCCAAACCTAGTGGAATACTCCTAATGTGCCGAACAAAAAAGACGGATAGGAGCCTACCCTGCAGGCTTAGAATTTAAATTGTGCTGAGAGGCAATCAGATTTGTTCCAACTTTTTTGAAAGCCAGAATCATGCACCTGGGTTCTTCCCCACAGCTTGTCCTGTACCTTCTGAGGTCGGTGGAAGAGAACTGAAGGAAGCTCCATCCACTCAGTAAACTCTCTTGGTTCAAAGGAGTGTCTTTAGGAGACTGGGTTGCCTCTCCCCTCAAGATACAGCTGCAGCCTGGTCCTTCTTGGTGCAAGGCTGGTCATCTCCAAGATGGCTGAGTTAATGTTTCATGCAAGGCTGGCATGGTCTTTCAGGTTAGCTACCTCCTCTATATTCCAAGGGCACACAGGTCCAGATATCAAATTCACATAAAGGAAACTAGGCTCAAAGAAATGGGTTCATGATAACTTAAGCAATATTGATAGCCACTGGACTAGCCATATATGTCAGTCAGATAATCAAAGTTTCTTCTTCTTAAAATGAAGTTATTTGGGGAAGCTAATTCATAATCAGACTTCTGCTTAATGATAATCAACTCAGGGCAAACAAGTGAATATTTTTATCAAGCTATAGTAATCTTTTGATTCTCCCTTTTCTCACTCGAAAGAGTATAAATACCAACCCAAACAGGATCCTCACGTCAGTAGGTCAAGTTATCTCCTCCTTGTGTAATACTGAAGTCACAATGCACAATGATACATTTTTACTTTACATTCTTTTTATACACAAGGGTCATATCCCATCTGCTTATACTTGCTATTACAACATCTTTCTTTTTCTGTAATCTTGTACAGTTATTACCAGCATTTAACTTTATAAATTCTCTTAGATTGGTAACATTTTGGGGTGAGGATTTTCTGATAATTTGTAGAGCAACAGTCTATTATTTTCTATGGCTACAGCCAATTGTCACCAGGGAATGGTTTCCAAATTTGTAAAAATCATTTTTTAGCTTATCTTCTAATATTTGCCTATTTCTCTTTTTCCCTAATATTTAATGTTCATCTTGTAATCTGTTGTGACATATTGCAGGGGATTGGAGGGCTCTCTCTCTTTCTCTCCCTTTAAACATGTGTGTGTATGGGTGTGTGACTAGATGTTATGAGAAAAATCTCCTGAGAGGTATTAAAAATTTTCAGAATTAATCAAACTTGATCTTAATTTGTTTAATAGGTAATTCAAAGGGACTTATTCTATTGTCTTGGAATTTGAACTGAGGCCCCCTGTATTAGGATTCTCCAGAGAAACAGAACCAATAGGATATATACATATATCTCTTAGGTAGAGATAGAGAGAGATTTATTTTAAATAATTGGTTCAGACAATGTAGGGAGTGGACAAATCTGAAATCTAGATTTCAAGCATGTTGGAAATTCAGATAAGAGTTGTTCCAGTCTTGAGTCTGAATTTAGCAGGGCAAGAGGCTGAAAAAATTCCATGTTATAGTCTTGAAAATAATCCCTCTTTCTTCAGGAAATCGCCATGCTTGCTGTTAAGGCCTTCAACTAATTGGATGAGTCCCCCCACACACACACATTATGGAGAATAATCTGCTTTAGTCAAAGTCTATTGATTTAAATGCTAATCATGGCTAAAATATATACCTTCACAGTAATATCTACACTGGTATTTGACCAAACAACTGGTCACTATAACCTAGCCATTTTGCCACATATAATTAACCACTATGGGCTCCAGATTACAACAGGTGACAGGTATTTTTATATTCTAAAGAGAGGCAGCAGGGAACTCTCCAAGCTGATCAGATATTTGTTGCATCACTAAAACTTCAAATAGCCTTTATAAAACTCCAACATTTTTGGATATTTACATATTCTGTGTTTTCACATTTCAAATGTACAAACACAATTTCATTTTTCTTACATACATAGTCACCATAATCTTTCTCCAAAGTGTGTATATTTTCTTTTTTTTTTTTATTATACTTTAAGTTCTAGGGTACATGTGCATAACGTGCAGGTTTGTTACATATGTATATATGTGCCATGTTGGTGTGCTGCACCCATCAACTCGTCAGCACCCATCAATTCATCATTTATATCAGGTATAACTCCCCAATGCAATATTTTCTGAATTCATTGCAGTTGTCGTTGTGTGATACGTTGCAGACAAAGGTACTATGAGGGAGGCAAGTAAGTCAAAATATAAACAAACATACTGATTATTCTGACTAGGTGGCTCCATATTAAGCAGGATGGTGTTAATTCAGGGAGATCATATGTCCTGGTGCCTGTATCTCCCAGTGACAAATCACTGGAGGCCAGGGAGTTTTAATCTCTTGAACCACAGGGATAATAAACAGTGTCAGGCAAGGCAGGTATGGTTACCATAAAGTATGAATTTCTTTCCCATTTTCAGTTTATATATATATCAAAATGCTGGGTTTAGGCGGCCATCATATTTTACTAGAACAGTATTCATTCAAATTCTGGTAACCTACAGACAACTTTTAAATGCCTCATATTATGCTAAACTTAGTAGAAGTGCTTAAGATGAAATGGAGCAATCAAAACTAATGTGATATGCCTTGTTACTTTTCTACAAAATTCTAGAATTGCATATTATCTGTTGTAACAAATCTCTGTAATCCAAGTCTCACACAATTGCACACCACAAAGTGAGGCAGACACCTGAAGAAGACATCCCCACCTTTTTGCTCTTTGCCTTAACTATGGCAGTGTACCTTCTAGAGTGTGTTTACAAGTGACAAAAATCTTAATGACTCAGATCAGACATTTGACAAGTCCAGAAGTAGGCAGTATCAGTGTCGATTCAACCATTAAACAATGCCATCAGTTGGCCGGGTGCGGTGGCTCAAGCCTGTAATCCCAGCACTTTGGGAGGCCGAGACGGGCGGATCACGAGGTCAGGAGATCGAGACCATCCTGGCTAACAGGGTGAAACCCCGTCTCTACTAAAAAATACACAAAAACTAGCCAGGCGAGGTGGCGGGCGCCTGTAGTCCCAGCTACTCAGGAGGCTGAGGCAGGAGAATGGTGTAAACCCGGGAGGCGGAGCTTGCAGTGAGCTGAGATCGCGCCACTGCACTCCAGCCTGGGCGACAGAGCCAGACTCCGTCTCAAAAAAAAAAACAAAAAACAAAAAAAAAATGCCATCAGTAAACCTAGGCTCCTTCTGTACTTTGCTTCACTATCCTGAATATTTTGACTCCTTATCCTTAGATTTGTCTCCTCATGAGCATAAGATGGCTGCTGTAGAGCCAGATGTTATGATTGCATCCAAAAACAAAAAGCAACAAGTAGCCAGAGTGCTCTCCTTTCATAGCACTCTATGTGTGTGTATTATAATACATAAAGAGAAAATGTTTCCCACAATCCCGAGATACCCAGATAGACTTATATCTCATTAATAAGAATTGGTCAAATGCTCATCATTAGAACATCATTGGCAATTAGAACATCATTGACAGAGAAAAATAATATCCTCTATTGATGGAAAAGGAAACTACCTTCCTGAGAACATTACTACCTGCCCAATACCTAAACCAACGTGAGTTTTGTCAAGAAAGAAGGATTGGGGCAATAGGCAATAGGTCAATAGGCAACAATGACTGCCACTAGCACCTCACTGTCCACAAATTCTTTATGAAAGTCCAGGCCATCCAAAAAAACTTTACCACAAATGCTGTCTCCTCACCATGAACATTCTTCACAGGTCTCTGCTTTCACAGTTCAGTTCTTGAATTTTCTATTTTCATTTTTTACCTGGGATAATTATCATTTCCAGATGATTTTCAAAATTGGAGCTTATGGATGATTATTGCCAAAATCTAATTTTTTCAAGCCTCCCTTCACAGTATTTTGGCCATCCCTGAGGTGTTTTTTGGAGTGCATACAAAATATGCCAACTGGTGGCATATAAATGTAAATAACAACCCTTAAATGAGAGTAAGAAAAATATTGTAATATTCAGTTATTTTTATGATAGCATAAAACACTGGCAAGAGTAAAACAAAAAATGAAGGAAAAACCTCTGCAAGCTTTTCCATTTTTAAAACACAAATATAAAGCACTGTAATAGTCACTGGCAATACAAAGGTAAAAAGAGACTTGGTTGTTTTCAAAGAATACAGTTTGAGGAACAGAGAAAACAATGAACTATTAGTTATAGTACACTGTAAAATCTGCTGTAATTGGAGTACCAATAAGATAATATGTGAACACAGACAAAGGAATGGCTAAAAAAAAAAAAAAACAGGAGTAACTGGTAAAAATCAGCAGACAAAAGAATTTGTTTTAATTCATTTTAATGCTAGAGTAAGGCAGAGGAGAAAACAATGTAGGTGGCAAGATGTATCTTAAGATCAGCACAGGAAATAAGGAAAGTGGATCTGGAATGCAGGACGGTTTTTCTTTAAAAAATATGGAAATAAACAGTTTATAATAAAAATGCTGTAATATTAAATTTATTAAGTACCATAAATTATATATTTATCATTCAAAAATGTATATTGCACACCTACTCTGTGCTAACATTGTGGTAGATCTTCATCTATGACAACAGCAGGTAAAACAGACATGGCTCTCATAGAGATTACAGTCTAGCAAGGCAGTCACATCTTACATAAGCAAAAATAAGGAAGGGTGATCAGCATTGTAAGAAGGCATATTGGTTAGGACACTTCTTTAGTTGTAAGTTAAACACACACACACACACAAGTTTGGCTTAAGCCAAAAAAAAAAAAAGGGGGGGTGAGGGAAATGTAATGGCTCATACAACTGAAAAAAATGTAGACATACACTTAACACCAAGTGATGTTTGATAGAGAAGTTCAAATGATGTCTCTTTTTTTTTTGAGACGGAGTCTGGCTCTGTCTCCCAGGCTGGAGTGCAGTGACCGGATCTCAGCTCACTGCAAGCTCCGCCCCCTGGGTTTACGCCATTCTCCTGCCTCAGCCTCCGGAGTAGCTGGGACTACAGGTGCCCGCCACGTTGCCCGGCTAGATTTTTGTATTTTTAGTAGAGACGGGGTTTCACTGTGTTAGCCAGGATGGTCTCGATCTCCTGACCTCGTGATCCGCCCGTCTCGGCCTCCCAAAGTGCTGGGATTACAGGCTTGAGCCACCGCGCCCGGCTTAAATGATGTCACCCTAAACTTTTTTCTTTCTCTCCATCCTCTGGCTCTCTTTCTCTGAAATGATGGCATTATTCAACTAGCTCTCACCTCATGGAGACGAGATAGCTATAGTAGCTGTAGCCTCATATCATCAAAATTTCAGGAACAGCAGAAGAGAGTCACTTTACCAATAGGTCCCTCAAGAGCTCTGAGATTCACTCTGATTGTAGCTGCTTTGATCTTATTAATAGATGCACTCTGAGCCAACGATCATAGTCTGGAGAATGTGATCGACTAATAGGCCAGTATTTATGGCAATTGTCTCATGAAAACAGATACCATATCATGTCAGATCCAGCCAGCACATTCACAATTATTTGCGTAGGCCTAGATTTAGACATCAATGTGTGCATGTTGTTATTAAGCATTGTGAGAAAGTATGAACACCTTACTTTGAGAATACCTTCCTGGACCATTTCTCCTTTCCTATGTAACAAGGACTCATCTTAACAGAAATGTATTGACAAATACTGTATTTTCCACCTTTGTCCACCTTTACACTTCAAACCACAAGAATCTAAATGAAGCATTCTACTATCAAAATGCTGTCATCCAAGAATCGGGTTCTTCACCACAGCAGATGGTATTTAATATAAAGTATTATTTAACTATAATTGTGTTATGTTTTATGGTATTAAACATTTCTAGAACTTTATGACTGCCACACATTCTATAACTGGACAAGTGTAAACGCCACCATGTAACCCAAAGATATGACATTTGTTTTGTAATATCCATCTGAGAGAAAGGATTGGGAAGCCTAAAATGGGAGATTCGTTGGGACCAGAGAAACCTGGCAGTGCCCTGACTGTCCAATAATTTAGGGGTCCCCAATATATATGATCAGCCCCAGAACCCAGACAGAGTGAGTGTCAAAAGACACCTGCAGAATAAGCTGCAGAACAGAACTTGAAATTCCCTGTGGATCACAAATTTGTCCCAAGGTTTATTTTTACATTTGGGGAGAGGAAAGAAGGAGATAAGGAAAAGGGAAAAGATTCATACAAAAGGAGAAAGAAGAAAGTCAAACACCTTGACACAAGGTGCTTAGTCCTCCAAGGCCTCCAAGGTAGAAGTTTATAAATATTCATGTACATCAGGTCACCAGGGAAACATTTAAAATGCAGATTTTTGAGCCCTACTCCCAGACATTCTGATTTTATATGTTTGGAAGGAGGCTAAGATCCTATCTTTTTTGTTTTTGGTTTTTTGTCTTTTTTTGAGACAGAGTCTCACTGTGTCACCCAGACTGGAGTGCAGTGGTGCGATCTCGGCTCACTGCAATCTCCATCTCCCTGGTTCAAGCAATTCCCCGCCTCAGCCTCCCGAGTAGCTGGGATTACAGGCACCTGCCATCATGCCTAGCTAATTTTTTTATTTTTAGTGGAGACGCTGTTTCACTTTTTTGGCCAAGCTGGTCTTGAACTCCTGACCTCGTGATCCACTCGCCTCAGTCTCCCAAATTTCTTTAGGGCTAAATCAAAAACTGCTCTAATAAACCCAAAATTTTAAGAAGAACTACAATGTATTATAAGAGTAGGGGAGAGTGGACTTACCATTTCCATCCTTCATTCCAGAGTAAATGCTACCAACTAGTTCAGTTCTGTTTTATAAATACAAGCCTGCAGAGAACAGAAAACATGGATGAAGACCAGGTCCTAGAGACGTACAGAGAGCAGAATTTATGATGAACACAAAGACTCCTGAAAACAAACACTGACATGGTGGGGACATGATGCAGTTTTGAGGTGAAGACAGTGAGCAGGATTATATAAAACAAAGGGCTTAAATCTAGAAAGATTACTTGAAGGTCAGGCGCAGATGTTTCTGGAACAGGCATCAGATCAGCACTATCTGCTCTACCTGTAAGCATTTTAGCAAATGTTCCTAACAAATCTTGAGCTTTGGCTGATTTCCAAAATGACTTCAGGGGATTTGGGAATGTCTGTAGAAGCAGTGACTAGTAGGAAATTGTGGTCATCCACATCTCCCCATTCAGATCCAATTTCTGATTCATCGGGTTACATCATGTAATGTGACCAGAGAAAAGAGCGAAGTATAATAAGCAGTCAAACTACTCCTCATGCAAATACCTGTTCATTTTCTAATCTACTAGTAATCCAAGAAGTCTGCAGTGGCTTTACACTGTCCATTAATTTTTATACCCAGTTTATCCCCATAAAGTTGATTTCTGCTGGACCTGCAGAAATTTTCTGTACTATATATTTTCACAAAGCCCAAAAATCCATGGATAATAACTGAAAATCTAGATGATTTTATCTCTGAAACTTATAATATGGCCTTATAAACATATTCAAAGACAGTTTTAATAATAATTCAGACACTCAGAAAAAAAACTTCATACTGTGATGATATATACTATGTGTGTATAAACAGTACAGTAACAAATGTATATATTCAGTGTATATATATGTGTGTATGTGTGTATATATATGTATGCTCTTTTTAAATCAATGTTAATTTTAGAAGCAGCAGCAGAGGGCTAGAATCAATACAGCATAGTAATTAAAAGCAGATTTTGAACTGAACTTAAAGTTCAACTCTGCTACCACTTTTGAGATTTGGGCTAAGTTGCTTAAATCTCTCAGCATCAATATTCACACTCTAACAAGGGCACAAAAACATCTACCTTACAGGATTATTGAGAGTATTAAAAGACATAATGTATGCAAAGCACAGTGACTATAACATAGCAGGCAATTATAATGATGATATTGATGAAATAATTTTATTAAATCTTAGAAGTATCAACTCAAACCATTTCAGATTTTATTCAAAAATGTGTTAGGTGACCTAAAAGCATGCTGTACTTCTTGTGTGTCACAAAATAAGTAGGCCAGAATGGCACAGAACAGCTTTTTACCTACTCTTAACTAGAACCCATGGTGAAGATGTGGATTCTAAAACAGCTACTATCTTAGGTGATGTTGAAAATCAAAGCATGTAACATTTCACACATCCAAGAGTACTGTGTTCATTAGGATAAAACAATTAAAAACTAAAATTCACCTCTGAAAGGACAACCAGAATACATATGAGTCTAGATACACTGCATGTTTGAGAATGCTTGTTGTTCTCCAAAAATTAGTCTGCTTTTCTGTCATGTTGACAGGACACCTCATTTCAATTGGGCATTTAGCTAGCCACAATAAAGACTCCCTTACAAGTAGATTTGGCCAAGTGACCTGGTTCTTCAGGTAAATAAGAGGTAAGCAGAAGTTCTTTGAGGCCGCTTCGGAAAACTTTGCTTAAAAGGTAGGCCGGGCATGGTGACTCACGCCTGTAATCCCAGCACTTTGGGAGGCTGAGGCAGGCAGATCACTTGAGTCCAGGAGTTTGAGACCAGTCTGGGCAACATGGTGAAACCTATCTCTATTAAAAATATAAAAATTGAGGCAGGAAGATCACCTGAGCCTGGGGAGGTCACAAGGCTGCAGTGAGTCATGATCACACCACTGCATTCCAGCCTAGGTGACAGAGTGAAACCCTGTCTCAAAAAAAGAAAAGAAAAGAAAAGAAAAAAAGAAAACTTTCCTTAAAAGGCAGCTGATACATGATCTTCCCTTTCTTCCTTTTCTTCTTTATCCTTTGCTTTTACTTGCTAGCTAGAATATGAATATGATGGTTACAGAGAAAGCTGCCATTATGGGCCATGAAGTGACTTTGGAAATGGAGGACATCACAGAAAAACTGTAAGCTAGAAAAACTCTTAAGTCCTTAATGTTTTGTGAAGTAAAGTCACCACAACAGGGCTGATCTACATACTTACAAACCTTTGCCTTACATGGAACTCACTTTCTAACTTTTTTAAGTTACTGTCATTTTGGTATTCATCATTGCAACAATATGTCAAATAAAAAATATGGTATTAATATAAAACTTTTTTAGTATTTTGCCACCTTTAGAATATGATCTAGTATTTACTATAGTTATACACATTATTTGATTTATTCAAATATTTTAAAATAATTTTTCTATATGTTTAATGATTCTTTTGATTCAGTGATTTATTTTAATTTATAAATTATATACTTGAGATATTTAACATCACAGATTGAACAATTTCAAATATTTTATGCTCCACAGTCACCAGATTTTAACACAAAGGCTCAGAAACGTAAGCAATCATTTGTCTGGGACACATAATTCTTGGGATGCCTCCTGGTAGAAAGAGAGAAAAATTCATGACATATTAATAGTTCTCTAAAGTTTATTCTGTGCCTTCAACATGTTACAAATTATTCTCCTCACTTTCTCTTTAATTAACATTGTGACTTTATTTCTGGGTTTAATATAGAATGTGGAGGAATGGATTATTTACATATCCAAAGAGATATTAATGAGAGAAAAATTACATTATCCCACCATTACTTTTTCTTTCTTCTCTCTCCTTGGCATGGGGCACACATGCTAATCCGTTTTCACCATTAGCAAAAGATCCATTCAGGAGACCCTCTCTCCTGGCCTCTCATCCTGTAGTTTGGTTCATTCATGTCACAGCACTTCTCTGCCACTCCTTATACAGTATTTTAATACTTTTAGTGTTCTTCATTTAATGCTTTTAGTGCTCTTCTCTGGCACTTTCACATATCTTTGTTCATCCAAAAAATAATCTTTGTCACTTTCTAGACTTTGAGGATATCCACATAGCACTTAACTCTTCCCCACTAAAGGTTTGGAAAAATAACAGCCTAATGTTTTGGTCTGTTTCTATAGAACAACACTCTTATCTCATTTAATACTTTTAGTGTGCCTCTCTTGACACTTTCAACATTAGGTTACATATTTCTTAACAGAATTTTCCAGTGGAAAGTGAAGAAAGAAGGGAAACCATAATATGAAAGAAACAAATTGTTCAGCCAAATGATGCTTACTGTAGGAAAAACCAACTGATACTTACTGTAGGAAAGGAGATTTCTTTTCCTACAGATAATTATACATGCCTAAGGTGAAAGGAAACTTTCAAATAAGCAGTCCACCCCTTTCAGTGTTTCTATGTTAACGGCAATGAAACAGTAAAGTCAGTCATACATCTCTCCTTCTCCTTCATTACCAGGATCAGGGATTGACTGGACAATTTGAAATGGAGAGTTGAACAGAATAACATATTTTCCTAGGGTCACATCCAACCACAATCACGGACCTCGTTCCCCCACTTCCTAGCTCCTCCACTTCCTAGCTCTATAACCTTGGATAGTTAATCTTTCTCTGCTTCACAGTCCTCATCTAAAAATTGGGACTACCATAGCACCTCAGAATTGAATTATTATAAGGACTGATGAGACCATCTCTATAAAATAATTACCATGGTATTGGGTGCATATCAAGCACACAATAAACAGCTCTTCTTGCTTTTTGTCACTATGATTTTGCCACCCTCTCACAAGGCCATGGTGGCAGCTGTGAATGACACTGATGGTGTATGTGGACACTTACTTGTGAACATAAAAATATAATGCTTTGTATGCAGCCATTTCCTAAGATTCTTTAAATACACACACCAAAATGATTTTTATTAAAATATGCATAAAATACACATTTTTAGTCCTTCACTCTTAGAATATAAAACTTCAATATTGACTGTATTATATCTTAAAGGAAGGGTCACACACCATCAATGTGTTTAGCACTGCTTGAGATATCTTGAAGAAGGTAGCACACATACGACGGAGCCTGTCTTCTAGAACTCACCTTATACTAATACACCCAATATATTTCCCAGCTTATAACATCAAACGCACTATTAATACAACATGAGATTAAAGGATAAATTGTATTTGAGGACTTTCAAATATTTTTCAGGGCAGAAAAGGATAAGATAATTCAAGATGTGAAGAAAGATTCTATGAAGTGTCTTGGTATTAAACTAAGCATTAAAGAATTCTTTACTAAGTCTTGGCTGTTTCATCAGATCAAAAACTGCCTCTGAATATAGGTTAGGTTTCATGCTTCTCTTGCACATTTTTATTCATTGAAAAAATTTCTGAGCACTTTCATGCATCAAAGGGTTGTGAAAGTCACTGGGAGTATAACATGAAACAGTACTTTTCTCTTATTGAAAAAAGCCCACAGGATTTCCTGTTCCTGATGTCAGTGCAGAATTGCAGAACAATTCTTCCATAATCTTAGTCTGAAACAATTAGAAAAGTTGGAGAAAATACAACATGTATTTGTTTGAAGATAATAATTTGAGAATTCCAGATCATGAAGAGAAGGGAAGTGGAACATAGTGCTTTTCCCCTCCAGGCATTTGTCAGGCTCTTAAGAAGAGCCAGGTCAAGAGGCCAAGAAGCAAAGCAGAAAACAGTGACCAAAACCCTGAAAATATGAGTTGAGTTGAGTTTTCCCAACAGCCTAATGAACCTGAGGAGGAAAACATTGGAGTTCTGAGGCTCCTGAAGAAGACAGCACCGATAAACAACCCAGACCTCTGGAAAAGACTTTGAAAGGACTTTGTAGGATTAAGAACAGCGCTCTTATAAAAAGCCAGTGTTGAACGAGCTCAATCCTAGATTTGGTAAAAGTAATCTGCTCCTGCTCTAACTGCCAGATGGATTAACATTAAGTCCTCCCTGGAGAAAGAGGCAAAACTCTACAAATTATGTCTATATTTTTTTCAGTCCTATCTGGCATTTAATTTACCACATTATTAGGTATACCAGAAGAGAAAGAGTTAAATGTTCAGAAATCAAGAAAAAGTTTAAAAAATAAGATACGGGAAGAGACTCCAGATAATGTAGACTTTTGAGTTCTCACGGGTGTTAAAATAAATGTGATTAACATTTTTTAAAAATAGATGGCAAGATAAAGAAACTGACCAAAAACTATAATCATTTAAAAATTCTAAAATGAAAGTGGCAAATATTAAAATTAAGAACTTTATTAAATAGATTACAATTTCCGGATTAAATAAGAGAAGAGAGTACTGGCACTGGAAAATAGGTCAATAGGTCAATAGGTCAATTTGAAATATCCAAAGTAAATAATAGAGAAGGAGAAAAAAGATGGAAAATAAAGAGAAGGTGATAAGAAACTTACAGGACATGATTCAAAGATCTAACAGACAAGTTACTGAAACCCTAGAAGGAAGGAGCTGGTAGGGCACAAGTATCTCAGATGACACTGCTTGAGAATATTCCAAAACAGCGAAGGCATCAATCCACAAATTCAAAAAGCTCTATGAAACCCAAGAAGGATAAACACAAAACAACATATCCAGTTTTGTGTCATAGTAAAAATGCCAAAAACCAATGGCAAAAAGAAACATTTTTAACTAGCCAGAGGGGAAACAAATAGTAGCTCCAAAGAACAAGGCTGACTTTCAACAGAAATAATGGAAGCCAGCTGGGCACGATGGCTCATGCTTGTAATCTCACCACTTTGGGAGGCCGAGTCAGGCAGATCACCTGAGGTCAGGAGTTTGAGACAGCCTGGCCAACACGGTGATGCGCCATCCTTACTAAAATATACAAAAATTAGCCGGGTGTGGTTTGGTGGGCTCCTGCAATCCCAGCTACTTGGGAGACTGAGGCAGGAGAATAGCTTGAACCTGGGAGGCAGAGGTTGCAGTGAGCCAAGATCGTGCCACTGTACTCCATCCTGTGTGACAGAGTGAGACTGTCTCAAAAAATAAAAATAAAAATAGATAAAAAAGAAAGAATGGAAGCCATGAGATGATAAAAAGATGTGATTGATGTGCTGAAAAGAAACTGCTAACTTAGAGTTCTACATCTGGAGAAAATATTTTTCAAACAGGAAAATAAAATGAAGATGTCTTTAGACTAAGAAATATTGAGAAAAATCTATCTCCAGGAGAACTGCACCAAAAAAAGTACACTAAAGAGATTTTTTCGAGCAAAAGGAAAAATATCCTTGATGGAAGCATGGAAATTGAGAGAGAAATGAAAAACAATAGGGAGTAAAAATATATGAGTAAATCTAAATGACTATTTATTATATAAAAATAATATTAACTTCTTTGAATTTAAAATGTATGTCATAAAATCACAAAAGGATGGAAATATGCTGTCCAAACATGATCTAGAAAGTAACAAAAATGCTGTTTTGGGGTAAATCTAATATGTCAAAAACATATGTATAATTTCTTAGCAACTAGGGTAGAAATTCTGTTGCATTTACTATTTTTTCTATTTTAATTGGATTTACTTTCGTAATTTTTTTTCTAATTCGTGGAGACGAATATTTAAATCATTACTTTTATTCCTTTTTCCTTTCTAGTATATGCAGTTATAGCTCTGCATTTGCCTCTTTAGTTATTTCCCACAAGTTTCAATATGTCCTATTTTCTTTTATTATTGATTTACTTTCCTTTTTGAGACAGGGTCTCACCCTGTCACCCAGGCTGGAGTGAAGTGGTGTGATCTTGGCTCACGGCAGCCTCGAACTTCTGAGCTCAAATGATCCTCCCCACTCAGCTTCCTGAGTAGATGAGACTACTGGCATGTGCCACCATGCCTGGCCAATTTTTTTTTATTTCTTATAGAGACGAGGTCTCACTATGTTGCCCAGACTGGTCTCGAACTCCTGGGCTCAAGCAGTCCTCTGGTCTCGTCCTCTCAAAGAACTAGGATTAGAGATGTGAGCCACCTTGCCCAGCTTAATATGTCCTATTTTCACTATCATTCACTTCAAAATATTTTCTGATATCCATTTGACTTCTTATTTGATTCAGGTATTATATGTAAGAATATCCCTTAATTTCCCAACAGTTGGAAATTATTTTTACTGTTTTCTAACTTAATTTCATTGTTTCCAGGGAACAAACTTTGGGCTATTTCAATGGTTTAAAATTTATTGACACTTATGTAGTGACCCACTGTACAGTCAATTTTGATAAATATTTCTGCACACTTGAAATACATACAGAAATCCCTGAAGAATCCACATATACATATATACATATATAAACTGTTAGAATAAACAAGTAAATTTAGCAAAGTTGTTAGATACAAATAATATATTTAAAAATCAATTGTAGTCCTATATTGTATATACAATAAACAATTCAAAAATGAAATGTTTTTAAATGGTGCCATCTATAAAAGCAAGAAAATGATAGACAAAAAGATGAGTCATTAAGATCCCTCTTAAGGAAAGTTTTGTTGTCCTAGCTGCTAACAGTGCTGTTAGCAGACAGTTTCCTATCTCTCAGTCCCTTTGTGATTTTCCTCAATATCAAAGAGCCACCTTGCTCAAGAGCGTGCCCTTCCTGAGGCAGTTCACATACAATAACTGATCATCCTGAAAGGCAATGAAACTGCCTTTGCAAAAATTATAAAAGTAAGAAAAATCTGACATAGGAAAATTATGACAGTGAAACAAATCTGACTTAATCAACTTCATCTTGCTTCTAACCTCCAAGTGGCCTTTACTCATTCCTAAGCACAGGCCGAGCTAACTAGAGGAAGAATTTACAGTTTAACTTTTAAACAAAGATAATAACAGCCCCTTCCTAAAACAAATCCTGTCCTTGTTTGGGGACCAAAAACTGGCTTTGTAAAACTAACAAACTGACCACAGGATTAGAAATTATGGCTCAGGAGTTATCCAGGCAGAGGCCACAAGATTTGTAACCTCTGCAATTGCAATAACATCACTACGATAAAACCTAAGGTTGGTGTTCAAGACATTCTTAAGACCCTGCATTCCCTTGGACCATCCAGTGCCACCCAGACCAATAAACTGGCTCCACCAGGACTGTAATCCCACCCAGGAACTGAAGACAGAAGGAAGATCCCACTTTGACCCCCTATGATTTGTCCCTGACCCAGTTAATCAGCATTCTCCATTCTGTAGGTCCCCATCCACCAAATTATTCTTTAAATGCCCTAATCTCCAAATCTGGGAAAATTGATGTGAATAACAAACTGTGGTCTTCTGTTCAGCTGGTCCTACATTTATTAAACTCTTTTACTGTTGCAGTTCTGCTGTCTCAGTAGATCAGCTCTATCTGAGCAGGGGCCAAGAAGAACCTATCAGGTGACTGCAGCAACTCTGATAAGACTTACTTGCTTAGAAGTTTCCCTGGGGTTGACCAAGGCTTTGTGACCACATTGTGACAGGCATGGAAACTGGGCTTGAAAGCAGCATGGAATTTAGTATCTCCGACCCCTCAGGATTAGCTCTAAAGACAAGCTGAGACTGAAGGAAATCTGGAATAGAGAGTGGGGGTAGGAAGTGGAGGTAGAAGAGACAATGATATGGTTTGGATGTGTGTTCCCTCCAAATCTCATGTTGAAGTATAATTACATTGCTGGAGGTAAGGCTTAGTAGGAGGTGTTTGGGTCATGGTGGTGGAATCCTTATGAATGTCTTTGTTGCCATCACTACAGTAATGAGTGAATTCTCACTCTGATAGTTCACGTGAGATCTGGTTGTTTAAAACAATGTGGCACCTCCCCCATCTCTTTCTCTCACTTCTGCTCTCACCATTTGATACACCTGCTCCCCCTCTGCCTTCCGCCATAATTGTAAGCTTCATGAGGCCTCATCAGAAGCAGGTGCCAGTGCCACAAATCCTGTCTAACCTGCAGAACTGTGAGCAAATTAAACCTCTTTTCTTCGTAAGTTACCCACCCTCAGATATTTCTTTACAGCAATGCAAAAATGAACTAACACAGACAATGAACACCAATTCCAGCCCAACACTGTCTGCACTGTTGGGGAATATAGTTCTTCCTACTAAACTTCCTCTTCTAAGTTCAGGTCCACCAGAGTGCTGAAGGAGCTGCTGCTTGAATTACATGAAGAACTGGACTTAAGCAGCATAAAAAGTCTTGTGTGATGGATGCACCACAGTGGGTAGATTATACTGGACATAGAGATGCACCACCTAGATCCCACTCCAAAGAAGGCCTTATTGTCCTAGGGGCTGGGAGCTCCTTAAAGGTGTCAGCTGCAAAGAGCCACCTCACACAAGTATGTACTTTTCCAAGGCAGTCCATGCCCAATGACTAATTGCTGCAGGAGCATAAAAGTCTGACCATTTCAGCCCATCAAGGGTCTTCTCTGAAGAGACATATTTGCTCTAGAGCACCTCATTGGGTTGGCTGAGTCTTTGTCACATTTACATTGCAGTTTGACTTCTTCATCTTCCCAGTCCTGCTTCCGTTTCTTTCCTTCCACACGTGTTGACCCCTTATAAATAGCCTGTTCACCAAACCTTTTCTTAGCTGCTTCTGAAGTACTCTGCCTATGATGATCATCAAAAAACACTGAATGGCCAGGTGTGATGACTCATGCCTCAGCACTTTAGGAGGCCGAGGCAGGCAGATCACATGAGGTCAGGAGTTCAAGACCAGCCTGGCCAGCATGGTGAAAACCCATTTCTACTAAAAATACAGAAATCAGCTGGGTGTGATGGGGGCACCTGCAATCCCAGCTACTCAGGAGGCAGAGGCAGGAGAATCACTTGAACCCAGCAGGCAGTTTTCAGTGAGCTGAGATCGTGCCACTGCACTCCAGCCTGGGCGATGGAGCGAGACTCTGTCTCAAAAAAAAAAAAAAAAAAAAAAAAAAATCACCAAATATCCAAGAACAAATCTAACGAAAGATGCATGAGTTCTTAAAAAATGCAAAATTGTATTAAGAAAAATTAATGAAGATAAAGTAAATGAAGGGATAATTCACGTTCATGGATTGAAAGTCAATATTGCACAGATGCTTATTCTCCCCAAATTCATATACAAATGAAATGCAATCCCAACAAATACCTCAGCAAGTTCTATTTGAAAAAAATTTTTCATTGGGCACACTGGCTCACGCCTCTAATCCCAACACTTTGGGAGGCTGAGGCGGATGGATAACAAGGTCAGGAGTTCGAGACCAGCCTGGCCAACATGGTGAAACCCCGTCTCTACTAAAAATACAAAAATTAGCCAGGCATGATGTTGCACATCTGTAATCCCAGCTACTCAGGAGGCTAAGGCAGGAAAACTGCCTGAACCCAGGAGGCGGAGGTTGCAGTGAGCCGAGACTGCGCCACTGCACTCCAGATCTGGACGACAGAGCAAGGCTCTGTCTGAGGAAAAAAAAAAAAAATCATGCTGATTCTAACACTTACATAGAAAGCAAATACCTCCTCCCTCAAATGAAGAAGAGCAAATTTGGGGATTCTACATAATATATGAAATCATAAATTATAGAACCACAGCCATGAAAAGAATGTGGTAATGGCAAAAAGATAGCTAAATAGACCAATGGAACAGAATAGTGTGTTCAGAAACACAAAGACAGACACTTGATTTATGATCAGGTGATGCTGAAGAGCAACAGGGGAAGAATGGTCATCTTAACACAAGGTTTTGAATCAATTCATTTTTATATGAAAAACATAAAACTTATCACCTACCTCATCTCATACTCAAAAATCGATTCTACATGGACTGTAGATATAAAAGATAAAAGATAAAAGATAAAAAATATAAAAGATAAAAAATATAAAATATAAAAGATAAAAGAGTATATATAGATATAAATATAAAGATAAAAGATAAAAGCTTCCAGATGATAATATAGAGAAGTATATTTATAACTTTGGTACAGGAAAAGGTCTCTTAAACAGGACACACACACACACACACACACACACACACACACACGACTTACCACCTGTTCATCAAAAGACCCCGTTATGACATTAGAAAAACACAGAATGGGAGAATCCACAAAGGCTTTGATTCTATATAGTCAAAGGACAAGTATAAATCAGTAAGAAATAGATAATCCCAATAGAAAGCTAGGCAAAAACTTGACAAATAATTTAAAAGAATTGGTTCGTATGCAAATAAATGACCATTAAACTTATGAAAAAGTGTACAACTTCATTAGTCATTAGGAAAAAGTGCTTTATAACTACGAATGGTAAAACTGAAAAGATCATTTTTAACTGTTGGTAATACTAACTGTTGGTAAGCACCTAGAGAAACTGGAACTCTCATATATTGCTGATTGGAGCATGTGTTATGATTGCTTTGGAAAACCTTTCAGCAATATCTTCTATAGCTAACATAAACATATCTCATGACCCAGAAATTCTACTTTTACTTTAATAGTTAACAAAAGTGCACATATAAATTTTCATCAAAAACTATACACACGATCACAGATGCCTGAGTTACAATAGTTCAGAACTGAAAACAACCCAACTACCCATTCACAACAGAATGGATCAACAATTTTGCTGTACTCACACAACAGACCAAAAAACAAGTTATGGCTACCTACAATAAAATGGATCATCTCAGAAACTTAACTTTGAACAAAACCAAACCCCCAAAAAGTACAGACCATATAATTTCATATAGCTTCAAAAGTATGCATGGAGATTATTCAGGAAAAGGACCAGCAGGTAGCAACAATGAGGGGCACAGAAGGAATCCTGGGGTGCTGATGAATGTCCCATTTCTTGACATGGGTAGTTGGAATATGAGGGTGTTTACTCTGTGAACATTTATTGAGCAGTACACATATGATCTGTGTACTTAACTTTTAAAAAATAATAAGTTGTAGGGCCAGTACAATACTAGATAAAAGGAAACATTTATCTATTGGTTTAATTTGTGGACTTCACTTGTCATACCCACAGTGTATCAAAAGAATGAGAGATCTGGGCACCGGAACAAAATTTGAAAACCAGTACATTCTTCCCACACCTGTGGAAAATCAGACCCTAACGTCTGTGCCAAAATCACTACATCCTTGGCACAGCTGTGTGTATGCCCATGTGCCACCTTGTAGAAGAACTCACAATCACTTTAAAGAAGAAAATGTTGCTCTCTGAGGCTGTAGGCCCAAACACAAAATTCTGTTTCTAAGATAACATCCTGTACCATACCTTATGCTTTACTTTGGCAACAGAACCGGAATAGTCATAGCCTCTCTTATTTTTAATTGAAGGGCTTTTCAGTGCTACATTTAAGAGTTTCTCATTTTTTTAAGTGGAAAAAACTGGCCCATGCCACAGCCCTAAATACTTTTACTAGTACAAGTACTATCCACTGCAGACACGTTCTTCACAGAGAAAAAATCTGTCTTCTCGATACTTTAGTCTGGCCAAAAAGACATCCCGCCAGGTTTATAGTGAAAGATCAGAGTTTGCTGACAACAGCATGAGGAATATTTCCCATCCAGGGATGAGTGACTTCTGACAGGAGTTGCAGGTTTGGCAAGACATTGTACAGATCAGGCCAAACCAAACACTGAGTGGAAAACTCCACTCAAACAGTGTACCATGGGCGCAGGCCCCCTGTGGCCAGCCCACGTGTGCAACCTACTCTGGTTAGTAATGAAACAGCAGCCCAACAGTACTGCACATACTGTACAGAGGATGTGCCTCAGCCAGGTGGAGGCAAGGATGACAAGACGGCTGGGACACCATTCCAGGCCTAATCAGAAGACTACACTCTGAGTTTTTCCAGGACCTCGTAATGCCAGAGATATTTTAATCATGGCTTTAAGGAAATATTTTAAGCACAAATGGCTTTTGTGACCCGTATGTCTAAATATGCTCCCTTTTAGGCCAGAAGAGAAGACACCTTGTCTTCACATCTCTACAAAGTGGGGAAAAAATTAGAAAGAGAAAACTTAACTCACAAAATGTATCCTACCAGATGCACCATCTATTCTAGCCCTTTTTGTTCTTCAATTGCAAATTCAGTAGTTAGAAACAGTTTCTATACACCTTGCATAGTGACAAGTACATGATTCATACTCAGTTATTGAGTATTTATTCACACAATCTTTAAATCTTCTTTGGTTAATTTATTTCAAATGCCACTATGTGGAATTTACTCATTATGTCCATAACTGGAAAACATGAGCATGCCTGTACATGGCAAATGCAGGGCAAGATATTCTCCCGAAACAGATGGGAAATCACTTTACATATAGCATATTACAGTAGACTTCATGGAGCACCTGAACATGCCAAAATTTCTTCAATGTGGAAAGAAAGCTTAATTATTAAAATGCCATGAACTTCAAAGATTTGGGAAGCTATGTAAATAAGATTACTCATGTCACATGTACTAACATTCCTATGTCTCACAATGGCTATTTACATTAAATTTACAAAAAGATACATATTTTCTGACACAAAAAAATCTTATTACTGAAACAACATATTCTTTCCAAATAAATGTACTGAGGTTATACATAATACATTAAAATAAAGTCCTATCTGATCTATGTCTTATCATGCAAAGAATAAGGGAGAGCCAAAAATTATCAGAAGCTGTTAATTCTAACAAAAAGGTCAGTTCCACCTTCTGCTGTGTTTCTTCATGCCTTCCTCGGTCCACATCACTCTGCTTTGCAACTCTATTTTTCATTGTTGTCTCAGTAAAAACTCAGAATTATGACTCTTCTCACAAGTGGCAACCAAGGGTGAAAGACTTCACGCTGGGTGAGTTCCCTTACCAAAGCAGCTAAGATTTCCTCTGCACCCATTTTCTAATGTCAGAGTTTAAGAGGAAAAACAGATTATTTTCTTCCACCCAGAAAATATTTTGACATTTTTATATCTTTTTCTTTTATAATAATATCCAAACATGTTTACAGCCATTTATAGTTTACAAACTGCTTCCCCATAACCAGAACTCTAAGAAGCATATGTTCTGACCACTGTTTTGTAGATGCAGAAATAAAAGCCAGGACCTGATTCTAAGCCCCTGACCCTCAGCACAAAGCGTTTTCTGCAACTGCTCTGAAAATGTGAAAGGGATGAGGCTGCTTAGAATTCCTTTCTATTGGGTGAGATGCAAAAAGAAAACACATGATCTAAAAGGAAGAGAGACTAATGGAGCCTCCAAAGATCCTTAGCAATTCTGACTAGGTCTCTGACAGAAAATTGTTAATAAAGGAAGAAGAAATGAGATCAAAAGTAATAATTTCCTCCTCTAAGGAATTCACTAAAAAAATGAGAACTGCTTTAGCATTAGTATGACTGACACTAATGCAGAAGTCCTGGCAGGTGCTATAAAAAAAAGAATAATCTGGGATTAAAACACCGTAATTTCAGCCACAACAGGATAGCTGTGGGTGAAAGCTGCTTGTAACAGGTCATTAATATCTCCACCATAGTCAAGTAAAAACAAAGTTTAATAGAATTTGAGTGTAATCGTGAGACTCCCAAAAGACATGAAAATTTGAAAATGGCTTGTGAGGAAAATAACAGTAGTATCAGGCAAAGGGAAAACTCACAGTCTGGAAGTTGATTGTAACGGAAAAGAAAATCTTTAACCACCTTCAACTGATCAGGTTGTGTAACTATGCCAGTTGTGTCAGTGGAAGTTACTGGTGGATATCTCATCCCACTAAATCTGAATGAGACGTCAGCCCACAATTCCACAGCTGTGGGAGTGTGTTAATTAAGCCTTCCCACGATCTCCTTCTGCCTCATCCTCTCCTTCCCCATGGACTGTCTGTCTCAGTGTTTCATGGTGGCAACTGAATCGTGAAAACATACCTTCCACTGATTTCAAAAACTTAAAACAAACATTACCTTATGTAAAAAATTATACTCACACCGACCTTTATGAGCAAAGGAGATTGCATTCAAGATTTCAGAAGAGAAGGATGTGGCATAGCTCAAATTTTAAATTCCATCTTTCAGACACCCTTTTTTCTCAAAATTACCCTGACAAACATGGGTTTTGGAATTTCTTTCTTTACCCCTTCTCCAGCTTGCACCTCATCTGGTCTCCCAGCCTCACGTCTTCCTAACTGCTCTTACTTCCCACTGACCTTTTTTCTTATTTTTTCCCCCCTCCATCTTAGGAAATGAACATTTTTTTCTTCTCTATGGCTTAACAATTTGCTGACTGTTTTTCATTGTTGAAATATTCACAAGGTCTCACCACCCAACCACGAGCTTTCCCAAGCCTTTTTCTCCAACAACAGCTCTTAACAATAGTAAAGGGAAAAGGAAATGGGGCAGAGTCATAAAGGACCAAATGACCTTGACTAGCCACTAATTTCCAAAAAACGTACATTTAACAATTAATTTAGATAATGTATGATTTATGTTATGCATTTAGTATTCATAGTTGTTTTAGAAGCAAATTGCTTGGGCATATCTGGATCACAGCAATTTGAAGGACCAGCAACCAAAATTCCTCATGCAGTCTTGAGCCGTAATTGAGAACACAGCATCCAAAGCATGACAGCTGAGGTGCAAATTCTGACTCTCCAGAATTCTTAGGCAAGTTACCCAACCTCTCTGATGTAAGTTACCACATATGCAAGATGGAACGATAATAATTGTTTCTACCTCATAGGGTTATCATATGAATACAATTAGTTAATACATGTGCAAGTTCATAGAACACTGCCTGGCCCATAGTAAGTGTTGAATAAACGTTGACTGATGCTAGAATTAAACTCACCCCAGAAGGCAGTGGTGTCTTTCTGCCTTACTTCTCCTCTTAAGCACTTACTAGTTTTACTATTTATTTGTCAATTATTAATGTGCTGCTTTGAAATAACTTATACATCTGTATTACAATAGACTGCATCTTACACGCATAGCTGTATTCAATAGTATATGTACAACTACCTGTTCTAGATTGTAATCCTCTTACACACATTGAGTCAATTTTAACATCTTTGTATCTACCACAGTGTTCAACACAGTACTTTGCCCAAAATAGGGATCTAATTAATATTTATTAGTTTATGTTTTAATAATGCCAATTGTGTTTTGCTATATTTTTAACCTGGGTTATGGCCTTATCTGAAATCATCTTGAATGATATTTACCAACTAGTACTTGCCTTTTACTTTCTCTTTATTTCTGGAGATGTTCTAATTTTTATTTCCATAAGTTTTTCACTGTCCCTGCTGAAATTTCAACCCCCTCCAAAATGAAAGCAAGAAGGCTAAATAAATATTAGATTAATGAAGATGCATCTATACCAATGGTAAAGAACACATTTCTGTATTTTCGTTTTCTAGTAATTTTGATAGACAGCATATTTTCAATGTAAAATGTGGAAACAATTGAAAATGAATACTTCTTCTTGCCACTTTAAAATCTCTTGGAAAATGTGAACATACTTTAGGATAATATTTTTCTCTTGTGTTTTTTATTTTCCCTGAAAATTACTTTATTTGTATGCAGCCAGAATTGGGGTAGGATTAATTTTTAATGGCCATTTTAGCTATTGTTCCCGGCAATGAGAAAGTCAAGGATTAAAAACTACTTTCTAAACGCTTACATCGTGTTACCTCTTCATTGCTCTACTTACATCTCTTATTCTTATCCTCATCTGTACCCAAACTCGACCTTAAAATGAGTTTTCAGACGCACAGATTAATTTCATGAACTAAAGGAAGTCAGCCAAAGGGGAAAAGGGGGGGCAATTTCAGGTCTCTGATTCATTTTGGTCCACAAAATCTGAGGTTTGAGTTGCCTCCAAACACCTGCACCTAACTAGGAGAGCAAAAATATGTTTTGTGGCTCTCTAACCAACCACCTCTTAATGAAATGAATATTGTCATTTCCACAGAACAATTTTCATGGAAATGCACTTGGCTAAGCAATGGTAAATACATAAAGTCCAGTTATTCACATATCATGCCTCTCTATTCATGAAGATAAATATGTATCAGATTATGGAGATATACATACAACTTGTCTTCTATAATAGTAGTAAATACCCAAGAGTGTTTAGAGTAACACAGAAAAGAAGTAACAACGAAAGGTACATAATCTATGGTCTAAGGCAGACTAAGTCAGGGCTCATCACCAGGCTCATCCATCAACCCTCATTCTGACACCTATATCCAAATTAACCATTTGTGGCGAGTGATATACGTAGGAGCTTGTGTTTTGCAAGAAGAATAAGAAAAGGGAATTTGTGACTGGAGTCTTATACTCTGAGAAGAGACAAATGGTAGGGATGCTATCACATCTGTTCCAAACAGAACTACTGTTCTATGTTTCAGCCCATATAATTAGTGGGATGAGGTCAAAAATTACTAAACTCTTCTGCATGAAAGATTCTGTAAGACGTTGAACCCAAGAAGAGGTTCTCTGGGACTTTAATTTTATTTTAAGTTGAGAGATAGTATTGGGAAAAGGCCATTCAAGAAATCCTGCAACTCAAGAGCCATAACTTGATGCAAAGTATTTTGGGGAAGACATTTATCTTAAAGTAAATTAGTAAACCATGATGTGCAGTGACAATAATGAACCTTCTCAGGTAGCAATTCTATATACTTGGGAGCTTAAACATAAGAAGAAAAAGTCTGGGCACCAAAGGACAACTACATCTAGAGTATGGACATTTTGAGACATCATCCTGGAAACATATGGAAATAACTGGGAGGTATTGAGATTCTGCTGTTATGTAGATAGAGGCTAACAAGTCAGCAGATATGTGGGTTAAATGTATAACGGGATTTTTTAAAGCCAATAAATGAAAACATCCTTTTCCCTCCTAACTACAGAAAAGTTTGCAAGATTAAAGCAGGGTTTAGGCAGAAGGAAAACAAATAGCTTTTATTACTAATGGATTCGTGAATGTGGCTTCAGTGTTCAGTAATCATGAGGTCTCTAATACTGGATCCTCAAATTAAACAGAGTTACTATCCAGTCACAGGCAATATTGAAGGCTGTAGATCTCTCCACTGGAATAGAAGGAAGGTCATATACAAATATGTTCTGTCTGCAGGCAGATCCTGATGAGATAAAAAGAATTAGGCTACATATGCAAAATTCCTCTTTCCAAACTCACGAGTCATCTTGGGAGCACTGAAGGAGAGAGTTGGATAAGCCACCAAGAGTTTTATACTTGTGGAATTCTTTCCACATGGAAAGATAAACTCTGCGGATAGGACCTTTCTCCACTGCCAGCCATGTGCAGAGCCTGGCACAGGGCCTATCATGTAGCAGACTACAAAACAACCTACCGTGCTCCAGGCACTTACTTGCTAACAACATGAGTTGGATACCAAGAAATATTTGTCCTCCTTACTCCCAAAGCATAGTATATACTGGATATATGCTGAATTCTACTCTTCCTCTTTTTTCAAAGGGTTAGAAGGAATATGCTTCTTAAAAATAACAATTGGTAGTAAATAAGGCTATTTAGCAACTCTATAATTACAAAGGTGATGTGAAAAAGATTTCTACCTTCCAGTTGGATGATCCATGGAGGTAAGGACAGAGGAGCAACAGAGACTATATTTAGATTCAAAGTAACTTTTATCAAGTGCCCACTGTGTCAAGCACTAAGCTAATCCTTTCATAAATGATTGCATTTTTTACAATTAAATACTTAACCACATCACAAGAAGAAAAATTGAGATGCAAGAGTGTTAAGTAACTTATTCAACAAGTCATAAAAAAGAAGAGGTAGAATAATATTTTGAACTAAATATGACCCAGACTCATTTCATTCCACTATATTACACACAACATCGGCATATAGATATAAAGACAATTATAGCTTTTTCAAAATGGATTTTGTGGGAAAAGCAAAAAAAAATAAAAAATAAAACTTGTGCTACTTTGATTCATTCTATTAGGTAAGTTAAAATGATCTATTTAATATCATATCAGTCCTTCTAAAACTAGTGTTAAAGGATTTTTAAATCCTCAATGCATATTTTTAAAAAACAGTTTAAAAGACCAACAGCTATGTGGCCAATATATCAATAAATAGTCTTTAGTTCCCTTTAAATCATTCTGTATGTGTTCTTCAAACCCAAACCTTGGACAGTTACCAAAATTAGAGAAATTTTCCTTTACACTCCTGAGATACAGGATAACCCAGCAATAATCACTCCCTTGCAGGCATTTCACATGAGACATTTTAAACACAGGTGGAGATAATCTACAGATGCAAACCAGCATAAAATCTGAAGTGGAAGAAAGCAGAGCCCCTCTTTTGTGAAGTGATAGCTCAGAGAAGCAGTACAGAGTGTCTAGAAGGAATATCGGGAACCTTTCAGCATAGCCTGCTTTGATTGTTCCCAGGGGCTCCCTTGGCTGTTCTGCACATTTCCTCTTAGACTTATTTTCCACCACAACACTTCCCAGAGTGATTAGAAGCAAATAACAATGCCAAGCAAGTTCAAGTACGCCTCAGATCCTCCCAAACAGTTGGCACTTCCAGCTGCTTTCATTGGCAACTGCATAATGTAGCTTACTAGAGAGATTTTAATTTGAGTTCAGCTAATGCAATAATTTGAAATTTTTATTGATTCATTTTCAAAATTATTTCTAGTTTCCTATTTAGAAAGAGCAAGTTATACTTTGGGTTAAGAGACAGAGATTTTACATAGTGCTAGCCTTAAATATAAACGGAATAAGCCATAATCTGAAGAGTATTATTTGAGAGACATCCATGGAAGTCTAAATTATCTAAATTTTTTTGCCATTCTTAATTGCCTTGACATTTCTCACCTTTTTTATCCACTTTATCTTATATATATTCATTGCTAGAGTCTCTCTTTTGAGTTGGAAAAATAAAATTATTTCTGAAAGGCTATTAAAACACACGTGATATAGAAAGAAATAAATGGAGAAAGATTATATGCAAGAAGATTCAATATTGCATTGAGAAATCATGATAAATTTCTTTGTGAGGCTACAAATTTTTCATCTTTAGGAGCAGAGATCGAGGAGAACATATGTAGAGTGCACCGAATTAGAGAAAACATGCCAAGCCAAGGTTGCCAAAGAAGTTTTTCACATAGTTGTGGTAGTTATGTCATGTCTCTTGTTTCTAAGACCTGTGAGTACATTAAACTTTGTTGCTTTGAGTCTGTCCTATGTACCCTCTTGTGGAAACACCTTACTGATAATCACAAAAAAAAAAAAAAAAAAAAAAAAACAGAGGACTATGGACATAGCAGGGAATGACACTTGAGAAATACCTACTTTCCTACTTGGGTTGACCATAAGTCTCTGTACAGGCAGAATAAAAACTAAACAGAGTTGAAAACTACCAGGACAGTGAAGCTTATGTCCCAATTTTTACACAGAGACACTCAACAAAGGTTGGGAGACAAAGTGGCTCAGGTAATAAGAACATCTCTGTCCAAGCTTTGGCTTCCCACAAACTTAACCAAGTAGAGACTTCAGCGGTCACACATGAGAAAGAATAGAGACTTTAGAAAATTAGTTCATGAAAGTCACTAAACAAACAGAACCAACAGCAACAACTACAAGATAAAAACAGCAATGAAAACACCTTAGAGAGGAGATACGAGTTCCAGAGTCACCTCATTATATTATCTTAAATGTTCAGTTTTCAGCAACAACAACAACAAAAATATGAGACATGCAAAACACAGGAAAGTACAACTCATATGCAGGGGAAACCAGTCCCTTAAGAAGCCTATGTTGCAGACTTACTAGACAAATATTTTTAATTCCTTATGATAAAGAAATAACAGAAACCATGTCTAAAGAACTAAATGAAAGCATAACAATGATATTTTACCAAATAGAGAATATAAATTAAAAGATATAAATTATTTTTAAATGAGCCAAATAGAAATTCTAGAGTTGAAAAAGAATAATAATTTAATTTATAAATTCACTAGAGGGACTCAACAGCAGCTCTGAGCTGGCAGAAGAAATAATCAATGAACTTGAAGGTAGACAAATTGATATTATCCTGCATGAGTAGCAGAAAAAAAAGAAGCAGCAGCATGAAAAGAGCCCTGAGACCAGTAGTATACTATCAAACATAGCAACAAACACATAATAACAGTCTCACGGGAAAAGAGAAAACTGACAGAAAGAATATTTGAGGGAAACAATAACTGAAAACATCCCAACTTTGATAACAAACATCAACCTGTACATATAAATAGCTCAACAAACTACAAGTAGGATAAACTGAAAGAGATTACCTAGATACAAAATAATCAAACTGTCAAAAGGCAGACAGAGAACTTTTAAAGCAGTAAAAGAGGTGATTCGACATTAAAGTGATCATCAATAAGATGTACAGGCAACTGTTCATCAGAAACAATGGAGGCCAGATGGCAGTGGAACTGCATATTCAAAGAGATGAAAGAAAAAGACAGCTAACCAAGAATGCAATATCCAGGAAAATAACCCTTCAAAAACAAAGACTAAATTAAGACATTTCCAGGTAAACAAAACACTGAGAGCACTTGCAGCCCTCTAAGAAACAATAAAGAAGCCCTGCAGGCTGAAATTAAATGATTGTTCCCAGGGGCTCCTAGGGAACCCTGGACACTAGACAGAAACATGAATCCATACGAAAAATATAAAAAACATTGTGTAGCTTAACATGAAATACAGTATAGATATCTTTTTCATTTGCAACTATTTTGTTTTTCTGAGTAATTTTTAAAAAATTGCATAAAGTAATATTTACAAAACTGTGTGAATGGACTTGTAACGTTTAAAGATGTATTTTATGACAATAGCACAAGTGGGGAGGACATGGAGCTCTGTACAGGAATGAAGTTTTGTATACTATTAAAACTAGTTGGTGTTATTTTTGAACTAGATTGATATAAATAAAAGGTTAATTGTCACCCCTAGGAAAATTCCCTAAAAATAACTATGTCTAGACCTAACAGATATCTGCAAGACACTCCACCAAAACACCGGAGTACAAGGTACCAAAAACACACATTGGGGGGAAAGACAGCCTCTGTAGTAAATGATGCTGGGAAAATTAGATATGTACACACAGGAGAATGGGACTAGATCCCTACCTCTCAACATGTACAAAAATCAACTCAAAATAAACCAAATACTTAAATGTAAAACTTGAAACTATGAAATTACTAAAAGAAAATGTTGGGGAATCTTTTCACAACATCAGGCTGGGCAAAGATTTTTTAAAATAAGACCTCAGAAGCACAGGCAACAAAAGTAAAAACAGACAAATAGAATTACATTAATGTAAAAAGCTTCTGCATGTAAAGAGACAACCTACAAAATGGGAGAAAATAGTTGCAAACTACACATCTGACAAAAGGTAAATATACAAACTATACAGGAAACTTAACAGCAATAAAATAAGTAATCAACTAAAAAAAAAAGGTGAAAGACCTTAAGAGACATTTCTCAAAAGAAGATATACACATGGCCAATAGATGTATTAAAAAATGCTCATCACTAATCATCAGGAAAATACAAATCAAAAGTACAATGAGATATCACCTAACTTCAGTTACAATGGCCATTATCAAAAAGACAAAAGAAAATAAGTGTTACTAAGGATGTGAAGAAAAGGAAACATTTACATACTGTTGATGGGATTATAAACTAGTACTGCCATTATAAAAAAACAGTGTGGAGGTTCCTTGAAAAATTAAAAATAGAACTATATATGATCCAGCAATTACCCTCCAGTATATATACCAAAAGAAAATAAAATCAGTGTTTTGAAGAGATGTCTGCATTCCCATGTCTATTGTCACACTATTTGCAGCAGCCAGGATATGAAATCAACCTAAATGTCCAACGACAGATGAATAGATAAATAAAATGTGATAAATACATACAAGGGAATTCTATTCAGCCATAAAAAAGAATAACATCTTATCATTTGTGACAGCATGGATGAACCTGTGGCACACCATGTTAAGTGAAATGAGCCAGAAAGGAAAAGAAAAATACTGTATGATCTCACCTTTATGTGGAATCTAAAAAAGAAAAAAAGTTATGTTATAGAATCAGAGAGTAAAATCGTGGTTACCAGAGACTGCTTGGGAGGCAGTGGAAGAGGGGATGATGGGGAGAGGTTGGTCAACGGATACAAAGTTACCAATTAGATATAAGGAATAAATTCTGGTGCTCTTTTGCACAATAGGGTGACTACAGTTAACAGTAAAATACTGTGTATTATAAAATAGCTAGAAGAGAGGCTTTGAATATTCTCACCACAAAAAAAAAAAATGGTAAATGCACAAAGTTATGGATACATTAACTACACTGATTTGATCATTATGTAACATAGATATGTATCAAAATGTCAAATTGTACCCCATAAATATGTATGAGTAAAATGTGTCAAATAAATAAAGTTAACCAGAAGAAGCCATTATAGAACTAGGGCCATTCATGTTCCCCCATTGGATCAGTGGAAGTAGCAGCTTCTGGCAGACAGAAGGACATTCCTGAGACCTTTTCATAGAATTGGGAAATCCCATCCAGAGTTTTTCCCACTCCTGACTGAGTCATTTTCATTTCACTAAAGAGAATTCCTGAGCCACCCCCACCTTGCAATTGAGGGTTCTGCTTGGCTCAACTTGATTGGGATTTCTGATAATGAGATGATTTCACAGCCATGGGTCATGCATTCAGAATCCACTAAGGCCCAATAAGAAGCCAATAATTGTCTCTCAAAGGGTGTATAGCTTTTAGGTGATTCTGGGAGCTCATGGGTCTAAAAGCCCAGTAAGAACTACTGGCTGGTAATTACCCACAGTGTTGCCCTTCTGCCACCATTTTAGTCAGCAAACAGAGATTGCTAAGACCTGTAACTCAAAGGGCAATTTGGGTATGTGAGGCCCAGGGGAAGGGCAGCCTGAATGTCTCATTGGAAGACTTCCAGGGCATCCTATGGGTCATGGCCTCACTCAAAAGTAGCAGCCTGTCTGGTAATTCAATAGAAAAGTACTATCAGGATTCTCACACACCTTCAATAAACTGTAAGAATGCCAGTAGTCACATAGGTCCTCCAATCACTAGGCTTTTGTTAAAATTTGTTGGGGCAGAGAAGGCTAAAACTTGGCAATCATCTCTGAAATGAGACATTCTTCCCCTTTTCAGATTATGCCCAGGAATTTCACTTAGGTACTAAGTCCTTCTACATTGTCTGTGTTAATGGCTTAGCTCTGTTACTGCACGTGGGTCAACAGGATATCCACTTTATACCAGGCAGTTCCCTTGTCTGGGCTAACCAAGAGATCAATAGAGTGAAAGGCCAGTGCTCTACTGGGAAGCAGGACTTTTACTAGAGTATGGCATACCCACTGACAGCAGGTAGACAAGAAGTTCAGGTACCTTTGTGAATGGGCATTAGAGACATGATGCTCCCACTTCCAAATAATGGCAAATTGATCCTGATCACCTAGATGGATGATTAGGATCAATTTATCAGTTATGCAGAAGACATTTGAGATGTCAATTGTTGTACACCAAGTTCTCTCAGATTGGGCAACAGCATCGGTGACAGTTGCATTAGGTTCTGCCAGCGCCAAAGCCAGCACTGTATTGAGCGACCTCCATGGTGGTTTTTCAGCTTCCCAGTGCCTTCCCTTACACACAGGCCAGCTGGAACTACTGAGTGGAAAAACAGTTTCACAGGAGATTTTGGCTTCCTTAAGCTTGGCTATGTGAGAGCAGTTCTTTCTTTTGTTTCCCCAATGTTGTTTGGGAAAGATAATGGTACTGTGTCTGGAATTGGTGGGTTCTCGGTCTCACTGACTTCAAGAATGAAGCCGTGGACCCTTGCGGTGAGTGTTACAGTTCTTAAAGATGATGTGTCTGGAGTTTGTTCCTTCAGACGTTCAGATGTGTCTGTAGCTTTTTCCTTCTGGTGGGTTCGTGGTCTCACTGTCAGGAGTGAAGCTGCAGACCTTTGTGGTGAGTGTTACAGCTCTTAAAGACAGCACATCTGGAGTTGTTCATTCTTCCCGGTGGGTTCCTGGTCTCACTGGCTTCAGAAGTGAAGCTGTAGACCTTTGTGGTAAGTGTTACAGCTCATAAAGGCAGTGTAGATCCACAAAGCGAGCAACAGCAAAATTCATTGCAAAGAGTGAAAGAACAAAGCCTCCACAGTATGGAAGAGGACATTACTGGGCTGCCACTTCTGGCTGGCGCAGCTGGCTTTTATTCCATTATCTGACCCCACCCACATCCTGCTGATTGGTCCATTTTACAGAGAGCTGATTGCTCCATTTTGACAGAATGCTGATTGGTGTGTTTACAATCCCTGAGCTAGACTCAGAGTGCTGATTGGTGCATTTACAATCCCTTAGCTAGACATAAAAGTTCTCCAAGTCCCCAGTAAACTCAGGAGCCCAGCTGGCTTCACCTAGTGGATGGGGCACTGGGGCTGCTGGCGGAGCTGCCCGCCAGTCCCAGACCTTGAACCGGCACTCCTCAGTCCCTGGGCGGTTGATAGGACCGAGCGCGGCAGACCTGGAGACCGCACTCGTCGGGCAGGCTCAGGCCACTAGCAGGAGCCCACTGGGGACCTGGTGCACCCACTGCAGCTGGTGGCTTGGGTGCTATGCCCCTCACTGCCCTGGGCCGGGGGCGCCCGCCAGCGGCTCTGAGTATGGGGCCCGCGGAGCCCACGCCGCAGCCCGCCAGAACTCGCGCTGACCTGTGAGCCCCATGGGCAGCCCCAGTTCCCGCCAGTGCCTCTCCCTCCGTGCCTCTTCCTCCACACCTCCACGCAAGCAGAGGGAGCCAGCTCCGGGCCTCGGCCAGCCCAGAGAAGGGCTCCCACAGTGCAGTGGCAGGCTGAAGGACTCCTCAAGAGCCGCCAGAGTGGACGCGGAGGCCGAGGAGGCGCCGAGAGTGAGGGCTGCTAGCACATTGTCACCTCTCAGTACTAGGCACCTGTAGTCAAGTAGCTCATGGTCTTCTACATACCCTATTAACACAATCTTAATTGCAGCAATTCCAATCAGAGGTTGAGGAGGAACTTAGTCATGAATGCACATAGACAATACATGTATAACGTTAATAATTTTGGTACTGGAGGCCATAACAATGGAGGTTTGCAGGAGCCGGAAAGTACCCAGGCAAAAGTCTCAGTGATGCTAGCCTTAGCGTCTAAAACCTAAACAGAACCTAAAATCAGAGAGCATCATCTGCTTCACCCACACTCTAGTACCAGGGGTTGTGGAGATCACAGTCACCTGCGCACTGGTATCTGAAAGGTCCAAAAAGTGCAATGGGCCCTCACCCATTGACCCCTGACCTTGGCCTGGAAACGCTGCTCCCCCCAGGGGTGGGGAGATCTCAGCTTGATCCCTTAGTCCTCTTTCTTTTTGAAATTTTAGAGGTCTGGGTAAGGATTGATGTGGTCTCTGTTTCCTCCAACTCACTGGAAAGAACAGCTCTTGTCACAGGGGCTGTCCTCACACAGAACCTAGCAAAGCTGATCATCAGAACCCACAATGGCCCAGTAGCTAGTCCTGAGTTCCTGGTTAGGAAACTCATCAATCTTCTCCATTAAGTCCCATTATCAGGTGACCAAATCAGAGATATTTTTGAGAATGCCCTTTCCCAGGTCACCCAGAAGAGGATGCCCTGTTACTACTCTCAGAGTACTCCTTCTCCTGGTCATGTGGAAATAGTGAATGGAAGACAGAGACCATGGAAAAGGAATCATGAAGACAGCAGGAAGAAATAGCTAGAAAGAAAAAGAAAAACAGGAAGCTGAGACCAGGCTGCAGACCCTAGAAGAGGCCACAGTTGCCATTGTCTGAGGAGATCAATTTTGGGTGGCCATGATCTAGAATGACACAGTTCCTGTTCCCCACATGGCTGCCTAAGGGACTGCCATGGTTTCCCATACCTCCCCACATCTTCTTACCATAAAACCCTACAAACTAAAGAAACCAAGGATGTTTGTCTTCCTTACAACTGACACAGGGAACCACAAATCCTCTGACATTGTTGCAGTCTAAAGTTTGTGGGAAGGTGTGGTGATGTCAGCCAGTCAGTTCTTGCAGAGGTTTTTGTACAAAGCTAACAAATGACAGCTGGACCCTCAGAAAAATCGCTTTACAAACTGTATAGAGACTGGGTTGGAGGGGCTAAAACTAGGTGGAAGGAGAGAACACTAGAATAGAGGAATTTTAATGCTTGGTGTCCCTGTGTGATGTTATTTTTTCTGCTCTTTTCTTACTGAGTTTGTATCTGTGAGAAGCCAACTGAGTATTAGCAGTTACAGCATAAATGTGAGCAATTACAGTAATCTCGATAAATCCAGATGAGAAATCTGTTTTATCCTCAATCATAGGGCTTTTCCCATCTCTTCTTCATTTCACTTGACCTAAACAGAGACAGACTGTGCATGAATTAAATTATAAAGGTGAGAAACATTAAAACTAAGACAGAAATTTGAAACAAAAGAAACAAAAGAGTGTGAGTAATAAACTTTCAACTATGGCATTGGAATAACTCCAGAAACAATGGCCCCGGCGATACAGTAATAATTGTTGTTCACTTTCTTTCCCCATTCAGAGTAATGAATTGGAATGCAGGCATGTATCTTCAGTACAGTAGTCCCCAAGGAAAAATATACAATGTTTTCTAAGTCTATATAAAGAAAGGCTGGGTCTAAATATTTTATAAGATCTTAAATTTAGTTATTTTTAAGCTTTACCTTTCATCTTCACTAACATTTCTAGTTTATACATTTATTCCCTTTGGGTTCCAAATCTTTGGTTTAAAGTTTCAAGAAAGCTATTTAAATGTTCAATCTAAATAATAATATTCTAAAAAGCAGCCAAATAAAATAAACTGGGGAATTTTCTGATTTAAAAAACCAAAGAAATTGCAACCAGCTGTTCTTGTTCCACCATCAATTTATTTTCTCTGAAAAACGAACAAGAAGAAACAGGCTGTGGTAGAAAAGATTGGTTTAGACTCTCTGATAGTAAGACTTGTTAAAGAGAACAGTCAACTGAAAGTGAGAGAGAATGAAAGAGACAGACAGAGAGAACTAAATTTGTAAAGCACTTTTAAGAGCTGATCACTTCTAAACATAATGACTCTCCTTTAACATTTAAGAGACTCCATAAATAGTTTCCCTTTTCCTAGCCAAAGATCAGAACCAATTAAAAAGCAAAACAGCTTAGCCAGAAAGAGATGGGAATATCCCATGAAGTCTATGGGAGAGAACATGGCCAGGTGTGTTGAGTCCTGGAATTAGTCTGGTTACCCCAACTGGACCAGTGACCAGTCCAGGATCCTTATCTGTACAATCTCATACCATAGCATAAAGTATAGGCAGGGACAGGAGTGGGTCCAAGAGAAAGAAGAGAGAGTAAAGGCTTGAGCTAAGCATGCTTAGTTTCTCTCCCTAATCTATCATCAATAAGCATATCTTTCCTGGAGAGATGCTGGTGGCAGAATGAGGCCATCTGCTAGTAAAACTAAAGCCTCTTTCACTGGGAAGAATCTACAGAGCAAGGAATATGTGTTGTCCTCCCCAACTCCTTCAAAACTTACCGCCACTTGATCATAATTAGCTCCCTGAGCCAAGGCTCCAAAAACTTTTAAGTTACTTATTCAAGACCTTTAAATATCAAGTGGTAGAATCAAGATTTGAAATCCAAACCATCTGACTCCAAACTGTTTTCTACTACACAGGATTGTTTCATCTTTTTCTTAAAGTATTATAGGATGAAACTGTTTGAACTGTTCCAAAGAGCCATAAGGGATTTTAAGATTCCTTCTAGCTCTCAACCAGTTATAACAAGACACAAATATTTAACCTGTTTTTAATATGAAATCTCAATTGTATTCCACAAATTTATTATTTTGGCTAAGAAGGACAACCTTCCCCTCAATGGAATTTGAATCTTTGCTTTCAGATGTGAGGAATAAGAACTAGATACTGTGTTTCTAAAGAGGAAGCCTTTCTACCTAAAGGGAGAGGAAGGTGGGTTTTCTGTTTTTCTACATTTATTTTTGGGAGGAACTTTAAACAGGAGATTGTAGACTTTCCAGATCAGATATCGAGGTCAATGTTATGAGAGAAAAGAAAAAGAATAGGTTTCTTGCATAGGGAAATAAAACCAGGGAAGTGGGGAGCTTGGGAAGGATTGGAAGGGAGACAGATGGAGGAAGGAACCTAATTGCCAAAGGCCACTGAACTAAGAGAGTTGCAAAAGTGGGGTGTTGCCTTGGGAGGTTCTGGCAAGTGACCCAGGCAAGAACTGCTGCTGTGGACTCTGCTCAAGTCTAGAAGCTCTGTTGTTGAACAGTCCTAGCCAGTTTGCTACACTGTCTGCATCTGAGTAAATGAACCTCCCTTTACCTTCAAAGATTACCTTACCCCATTATTGTGGGAATGAGAGCCACACACAAGCTAAGCTTCAGCAACCCACTGAGGACACCCCCTGACTACCTAATGGATTGGTGAAGAGAGGTTCTGTCCTCTAAACTTGAAAGCCAAAATGAGCATGCCTAGGCACCCCATGAGATGGAACTAACACCCCTAATACCTGAGGACCCAAATGGGCATGAATACTAAGATGCTACAGTCAGGCAGGCAACACAGCTGAGAGTTTGAGCCCAGGCTCTGGAAACAGACTTGCCTGGGTGTTTATCCACATCAGCCACTTGCTAGCTGTGTAACCATGAGGAGTTACACAATCTCTTCGTATCTCAGTTTCTAAACCTGTACAATGGATATAAAAAGCAATGCCAACTTCACAGGATCGATATCAGTATTTCAAAAGTTAATATATATAAAGAATTTAAAGCCATGCCTGACACATGAGAAACATTCAGTAAATGATATTGACGCCATCTAGTATCTGGATTAAAGTTGAGAATCATCACCAGTATTCCAGAATTGTTAGCACTATTCCGTAACCTAACAAGTCCAATAATATTTGGAAAAACCAAAGAACTGATCTTACCTATTGAGTAAGGGACCAAGTTGTCTCTGAAACTTCAGCATCTATTATTACAATTCCTTTCTGAAATGTTTCCACAATGTGGTCCAGGAGACAGTGTATAGCCCTTGGAGCCAGGCAGACAACCCAGAGGATCCAGCAGCCTGTCTTTTGCCAAAGTCACTGCCATGGGTAGAACCCTGCCTCAGCCTGGAAGCCAGCTGCCATCTATGGACTAAGCCTGTTTTTACCTACCCAGGCCAAGATGAAGGACTCAAGAGAAGCCAAAGGACACTGCTTCCCACCCTGAGCTTCTCCCCCTCTTAGTGCTACTAACCTGGCAATGCTGTCCAAAGAGTCCTACCTCTACTATCCTACAGATCTGAGCCTTTGGGAGCTGACCCTGAATGACCTTAGATTTTGACCTACTTTCTAATTGCTTCCATTTAATTCGACATGAAAGAAGGAATGCTACTTCCTCTTCCTGCTTAGCTACTGAATAAGTCTCTCTCTGCAGGCACAGAATTCAAACTCTCCCAATGATGGTTTTGATGAAGCTGCCATTTACCAAGGGATAAAGATCATGATTTGGCTCTTGGAAACCTTATAGATGAAAGCCTTATTGAATTGGAGATCCATGTCTGGTGGAAACGCAGTGGCCAGTGTTGGGAAGATGAATAGAGGAGATCTCAGGGAATAGAATAGAGCTACCAGGTGCACAAAGATCCTCTCAGAAAGAGTCTGTGGGCATGAAAATCACTTGGAGGCCTCTCAGAAGGAGGCAGCCTGACAGCAGGTCATTCTAACCATCCAACAGCACGTATTTAACATAAAGAAATATATACATGCTTCTGCTTTAGGTGGGATAAGGCATTTTCAGTCTTAAAATTTCTGCTCTTCATAAGGACATGTTCTGCACAAAGGGCACCCCATTACCCTACATAGCCTCCAACTTCGGGATACTTCCAAACCAATTTTCCTCATCCTCCAATTACCATTTAGATTAGTGGGAGTTCTCCAGAGAAACAGAACCAATAGGATATACAGAGATAGAAAGAAATGGATTTATTATGAAGGATTGGCTCACATAATTATAAAGGCAGAGAAGCCTCACTGTCTGCCATCTGTAAACTGGAGGCCAAGAAGAGCCAGCACAGTAATTCCAGTCCAAGCCCACAGACCTGAGGACCAGAAGAACCAATGATGAAAGTCTCGGTCCAAAAGCCTAATAATTGGGAGTGTAGGGGGGACAAGTTGTTTACATCTGAATGTCTAAGAATTAGGAGAATCAATGTCAGGAGAAGGACAGCAGGGGAAGTAAAATGTCCCACGTCAAGCAGAGGGGGTGAAATTGTCCTTCCTCTGCCTTTTTGTTCTATTCAAGCCCTCCAGGGATGTGGCCCATCTACATTGGTGAGGGCAGATCTTCTTTACTCAGTACTGATTCAAATGCTAACTGGACTGGAAACACCTTCAAGGACACATCCAGAAACCATATTTTGCCAGCCACTTAGGCACCCCTTACTCCAATCAGGTTGACACATAAAATTACCCATCACACCACTTTACCTCATCTACTTGGAGTCACTGTTTTCTCAGGCTCTGAATGGTCTCTAACTCAGAATTTCTTAGCCACAGCACTATTGACACTGGGGTCTGATAATCCTTTGTTATGGGGGGCTGTCCCGGCATTCTAGGATGTTTAGCAGCATCCTTCATCTCGACCTACTGCATGCCAGTAGCAACACTCCCCACACCTTTCCCCCACATTTATGACAACCGTAAATGTCTTCAAACACTGTCACATGTCCCCAGTGGGTGGCAGTGTGGAGGAAGAGAAAAACATCCCCCTACTTGAGGCCCACTAATTTAGCCCAAAGTCTAAAGTATGTATACACTGTGGGAAGTATATGCATGTATATGCTTAGTATGTATATGCTGTGGGAAGTGTGTGTATAGTATGTATATATTTAGTATGTATACACTATGGGAAACTCATTTGCTCTGACCAAAGGTACTTGGGCTTTCTCAGGCTCCTTTTGATTTTTAACAGCTCCTCAGTGTTTTCTTTTGTTTACCCTTCAAAAATTACTTGCACCCTTGCCAATTTTTCTAGCATATTAGTATATCAACCTGCAATGTCTTGAAAAACCCAACCTCATATCTATATTTTAAACATCTGCATGAACCAAAACAGCTGTTTGTGGGCAAAAGAATTCTCTTGGCAAGTATTTAAGAAGATATTTCGTCATTTTATGACTGGCTGGTTTCCTCATCTGTAAAATAAGCATATTTATAGCAGACTGTGGTTCCCAGCATAATTCATAAGTTAATGAACAGAAGGAAGAAAATTGCAGAAAGCAGGCTTTAAGGGAGCAGAAATGCCCTCCCCAAAGCAATGCTCACAGGTCCCAATGTGAAATAGGAGCTATAAAGCTATAATAGAAGAAAATACAGAGCAATGCCTTTGCAATCTTAAGATGGAAAGGGGTTTCTGAAACACACAGAACAATATATATGAGTTACATCGTTTTGACAACCTTAAAATTTTTTTTTAAATAAAAGTCATCAAAAAAAATTCAGTAGACCACTTGGGAAAAAATATTTGTGACATATAAAACTGATAAGGGATTAGTATCCAAAATATAGAGGAATTTTTCAATCCAAAAAGAAAATGCCAGGAAAGTTAACAAAGAAAAGGAAAAAGTACATGACTAGGCAATTCATAGAAGGGAAAACAAAATCACCCAAGAGAGATAATCAGCCTCAGTAGCAATTGAGGAAATGCAAATTCAACTTGCAAAATTAGTATATTATATATTACCAAGGGCAGCTCATATATGCAGAGAAAGTTTAAATTCTTAAATTTGTCCTTTAATCACCTGCTCTTCCACGTAATTACTTTGAACCCCTTAGTTAGAGACAGGGGAGAAGAAGGGGCACAGGAGGATGAAATAAGGGTGGAATAATAATGGCGTTCAGCGTAGTTTAAACCTCAGTCCAATCTGATCATTTAAACTGTTCCTCTCACTACCTCATGAACGCCTAGTTGGCCTCTCAGACAGCTTTCCTTGCCCCCAGCTTGGTTCCCTAAGAGACTGTGGGGGTGCATGAGGGAGGGTTGTGGCTTGTGTCACCTACAGTGGTCTTCTGACACCCCTGGTCTCAGGACAATGTGCTTTTTGACCTGGTGTCACTTACCTTGCTGACATTCATGTCAGAGGTGCATTCGCGAGGCTGCTTTTGACCTTCTCTTCATCTGCTTAGCAAGGTCTGCGGCCACTTCCTGGCTGACTCAGCCTCACATCAGCTCCCATGGAGGCTAACAATCCTTCTAAAGTCACCTAGGACTCCCTCCTGTCCCTGTCCGGGCAGTCCACTCTCTCTGGCATGGCCATCCACCTTGTCCCAGCTAGGGTGGCCCTCTCGAGCAAGCTCAGCAGCCAGACCCATCCACGCCTTAAGGAAACCACAGGCAGATGAGCAAAGCTCAACCTCAGGGATTCCCTCTGCTTCCCTACAGCACCAACAAGTCAGCTTGGCTCTGCGGCAAGGTGATCACTTTCCAAAATAATAAACGGACATTTGGCTCACGCCTGTAATCCCAGCACTTTGGGAGGCCGAGGCGGGCGGATTACAAGGTCAGGAGATGGAGACCACGGTGAAATCCCGTCTCTACTAAAAATACAAAAAAAGCCGGGCGCCATGGCGGGCGCCTGTAGCCCCAGCTACTCGGGAGGCTGAGGCAGGAGAATGGCGGGAACCCGGGAGGCGGAGCTTGCAGTGAGCTGAGATAGCGCCACCGCACTCCAGCCTGGCGGACAGAGCGAGACTGCATCGCAAAAAAAACAAACAAACAAAAACAAAAACAAACAAACAAAAAAACGGACATTATGGTGGCGGGGCTAGAGAAAGGTAGGGGAAGAGGAAAGGATCAAAGAGTGGAGGGTGAGGAGACCTCCCTATACTCTCCATGTTACCCCCACCCAACTAATACACGTCACTTGGGGCCGAAGTTTGGAGAGTAGAAAATCAGAACACACACACACACACCTGCCTTGTGCCCCCGCTTTCTCCACCCCACAATTCCCTCATGGTGGAAAGCAGGTTGCCTTTGGTTTGACTTCCACTGGGTCACTTCCTCCCTGAAAGGAGACTTCATGGACTTACTATCATAGACAAAGGGATGTCATCTCTGTATGCAAGTGGAACTCTGGGAGCCTATATTCTCCAGGCTTTGTTGCTAACCATCTAAAGGGACAGAAGATAGAATTTTTTAAAACCTGCCTCAAGAGAGTAATCTGGTTTGCAAGGCGGATGTTCACTGATATATCCTATTTTGGATGTCAGAGGCTGCCTATTCCCCCAGTCATCCTTCAGGTAGAAGGGTGTCTCAGGCCAACAAGGACAAAAAGCAAGAGAGAAAACCATGTTAAAAGTTGTTATAAATTGTATCATATTATTTGTTTTTGTTTGTTTGTTTGTTTGTTTGTTTGTTTTTGAGACAGAGTTTCTGCTCGTCACCCAGGCTGGAGTGAGTGCAGCGGTGCTCTCACTCACTGCAATCTCTGCCTCCGGGTTCAAGCAGTTCTCCTGCCTTAGCCTCCCTAGTAACTGGAATTACAAGTATGCGCCACCATACCTGGCTAATTTTGTGTATTTTTAGTAGAGACAGGGTTTCACCATATTGGCCAGGCTGGTCTCAAACTCCTGACCTCAAGTGATCTGCCCGCCTCGGCCTCCCTAAGTTCTGGGATTACAGGTGTGAGACATCGCACCCAGCCTGTTTATTTATTTATGTTTATAGGAAGAGTAAACTATTGTCATTCTTTTACTGGTTTTGTAAGGAATGCCATTAATCTATATTACATCCCAGACAACTTCAACTTGCTAAACTGCCTTGATAATTTAGTTTTTAACTGAATAACAGAGGTTAAATGACATGAATTTATTTTATAGATGAGAATTTAAGCAAAGCATCCAGTATCAATAGGTATTCTCTTGTGATTCCAAAAGTTCTACAAATTCAATGTCCTTGGGAATTTGCCCAGAAACATTTTTCCTTGTTTTTATATAGATCTTCACAATTTTCTAGTTCAAAAATTTCTTTTACCTCAAAACTCCTCTTTTTGGCCTATTATTTGTTTTAGTTCTGGTTTCACAAAAACAGTTACTTCTAGTTCCTCACCCTTATTTATCACATATCTGGGATACATTCGATAGAAAAAAAATTAACGAAGAACTTTAAAATGCTCTATGTAGCCCACAATGTACAACTAAAAGCAACTCATGCTTAGGAGCAATTCATTTTACTCTAATCTCATGACAGATTACTTCCATGTGTTTTAAATAGCCACAGGATCAAAAATATACTAACACTATCATCATAATATTGGAGCCTAAAAGAAAATGTTTGTTGGATAGAAAAGATCATTTTTTAGATTCTCAGTGTAATAAATTCCCCCATTATTTTATAATTACTTTTAGACATGGGTCCTCCCTGCTCACCATCATACAGTAAAAGTCCAGTCACTTCGGTGGCTCCTCTCACAGCTACTGTGATAAACTGAAAGTGCCCTAGACTACTAACAAAAATGTCTGGATTCCAGTCTCTTCAAAATTCAGGTTTTTAATGGTGGACTAAATATCACTATGTCTAAAGGCACCTCAAACTGAAACGCAGTGAAGACAGAAATCGTCCTCTTCTCTCCAAACACATTCTTTCTTCTTTAACCATTTTCTGGCTAATTACTTTCTTGTAACCAAAAGTTTTGAATCACTGAGGCATTTTCAACTCAGATCTCTTTCAAAACCAAGCATCCATCAGTCTCAAAATTCTCTAGATCATCCTATCTACAGTCTCTGAAAACTGCATTTTTCTACTCACCCTAAGGGACACTGCCTTAGTACAAAGCCACTTCCTCACTGGCTGAATTACTACAAAAGCTTCTTAACTAGGCTCCATTACAAAATTATGAGCCTTTTTTATCTCACCTTCTGTTTCCAGAATCCAGAATGTCTGTACTAATGATAACTTTGATTTTATAGAAGCTTATTGTTTCCAGAGCATCTCTAGATATACTTCTCTGGACATTTCTTTCTTTTTTTTTTTTTCTTTTTTTCTGAGACAGAGTTTTGCTCTTGTTGCCCAGGCTGGAGTACAATGGCACAATCTCGGCTCCCAGGTTCAAGCAATTCTCCTGCCTCAGCCTCCCTAGTAGCTGGGATTACAGGTGCGCAGCACCATGCCCAGCTAATTTTGTATTTTTAGTCAAGACAGGATCTCTCCATGTTGGTCAGGCTGATCTCGAACTGCTGACCTCAGATGATCCACCCCCCTCGACCTCCCAAAGTGCTGGGATTACAGGCATGAGCCACCATGCCCAGCACTCTCTGGGCACTTCCGATTATGCTATTCCTCTCTTTAATACCTTTGACAGATCAATTTTGCTTTAGCTTTTTCTCCATCCAGTTTTTGCCTGGAGAATAAATTATAATTTCCTTAGCATGGTATTCAAGGATCAAGACTGACTTTGATCCTGCATTTCTTGTCCTCCAGTATCAGAAAACTACCTGTAGCCATCTGTATTCGTTTTCCAGGGCTGCAGTACCTCAAGCCGGACAGATTAAAGCAACCGACATGTATTGTCTCACAGTCCTGGAGTCCTGAAGTCTGAAACTGAAGTGTCAGCAGGGACATGCTCCCTCTGAAGGTACTTTCTTGTCTCTTCTTGCTTCTGGTAGCTCCAGATGTTCCTTGGCCTGTGGTAACATAATTCCAATCTCTGTCTCTATCTTCAAATTATATTCTCCCTGTGTCTCTTTACAACATTTTTCCACTAAACTTATTTGTCTCTGTGTCCTAATTTTTCCTTTTTATAAGGACATCAGTCATACTGGATTAGTGCCCATCCTAATGATTACCTCTGTAAGAACCTGTATTAGTCAGTTCTCACTTTGCTATAAAGAAATACCTGAGACTGAGTAATTTATAAAGACATTAGGTTTAACTGACTCATGGTTCCACAGACTGTACAGGAAGCATATTGGCTTCTTCCTGGCTTCTGGGCAGGCTTCAGAAAAACTTACAATCATGGCGGAAGGCAAAGGGGGAAGCAAGCACTTCACATGGCCAGAGCAGGAGGAAGGGGTGGGGGCGGTGCTGCACACTTTTAAAAGACAAGATCTTGTGAGAACAGCAAAGGGATGGTGCTAAATCATTCATGAGAAACTGCCTACATGATCCAATCACCTTCCACAGGGCCCCACCCCCAACACCAAGGATTACATCCCGACATAGACTTGGCCAGGAACATAGATCCAAACTATATCAGAACCTATGTCTAAATAAAGTCTTTTCTTAGCCCATTCTTGCACTGCTATAAAGAAATACCTGAAACTGGGTAATTTATAAAGAAAAGAGGTTTCATTGGCTCATAGTTCCACAGGCTGTGGAGGGAACATGGCTGGGGAGGCCTCAGGAAGTTTTTAATCATGGCAGAAGGGAAAAGGGAAGCAGGCATGTCTTACATGGCTGGAGCAGGGGGAAGAGAGGAAGGGGAGGGGGTGCGACACACTTTTAAACAACCAGATCTTGTGAGAACTCACTCACTATCACGAGAACAAGGGGAGAATCTGCCCCTATGATCCAGTCACCTCCCACCAGGCCCCAAATCTAACACTGAGGATTACAATTCAACATGAGATTTGGGTAGGGTCACAAATCCAATCCATATCAGGTCCCATTCTGATGTAATGGGAGTTAGAGCTCCAATATAGCTTTTGGGAGGAAGGAGGCAGACCCAGTTTAGCCCATGGCACCATCCTAACAGGCCAAACACTTAAATCCACTGGTCATCGTGCATTCTGTTTTCCTGACTTGAATGGCCATCTTCCTGCCTGTCCTCCTCAACTGTGCCTTTTCTGTGCCACCAGTTTACATAAGTCCTCCCTCCCCATTCTTGAAGTAAGGTGATCATGCTTTTACAGCCAGGGAGTTCACAGTCTCATGACCTGTGTTTCTGCCCCCCCAAACCACTGGCCATCTCCAGGGTTCCCAACACTGGAGCAGAGGCCATCAGAGGGACCAGAATAGCCAGTACAGGCTATGGATGCATGGATAAAGGATGATTCCCTGAAATGTGGTGGGATTCAAAGTAGAGGCCAAAATACTTGTGTGTGGTGTGCAGTATGTGGTGTGGAGTGAGCGTGTGTGTGCATGCACACAAGACAATTAAATGGCACAGAGTATTCAGGGGAGACTCTGAATATTAATAATGGTAACAGAGGTTAGAGAAGCCACAAAGTAAAAAGACGTAGGATAAAAATACTATGGTATTATAACATTAACAGAAATTACAGTCACTTGTATGAATCACTTGTCACTTATTTCAAATTACCATGCAATTTAATGCCATCATGTTTGTCATTCAATGTCCTAGGCTATTTTTGTTGAAAGGTCATTGAAGTCTTGTTTTCAAGAGCAAAATCTGTATCTGTGGCTAGCATTCATATCTTTGGCTCGTGTAAGATGGTTGTCAGACCCCCAAAATCAAAATAATTGAAAGAATCAATGCTTAACAAAAGAGAGCCAGGGCTGAGATAAACCACCCATAAGTCTCCCCTTTTTCTTTCTCCTCTCTTCTTCTCCCAGTCATCCTTACATCCTTTGTTCTTCCCACCCCTTTCTTTGCTCTGGACTGGTCCTGCTCTGGTTGCTCAGAACTAAGGTCACTGTGGAGAAAGCTGAGTTACAGACGAAAAAGTTTCTCCAAATGGCCAGACTCCTTGTATTTGGAGTTAGTTTCAGGCACTCCTGCTTGTCTCGGTCCAGGGTAGTCACAGCAGGTTGGGGTCTGCTTTCTGCAATAACCTGAGATACAAAGAAGCAGGGCCCCCAACAGGGCTCAGAAATACTCTTAACATTTCAACCTCTGAGTGACAGGTTAACTAGGAGGCAGGAGCACAACCCAACACAAAGGCTACTTGGAAGAATCTCTTTCCTAGCTTTTGTTTGTGCTTTCCACTTTTAGAGCTGCAGGTTTGGAGCTGTGCTATGTGAAGGAAAAGACTGTACATAAATTGGTGTTCTACAAGCCAGGAAGAAATGGAAAGCACACCAGGCAAAGAGGTTGGCTGCCAGTCAGGAGGCTTCATTTGTTTTCATTTGTGAATTCCACTTCTACCCTTAGAGCTGAGATATTAAGGAAATTTGCAACAGCTGAAAATAAAAACCTTGCCATTTTAAAGGATGTTACAATACTACATTGTATTCCACTATTTTATTTCATTTAATTATAGTTTCATGATTTGGGACATAGTGTGAGCCTTTAACAAGAAATTTAATGAATGTAAAAAAATGATTTGGGTAAACATGGAACTAAAATTAGCACACTGTTGTATGCAATGAGGGATAGCCTAAAGCTTTCATACATTCTTTTCCTTTCTTCATATTCCCATTGAATCTTCTACACATTTGGGGGAGTTCTGTAAAGTTTAGGTAAATTATGTATATATGTGTGTACATTTATTTATGTGTTTTGTATGTTTATGTATGTTTACATAAACATACATAAAATTCCCTTTCTTTCCTCAAAACTTTTCAAAAGGACTTATAAATAGAAAGAAATGAACTGAACAGATCTCAACTAGGTAACAAAACACACATCCAACAATTTTAAATACTCTATCAAAAATTATAAAGAAGGTAACAGTTATATCTCAAGGTAACAGTTATATCAGTAGAGATAACTGGTGTTGCTAAGTTAATATATGCCCTTACTTTTTAAAAAAATACCTAAGCAGTATCTTTTGCAATCTGAGATACTGTATATTCTTTTCATTTTTTAAACCTCTGCTTTTATGATCTATCAGACATAGAGAAGACTGCATAAAACTGTGCAGCTAGCACATAAAAAGGAAAACCCTCACAACCACCACTCTGTTGAAGCACTGCTGGGCTGCAGGAGCCCACAGTCAGTATTCCTCCATGTTGAGGCTTTCATACAGAGCAATTCTGGCTTGACATTTTATTGCCCAGGTTGCTTGACCACAAGAAGAAAAGAGCATTGATGTCGGAACAAGTATTCCATCCTTCATGAGATTCTTTTTCTCTTCTCTCTCTCTTTTTTTTTTCTTCTTGAGATGGCGTCTCATTCTGCCATCCAGGCTGGAGTGCAGTGGCATGATCTCAGCTGACTATAATCTTTGCCTCTTCCAGGCTCAAACGACTCCCCTAACTCAGCCACCCGAGTAGCTGGGATTACAGGCAAGCATCACAATGCCAAGCTAACTTTTGTATTTTTAGTAGAGATGGGGTTTCGCCATGTTGGCCAGGCTGGTCTTGAACTCCTGACCTCAAGTGATCTGCCTGCTTCAGCCTCCCAAAGTGCTGGGATTACAGGCGTGAGTCACTGCGCCTGGCCTTTTCTCTCTTAGTAATTGAATTATTATGTTGTCATTTTAGTTTTATAAATGAGTCTTTTTAACCTGGTTTCTGAAAATCTCTTCCCATGAAATGGATATGATCTTGGTGCTGCCAAAATCATATTTCTAATTCCAAAAGATCAAAGTCAGAAGAAGTTGGCATGAGACAAAATCACCAAGATAACACTGCTGGCATTCCCTGGGGGCAACACGTGCTCTGCTTTCCCATGGGCTCGCACGTACATGCCTTTTCCACAGAAATTTTGCTATTTCAATTTTGGAGCAGGCAGTTTGTCTACAAATTAAAGATGCAAAAAAATGGCCTGAGGGAAAACTTGATTGGCCAGCACCCCACACACCTAGTCTTTAATCTTAATTTCAAAAGTAGTGCTGAAGCTGTGCTCCAAACCTTAGATGGAGTGTTTGCTGTGGAGTCTGTCCAGGGCTCAGAGAGTTCTAAGGGATAGACACTAGATGCATAGTAGTCTCTGCCTCCTTCCCCCATCCTGCATGAAGGGGAGTTGGCCTCCTATTACCAAATGTAATCACCCAGATATCCCACTGGGTTTCCGACACTCTCAAAGCAACACAACTGATCACAAGTTATAATTTTCCTTCTCAACAGAAACAAGATCAGATCCACACAGTCTATTCACTGAGACCCTTCCCAGATTTGAAAGACAAAAGACGTACTAAGAGACACGTGTCAATCATTGTATGACCTTGAACAAGAACAATTAGAGGCATCACGAGAATGCAGGTCTTTTGGTCTTCCATTTCAATGGGAGATGCATGTCCCCTGTCACGAGATAAAATCTCACCCAAAATCACTCCGGATTTTCTTTTCACTTTGCATATAAAATAATTCTACAGTCACTTGGATGTATCACAGAAATGTAATCTGTTCAGTCGAAGGTATTAACTGACGCTTTAATGTTCATAGAAATGTAGGACAACCTCCTGGCTGCCTAAGGCTTGCACTGGCAGAGTGTCTGATACGGGAGATGGGGATGATGTGGTTGTCTTCTCCTCTCACCTCCTCCTGATTCTCTAGCATCGGTTTCCACCCAGTCAAGAAGATGGAGGAAAGGCAAGAAAACCAGATGGAAAAAGTTTTAATTAGCGAATGGGTGGTCCTGGGATTCACTCTGGTCTCTTTGGCCCCATATGTGTCAAAAATTTACTCTCTCTACCATAAGCTCTGCTTTGGACTCCTTGGGCCTTTCTGTGGGTTCTTCTGACCACAGTTCCCCTGAGATGAGCTGTGCTGTGCCTCCACTGGCCACTTTCCCCATCAGTGCTCAAGTGTGGAATGATCATCTAGGATAAGCTGCCTGTCTTTTTGCCCTGCTGTTGGTAGTAGTGTAGTGAGATCCACCCTCTCATTCTGCTCTTTTATATTTTCAAACTGAGAAAGGGATTTAAGCATCACAAATGTAGTTCTTCAATAATCGACTTTGAAGATTCCTTCACAGTCATACAACTTACATTCACTTTGGTGTCTGCCTCAGCTGAAACTTGTTTTAACACACTGTTACATGTTCATTCAATCTTCCAATAGTCAACTTAACAAATATTTATCAAGAGCTAACTATGTGCCCAGCACTCTACTAGGCGATATCAAATTAAACATGGTAACATGGTACCTTCCTTTTCTCGAAATTTTATAAAATTTTACTCAGTCTTTGGAAGACGAAGTTATTGGAAGGATGGGTCAAAGTCTGTACATAAATAATTAAGTTCAATCTCTAAGTGCTACAGGAGAATCAACCATTTGCTGTAGGAGCACTGAAGAAGGAGGAATTCATTCTCAGGGATTAGTAGGGATAGTCTTCAGTAATTTCCCCATAACTGCATTATATTCAACAATATGCTGCCTTGGGATGAAGGAGAAGAAAGGCTTGCCTTACATATAGAGAAATTGAAATTAAAGATTATTTGTAAAACAAGTTGAATTCTGATACTTTTTGTATACTGTATACAGAAGGTTCTAAAAAGTCAATCGCTCAGTTAAATTCCAACCAAGTAGGTATCTTCTTAAAACCAGTTTTAAAAAGAGTCTATATGGCATAACGGAAAGAGCCTCCTGAATAAGATGCTCCTTAGCAGTCAGCTTCTCTAGGAGAAAGCATACCTTGGTCCTTGATACCTATGCTTTCACAGCACACCATGCTACCCAATCACACAGCAATGTAGCTGCCTCTGCTGATTTGCCTCCTATATTGAATTATAAGATACCTAGTGGAAGAGATTCTGATGCAGACTCTTGTATGTAGTAAGCATCAAGCAAAGGATTTTTGAATGAGTGGGTCTGTAATAATTTACCTGTCTTTGCATTTCGAAATCCCATGGTTTCTTAACTTCTAGATAAAAAGCTTTGTTAACAATGCTTAAAGACCACCAAGAACAGTTTTTAAAAAGTAAACACATTTGTCAGACCATGTGTCTCAAGTTTGATTCCAGAAAATAGTCACTAAATATTAGCTGATCATTTAACACTTCTTCCCTCAGTAAATAACAAGCTAAGTTCAAATTCTAACATTTTGAGAAAAAACACAGGTTAGCCTAAAACATCAATTATAAACATGTTTTGGGGGATCTTATTTTGTTATGTTTTAAGTTAAATGTATCAGCAATCAAATGGCAGGAAAGAAGATACATGCTAAAAATAAAATTTAACCATTGTAAGGGGTTATTCATTTAGAGTCCATAAATCTCCTAATGTTTCACTTTTTCCCAAAACTTGAATTCTCTGCACCAGGGACATCATTTATCCTTTTGTTGGACCATCTTTAGCTCTTCTAAGTCTCTATTAAACTCTCCTTAATTGTTCTAATGTTCATGTATTTTTCTTCTACTTTTACTTTGATTACTTTAAGTCTTTTGACAATAAACCTTCAGCTATATCTATTCTGTTTGTAATTTTTTATTAGTTCTCTAATTGTAATTCTTTGTCTTCAATTTGTTTCCAGTTCCATGCAATCTTTTACTTTTTCATTCTCAGCCTGATTTTTCTCTTCTTATCTTTGAGGGGTTTTTTAATTCATATTTTTTGTAAATCATTAAATAATGAGATGCTTTCACAGAGAAGCTTCTTCTATTTCTTGGGTCAAGTTGACTTCTAAAACTTTTTCAAATCTGTATTTTTCCTGCAGTAATTTTCTTCTTTTGTCCCCTGCCTGTTACTTTTTCCCTAATATATTTACTACAATTTAGCTACATAAACCACAGGCTTATGTACTGTTTTTTGTTTAATTTGTATATTGTTCATGCAAAGGGGCTGATTGAGTGACTGAGCCAGGATCTGCTATTTGATCTGATGGACTCTGAATGGACTTCCCTTTACTCCCTTTCCACACTGTGGTTTTATGGTTCTATTTCTAATAGCCTCAGACCTTATTACTTAGGTTTGGAGAAAAGTAAGCTTCAGTTGAGGTTGTGAGTAGTCTTGATTAGCAAAACTGAGCTCTTCTCTGTCTTCAGGGATTTTGTTGAATAGCCTGTCTCCCAGTTCTCTCTACTTAATCTTGAGTTTGTCTTAATCCAGTGCAAGATAATTTGAAATTTAAATAATTCCTCAATTAAACATAAGTCCCTATAGAGAGTTCTATGAAGGTCAGCCTGGACCTTTCCTAATCACATTTTACCTTTCCTTCCTCACCAGCCACTTCCATTCTACAAAAGAAGTGGAAAATTTTGCCTTTGTGTTTTTTTTGTCTGTTTCTTTTTGTTTTGTTGCTTGTTTTGTTTTACCCCTTTGTTGAGGCCACAGCTCAGTGGAGGAAACTTTACCAGAATCTCACCTCCTTTTCTGTCTCCCTCAGAAGATTTCATCTAAGATTTCCTCTTTTGCCTTTTGTTTCACCTGATTTCTGATTATTTCCCGTATTAATGAGTATTTGTTATTTTGGGGATCATCATGTCTTTTTTCCTCCTCTTTCATTCCAACCAGAGGACTATCATATGGTAAACTCTTATTTTCCCTGACACTGAAGGGCAAAGGAAAAGGCAAAAATAATTTTTATCTTTCAAGCACATTTTCCCTTCTCCCATGGCTGCCCTCTTCTTCTGTCTCTCCATCTGCCTCCTGAGGAGTTAAATGTTTCAGAATTGTGTTTATTCACAGCCGTCTCCCCACAATTCCATCTCCACCCTGACCTGTATGCCAAATTGTCTCTCGGTGAAAAACTTAGGAGCTGCTCTGAGTGGCCCCAAGAAATGCCTTGCTAACTCTTGGAAACCCTGCTTACTCTTTTATAGACCACAAGCTCTTCCTTTACATTGTTTAATGTGTGCTGACATTTTTTTTTTTTTTTTTTTTTTTGCCAGATTCTCTTTTTTCCTACTAATTTTTACTTACATTTTTAGATTTGGGGAGAATTTTAAAATCTGGCTCTTCTTTACTATCTTAAATAAGAAGTCATTTATTCTGATCTTAACAGGCCATAGATGATGGATCCCAGGTTCGTAAGAAAGACATTCCTGGGTTGTAAAACTGGCAAGATGTATTATAAAAGATTTATATACATCTCAAAGGAGTGGAGAAAGAATTTACAGTTACAAGTTAAGTAAATGCTTTAAGAAAAGGGGTGCCAGGAGCACAGACTCGGGAGTAAGGTTGTCTAAAATCTAGTCAATCTGAAGGGAATATTAAGACTGACATGATTATCTAATTTGGCGTCAACTATATAAGTATATTAAATGCAAGTCCCCAACTGCCTATCCTGTTCTCCTTCCTTAGTTTTATTTGTATGATTTGATACACAACTGAATAGTCTTCAAGGCGTGAAAATAATAAAGTAGTCACAAAATAATTTCAGTTGTTGGTACAATTATACAGCATTTGTAGATAACACCAAAGGGTGGGGAGAATGATAAGAACAAATTCTCTGAAACAAGAACGTCAAAGTCTAAAAATGTCCTTTGAAAATCAATTTACTGCTTCAGATCATTATTTCAATATAACCAAATGTCCCCATTTTCTCACTTGTGATCTGCCTGTTTAGACTACATGCTGCTCAGAAAATATGCAAACAATTGAAAATTGTTCCTCACTGATAAAGTAGTTTTATTATATAGCAAAGGGTTTGTGAGTCTTCTCAGGTTGTCATTCCTAAACATCTTTTTAATGCTCAATAAATTAGACATCCTTTTATATATTTTAAACTATGTTTTCATCTTATATTTATTTTAATCTCAAATATATGAGAATATACATATTTCTCAATTGTTTATACTACCAAACAGGAGCAAGTGGAATAATGAATACACTTTGAATTATTTTTATAATTCTCTTCTTGCTTGTATTTAAAGTTATCCGATATTTCAAAAATGTATTTTGATTGACTTGCCTCAAAAAGAGTAATAGTGTTTCTGGCTCATTCAACCTGAATTTGATTTACCTCCCCACTGCAACCTATGATATATTTGTAATTACTCTCTTCATTGCTAGACCTTCCTTGGAGTAGATGTCCTGGTTTATATGTTTAACCCTAACAGACTTTTCCTCCTGATATTTAATTTCATTTTATTCAATTCAATGAACATTTTTATCTCCTGCTGTGTGCCAGCCATTCTGTTGGCCACCGAGGTGCCATGATCCGGCAGGATCCAGCTCATGATTGAGTAGGATTCAAATTAAAAAAAGAGAGTGAGAAATAAAAATTGACGAACCAAAAACCAAACAATCTTACAACTGCTGTCATACACTTTAAAAGACGATTTTACATGGGTGAGTCACACTCAGATATAATATCAGTTCTAAATCCTATTCTTTCTGCCTGGAATGCTGTTACCTGCTGCCCTAGAAAATCCCACTCATCCTTTAAGCTCTAATCCAGATATCACCTCCTCCAGCTAATCTTCTATGACGTCCACTCCCACTCATGCTGATTGGCTCATTAGATCCTCTGTCTTACCACTTATAACACAGAATAGTATTCATTTCTTTACTTGTCTGTATCTCCAACTGGACAATGAGTTCATCAGTGCATCAATGACTGGAGCAGAGTCTATCCTGATTTCCATGCAACTAACCTGTGGGCATGCAATATAAAATAAGTTGAATGAACAAATGAACAGGTGACTAAATATAATAACCATCATAGTTAACACATATTGATAATTTCTCTGTGTCACCCTCTATGCTAAGTGTTTTCATGTGTTATTTTATTTAATCTAATTATTATTTTCCATTTGCAGAGGAGAAAAACAGAAGCTGTGGGAAGTTAAAAAACTAACTAAGATTAAGCAACTATGTAATAATAGAGTTAGGATTTGAACACAATCAGTCTGACTTCGAAAACTGCTCTCTTAACCACATTATGAATGTCATTAGTTTTCAAATTGGTATTATGCAATTCAGGATGAGACTATCTTCATTAGCAGGTAAAACAAATTTCTGCAAGATATAGTAATTTAGCCACAGTTCCAGCATAGGAGTAAAAATGGCAAAAGTTTAAATTGCCCCACAGGGAAACTGACAATACTAAATATCCCATGGGAACTAGTTAAAGTATACCATTGCCTAAAGTCAAGAATAGGCTTCAAGTCTAGGGACATCACAACTTAAATATTCTCAAAATACCCATGCAGCTGGACAATATCACTGACACAATTTGGCAATTATGTTTTATTTCTTAATAACTACAGTACTAGTTCATTTTTAAATGAATTTTTCCCTAATTCAACATCATAAACCTAGTAATTCAATATAACAGGCATGTAGTGAATTTTTTTACTGAGTAATTAGGTTATTAAATGTGTACTCAGACTCTCCTCTTAGTTAAAAGCCCTCAGTTCAGATTCAAATCAAAGTAGTACAGGCAAACTCATACTCTGCCTCAATTTTACACTCATGAAAAGACTGATTATTTTGAGCCAAACCACTTAATAATCTTGCATTAAGAGCATCATTGCATAAGGCAAGTTTCTGATCCACCTTTAAGAGCAGACAGTAAGACTGTACTTCTTTAGAAAAGAGGAGTTATTTGGCTGTTCAAATGTAGCAAAATTTCCCTCATTTCATGGTCTCATTCATGAGGTATTATTGATTCCAGAGCACTGACTTCTGTTTCTGATTGTGTCAACTTTAAGTCAGCCAAACTGCCCAACAAGGGCTGGCTTAGCCTTTTGTTGGTTTTCACAGTTTCTCCTTCTTTTGCATGGCTCTCTGGTGCCTCACCTAGTTGGAACACATAGGGCATGGTACCCTTTTTGCTTTCCTTCAGTGGGTTGGTGTTTTCAGAATAGTTAACAAGCTTCTCAAGCATATATTAGAACCTCACTTCTCAAAACATGGTCCTAGACCAACAGCACTGTCATCAAGGGGGAGCTTACTGGGCAACTAAACTGGGTTAAAAACATTCTTTGGAATGGATTTGTTAATATTATTAACACACAAGTCATCAAAACCACATTATACATTTTCATAAGTAACTTTAAACACAAAAGTAAATTTTATTAGGAATGCTTCCATTGATTAAAGGTATTTTTTAGTTTTTCCATTAAGTAATGTATTCATAGTAGAATATTACCTATGGCTAGCATGAAATAATGCACAGAACTGATTTTCCTTGTATTTTTCATTTTTACAGGCCTAAGTACAAAGAAACCTTAGTCACATAAAAAGACAAATGATAATGGGAGAAATTGTGTTTGCTTAGCAAATGTCATGCAGTTTTTTGTACTCCTTCACCAAAAATACAGTGACTTAAAAATCAAAAATTACTTTTTATGATCAACCAGCTGAAAACTTAATTAGATCTTTCCTCAGGACTATTGAAAACAAAGCATTGGAAACCAACTGACTGCAAAGGATTTGCTACACAATTAACTCAATTAATTAATAGAGTCATTCATATTCTCGTTTTATGAGAGATATATCAAAATATCTTTGTCAAGTTAATTCTGACAAATTACCTGCCACATGGATATTAGTTATACCCATTTTTCTTTCATTTAGAGCACCTATTTAACTCTACATATGCAAAAAGAGTTAAGGAAGCAAGATATTATTAATTCCAATGCACTTTTCTTATTTTAACAACCGTAATATATTCCTTAAATTATTTATCAAAACACCAAATCTGCAGGTTTAGCCTTTTAGTTACTATTATATGTTTTTATTATAGATTTTTCACCTCTAATTATAAATGTAATTGGTCTATAACTTTTTCTCTGTCTTTGAATTTTTGCTATCTACATCATACTAGCCTCAAAAAGAATTGAGTTTTGCCTAGCATGGGGGCTCATCCCTGTAATCCCAGCACTTTGGCATGCTGAGGCAGGAGTCTAAAGCCAGGAGTTCAAAACCAGCCTGGGCAACATAGCGAGACTCCGTCTCTATTAAAAATTTAAAATGTAGCCCAGCATGGTGGTGTGCACCTGTAGTCCTACTTACTCAGGAAGCTAAGGCAGGAGAACAGTTTGAGCTCTGGAGTTCAAGACCTCAGTGACCTATAATTGCACCACTGCACTCCAGCCTGGGTGACAAAGTGAAACCTTGTCTCAAAAAAACAAACAAAAAAACCCCACAAGAATTGATCAGGTTTTTTAGCCTCTTTTACTATTTTCATGGACAGTCTAATTTAGGGTAGTATTAACATTGAAATAAAAATAAAATATAGAGACAAATCTCTAATTTTAAAGTTTTATTCGAGAATTGCTGAATTGCAATTAGGGGCATACACAGACCAGGTGATCTTCAATGTGTCCAAAGAAGACAGGAAAGGTTGGGGTTTTGTTAGAAAGAAAAATACTACATACTATTTTGAAAGCAGGCTCATTGACACTAGAGAGGTTTTTAGGAGCTGGCAAGCTCTGACTGGCGAGTAATGCTGGTATCACAGCAGATTGTTTCAGCAGCTACTAGGTAAAACTGATTTGAGGTTTACCGTAGGCCATTTCAGCCACTGGGCTTGCAGAAAATTCAGTTATTGGAGCAGGTATTGTGTGACATTTTCCCTTGGCCCCTTGACTCTGATTTGGTTGGTTATGACAAGAATGACCCAATTTGTATAATCAACTTTTACACTTGAAAGTAGAACTAGGCTGAAAAATCATCTAAACTAGTACTTTTATAGAAGGGATAGTTTTGTTGCTATTTTAAATTATTTCATGCTCATTATCTTTTCAAGTATTTTGTTTCTTTTCTATTTCTGTTTCATTAGGAACCAACTGCAGCATTTTAATTTTTTCCAGAAATGTAACCATGTCATTTTGATTTTCAAATTAGTATGTGATTATTCATATTTGCTTATGATTTTTAAAAGCGTTTTTATATATGTATATAGTTACATTTCATTTTTCACATTTTCACATAGAAAAAAATATTTTGTTTTTCTTCTACATTTTCTCAGTAGCCTTTTCTACAGGTTTATCTATCTTATCAATTTTTTCAAAGAAACGTGTTAGTTCTCATAATCAAATGTAAGAGGTAATAAAAGAAATTCCATTCACAAGAAGCAATTAAAAATCTAAAATGCTTATGAATTATTATTTTACAAATGTATTTGTATCTTATGAAGGAAATACAAATCTTTATTACTATAGAAATTATAATTAGCCCTGTTTCTGCATTGAAACACTAATATTATTAAAATATCAATTCTTCCTACATTAGTTTATAGCTTTAATTTGATTCCAATAAGAATGTCAAAAATTTTTTTTGAAATAACTTTAAATACCCAAAAAGGATTTTGAGTTTTATCTGGAAGAATAATCAGACAAAAATAGCAAAGACACTTTTTTTTAAAGGAGAGAGGGATTTGCACATAGCAGTTACTTAAATTCATTATGAGACTAAAATATTTTTAAATACATTGCTAGCATGAGAATATTTTGGCAAGTCAATTAACTTTTTAAAAATATTTGCAAAGATTCCCATGAAAGTGACAGACATTCATTGTTTACTTAATGTCCGTGGTTTCCCCTGCAATTCGCAGCCACCTCGCAACGTGGTAGGGCCATGTTACTAAGTGATGAGAGTCAAGGCACACAAGGGTGAGTGTGAGTTGTGCACTTACTCTCTTCCCTCACTCTACCATTAGGAGTACACAGATTCAGATGGCAACATCTCACAATAAGAACAGCCTGAATCAATCATTGTGTGGAGGATGAAAGATAAGACTGCCCTAGAGAGTCACCCAATTCTCAATGAACACGGTGTAAGCTACAAATAAACCTTGGTTGTGTTCATCTACTAAGATTTGGGGTTTAATTTGTTATCGCAGCATACATAGCCTATTCTGACTAGTAATATAAAAATAATAATAATGTTGGTACCTTTCAATTTTGAAGCCCTATTAGTCATCTTCATTAAGTCCTATAAAACAGTCAAGAGGGCTGTTATGAACAGCCCCCAAAACCTTGAAAACAAGAGAAATAAAATAGCCTCTGAAAATTAAACTAAAGAATTAACACTTAGTAAATCTGAGTAAAGACCCCTGGATCAGAAATATAGAGCATAATTACTCACAGCAACGGAGCTTTCTAGGCTTGTAAGTTGTGTATCTCCCTCTTGTCCCCCAGGTCCCACAAGGGCAATGTGGAGTGAGCCAGGCGGATGCATCACACACAGTGGGTTAGTGTTACAGATGAGGAAGCTTGAGCTTAGGTAACCGAAATATTTTATAATGGGCACTAATCAAACCTGCTTGATCTCTGCTCTGAAAGAAATTGTCTTTATTGTGGTGAAAAGTAAGTAAATCTTCTGTCTGTTGCAAGGGAGGCACTACTTTATCTTCAAAAGGTATTATCTATCCAAACACTTTTGAAATATAGTGTGGAACAAAAGGAGAGTTAATACCTCTGCTCATAACAGTTGCAGATGCCAGAGACACCCATAGAGAACTATCTCTCAGCAGTCTTAAAAGCAAATAAGTATTTCATTGTTGGGTCCAGAACAATCTACTCAGTCTATCCCGAGGTGGTTTAGAAGAAAAATTTAGAGGTCTTACATCCATAAAGAAATGCCTTGGGATTCAGCCACCTATCTTTCAATCAACTTCTGTAAAATCATCGAATTATGAGAGAGAAAAGGAAATTAAATTCAAATTTAAGCTTTATCACTACTCAAATACTATTTTGATAGTCTTTTTTGTTATTAACTCCCATCTCTAAAGGTCGTCCTATTTCAGAGATATACCAATAGTTTTGGCAAAATTCTATGTTTGTTATTTTCTTACTTCCCTAGGGTAAAGTTTCTCCTCATTTGGTTTAACCAGGGAGGAGAGGGCCTTTTTTCCATACTTACAAATGTAAGAAGTGAGAATACTTGCAAACTCAAGTCAATGGCCAAGTAAGTTACCAAGTTCCCTGCAAAATCATTAAATGAAAACAGCAGCTGTCAGACTGGGTTCAACAAACACCTAAACCTTCAGTAAAAATTTGGCAAGTCATTCAAAGCGCTGCTCATGGGTGGAACCAGAAACTCATTAGACAGATTCGAGTACAATGGAATAAATGGAGTAATGGTCTATGTAAAGAAAACCAAATATATGTGTCATCTATGAATACGGAAACTCTAGAAGTGTGGAGAGTTATATGGTACTCTAATTAACATGTCAGGGTTCCACTGTATTAAAAGTTTTAAGACTATCTAGAGAATAGTGACAGCCACCAAGTAGTCCTTGAGTGTTAATAGTTCAGGACAAACTGAAGCATATTACTTCACAAAGAGAAATACGTTCATGTTCTTAAAAGTTGATTTTACATTTCATTTTAAAGGTACTCCAAAAAGTTAAACTTCCATTTGCTGTAGCCTTGTAGATAGGAAAGTTATCACAGTTATATGAAAAACTAGCAATAAAACATGAAATTTATAAAGATGAATGAGACTTAGAAATATCAGTGAGGCTATTGCCAACATCAACTCAAAATTCCAACATCAACTCAAAATGTGCAGAAAATCCCTTGAGTAAATGGGAGTAGCCTAAATGCCTGAACCAGTATTAAAATATGCAGCCATTGTCTTTCTGCAGCTTACCTGATATAGTATAATTTGTTCTTGGAGCCATTTTCTAAAACACTATGAAGAGTTATGGATTTGCAAATAGATATTAAAGTTTCTACACTAATTGCTTTCTACTGTCTCTCCCATTTGAAGTAAAAATTCTTTTAATATGCTTCAAGGCTGTTATTTTGAAATATAATTTTTAAAAAAATAAGAGTTTTAAACATCACAAGAAAAACGTGAAAATATAGAAATTGCTCATTCTGAACTAATACTAGATAGTAAATGTTGAGAATTTAAGCCAATTACAGGTCAAAACTAAAGAAATGAATTTAGCAGTTACCTACATAAACATGGGGTAGAAATTTTGAAGATAATATAATTTTTGCAAAGAAGGAGTTGGAAAAAAGTGAGACCTGTTGACAAATAGGCAGGAAATGAATTTTTAAAAACAAACAAACTAACAACATAGCATATCAGTTAGTGGGGAAAAAAAAATCTGTTCCATGGTAGTTCCTAAAGAATGTGCCACAAAGCAGAGTTTCACAGAATTATATTGGACATTTTTCTGAAAAGGGTTTCATGCTTTAGGAAATGAGACAGAAGGATTTTTCAGACCATTAATATGGTAACATGTGTTATAAATATCCAATAGGAAGCTAAAGAATACAGTGCATCCCACACTGGTTAAGCCTCAGAACCCTCTAGACAGTACATCTAGCAGAGCAGGGTTCTGGGAAACTGCAGCAGAGAATCTAAGTTCCAAGTTCTATACAGCAAAATGATGGACAGCAAGAAAGAAGGTAGGAATTAGGGAAAGGGAGTAGTTATAAAGTGGAGAGAAATGTTACCAGGAAAAGTGTCTATTGTAGTAGGCTGTATGGTAACCTCTCGAACGGTATGTCTACCCAGAACTTGCCAGTGTGACCTAATTTGGAAATCAGAGTCTTTGCAGGATGTGACTAAGTTAAGGATCTCAAGATGAGGTTGTTCGGGATTAGTGTGGGCCCTACATCCAATGACAAGTGTCCTTATAAGAAAAGAGAAAGGCAGAAATCGTAGAGCAGAGGGCAGCCTGAAGACAGAGATGGAGATTGGAGGGATGCATTTGTAAGCCAGGAAGCTCCAAGGATTCCTGGCAGCCAGTGGAAGCCAAGAGAGAAACATGGAACGGATTCTCCTTCAGAGCCTCCAGAGGGAACCAATCCTGCAGACACACTAATTTCGAACTTCTGACCCCCAGAACTGGGAGAGAATGAGTTTCTGTTTTATAACCACCCGGTTTGCAGTAATCTGTTACAACAGCACTAGGAAACTAAAGCTCCTATATTTAAAAAAAAAAAAAGTTCCAGAAACGGAGAAGATAGACATAGAGGTAAATAGATGAGAAAAAAAGAGATATCGAGACACAGTGTTAGATAAAGAAGAAAGAAGATGGAAATGAATTGGGAAGAGGGAGGAAAAAGGAATGAGGATCAGGAGTTCATTCGGCATTATCAGAAGCTCTTTGAAGGAATCAGCAGAGGAAACAAGGAGTAACAGCTGTCCTCTTCCCTTTTTCTCTTCTCATGCCTCTCAGTAGAAATGGGTAATATTTGTTTTCTTAACAAACTTTATTAATGCATCTAAGATCTTCTGCTCCATTTTAATTCTCTGAAGCACACATTGACTATTTACTCTACACAGTGATATGAATTCTGTATTAAGATAGTAAGAGCCAAGGGAAAAAAGCCTTTCTCTGTCACTTTCCATCTCTCTTGTCTGCATTAGGCCTTCAGGAAGCAAAAAAAAAAAAAAAAAAAAAAAAAAAAAAAAAACTCAATCATGTGGTGTTCACCTGAGTGGTATACCAACTTGAGGTTAGCTAATCGTGGGTTTGCTTCCATAAAATGCTTTATTATTAAAACAACCAAGCACAATAAGTATAATTATATTTTAAAATTACTTTCAAAGTACACAAAAGAAATAAACTTTCATGTACCTAATTACTTAATTCCCACCATGACCAATTTGTATATAAAAGCAGTTTTTTTGTTATAAAAAGTAACATGCTGTGAACCTAAAACTGCTCTTTAAAAAAGTTTTTTTAAGTAACTATGTCATTACAGCCATTTTGGAAAACACATTAAAGCACAAAAAAAAAATATTAAAATCACTTTTTTCAAACCATATGTATATAAACAGAATATAAATACAAATATTTCTGAAGCTTTCAAATTCCACATGACTCCCAAAGAGGTTTAAACTTACTCTACTCTTTTTATTCTTTACAGAGAATTAAGCAAACCAGTGTCTCCAGCTGATTGTCAAACATTTTATAGTTGCTCAGAGAACCAGCGATAGAAACAACTTTTCAAAATTATGTTTATTAATTTTGTTTTAAAGGTTACACATGCTCACTGCAATATATATATATATATATATATATATATATATAAAACATAAAAGTAGAGAGAAATAATAGAAGTCACCCGTTCTTTCATTACTATTAGATGGTCACCACTGACATTTTTATCTATTTATATCCTTTTTAAAACCATTATAACATTTAAAACCATTGTATTATAAATATTTTCCATGCATTAAGAACTTTCGGCCGGGCGCGGTGGCTCAAGCCTGTAATCCCAGCACTTTGGGAGGCCGAGACGGGCGGATCACGAGGTCAGGAGATCGAGACCATCCTGGCTAACACGGTGAAACCCTGTCTCTACTAAAATACAAAAACTAGCCGGGCGAGGTGGCGGGCGCCTGTAGTCCCAGCTACTGGGGAGGCTGAGGCAGGAGAATGGCGTGAACCCGGGAGGCAGAGCTTGCAGTGAGCTGAGATCTGGCCACTGCACTCCAGCCTGGGCGACAGAGTGAGACTCTGTCTCAAAAAAAGAAAAAAAAAAAAAAAAAAAAGAACTTTCAAAAACCATAATAAATGTTTCATAATAGTCCATCTTATGGTTAATATATAATACCCTCAAGCATATCTATAATGTTAAACATTTAGGTTCTCTCTGGTGAAACTAGATGAAATGAGTCAATGTGTATGAACTGCTTCAACGTTACTAATTTGAATTGCTAAAATTATTTCCAAAAAGATGGTATTAATATAAATTCCCATCGGACCCTGTAAAGTCTGTTCCACCACAAACTCATCAACACTGGGAAAACTGATCTTTATCCAATGTTCAAAAAGTACATTTCACTATGTCTGTGATTTGCATTTGTTTATTAGTGAGGTTAACTTTTTAAAATAGCTATCATCAATTTGCTTCTCTTCTTTAGTGAATTGCCTCTTTTTATACAAAATATAGATTTTTAATTATGAAAAATTAAGGAAAAGTTGTTTGATCACACTGTGCATATTTGTGGCCTTATTTTCTTTTCACGCTTTTTTTTTCTGAAGCGCAAAGGCAAAATATGAGCAGTGTTGTCTCATTTTTCTTTGTATCTTCTTGTATCTTCTTTTTCCATCAATGGAAAACCAAACCCATGTAAAAACTGGTCCAGATCCTTTTGAAACATGATGCTCATAACAAATTTTTCAAATGAAGTAATTTATTATATTCATATGCATGATGGGAATTATTTACAGAATGGTGGTCATAGCTTGTAAGAATCTCTCAGACTATAATATTATCACAGCTGAGGTTCCTTTTAGTGGAACATGACGCAAATCAGTTAATTCTACACCTTGCTCCCACCACACCCCTCCACTGTGCTGAATATCTTCCATTTCCCCCTTTAAATCCTTCTCCATACAGCTTTCTGGCCCCAAAAGGCTGACTGGTATGGACAAGGTCAACAGGTTTCCATGTCCTCTGACTTCTTGTTGAATTCAGTCAACGGGAAGGAGGGAAGATGGTAAGTCTGGTTATTTATTGCCCTGGCTGTAGCCCCTCAAGGTTACAATGTGGCTCAAGACTGCCATCTCTACATAAGTCTCCTGCTAGATTCCTCCCCTAATTCCTTCCACATGAAAAGTGATAAAACTCCTTTACCACTTTTACTCCTGGAAATCAGGAGTCTTTGCTGGATGTGACTAATTATTCATTATCTATGTAGTTTCCCTACACTCTATCTGGTTATTATCTATGTGGTTTCCTATGCTCTGTCCAAACCTTTGGAAATAGTCTCTTGATAAATAAAACCTCCTCAGTTTATTCTAATTTACCCCTCTGTGTTCATTTCAAGTTGGGACCTTACTGCTTCATCTCCTAATATAGATATTAGATAACAGGAACAGTAATTACCTTCTAAATGATTACCTTCTAAAACTAAAATAAGTTTCCTATTAGAGACTTATTTATCATTACTAAAGTCAACACTTTTAACTTCAAACTCATTGGCTTTTTCTTTATAAACTTTTATTTCAGGTTCAGGGTACATCTGCAGGTTTGTTATATAGGTAAATTGTGTCACAGGGGGTTATTGTACAGATTATTGCATCATCCAGGTATTAAGCCTAGTGCTAATTAGTTATTTTTTCTGATAGTCTCCTTCACCCCACCTTCCGCCCACAGGCAGGCCCCAGTGTCTATTGTTCCCCTTTGCATCCGTATGTTCTTATCATTTAGCTCCCACTTATAAGTGAAAACATTAGTCTTTGGTTTTCTGTTCCTGCATTAGTTTGCTGAAGTTAATGGCCTCCAGTTGCATTCCTGCAAAGAACATGATCTCATTCTTTTTATGGCTGCATAGTATTCCATAGTGTATATGTACCACATTTTCTTTATCCAGTCTACCACTGATGGACATTTAGGTTGATTAAATATCTTGGCTATTGTAAATAGTGCTTCAGTGAACATATGCATGCACGTGTCCTCATGGTAGGATGATTTATACTCTTTTGGATATAGAACCAGTAATGTGATTGCTGGGTCAAATGGTAGTTCTTTCTGTTTTTAGCTCTTTTAGAAATAATCACACTGCTTTTCACAATGGTTAAATTAATTTACACTCCCACCAACTGTGTTCCCTTTTCTCCACAATCTCACTAGCATGTTATTATTATTTTTGTTTTGGATTTCTAGTAATAGCCTTTCTGACTGGTATGAGATGGTATCTTATTGCAGTTTTGATTTGCGTTTCTCTAATGATCAGTCATGTTGAACATTTTTTCATGTGTTTGTTGGCTGCATGTACGTCTTCTTTTGAGAAGTGTCTGTTCAGGTCCTTTGCCCACTTTTAATGGGGTTGTTTGGTTCTTTTCTTGTAAATTTGTTTAAGTTCCTTACAGATGCTGGATATTAGACCTTTGTCAGATGCATAGTTTATAAATATTTCCTCCCCTTCCATACGTTGTCTGTTTGCTCTATTAATAGTTTCTTTACTGTGTAGAAGCTCTTAAGTGTAATTAGATACCATTTGTCAATTTTTGCTTTTGTTGCAATTGCTTTTGATGTGTTTGTCATAAAATCTTTGCCAATTCTTATGTCCAGAATGATATTGTTGCTCACTGCCGTATTTTACCCATCTCAAATGTATGTACAGCTAGCAGCAGATCCGAAAGACATAATGCTTCGCCAGATGAGTATCTCATGACCTTACTATAATATGAAGTTTCTTTTGAAGATAGGAAATGTAGATTACAGTGTAAGTTCTAGATAGACCAGCAGAAGCAAACAATTGCCAGTTTTATGAGGAGTGACATAATGAGTACTGCTATGGTTTGGATAAGGTTTGTTTGACCCTACCAAGTCACATGTTATAATTTGATCCCTAGTATTACAGGTGGGGCCTGGTGAGAGGTGTTTGGATCATGGGAGTAAATCCCTGATAAATGGCTTGGTGCCATTCTCCAGGAAGTCGGTGAGTTCTCACTCTTAGCTCTCCTGAGAACTGATTGCTGAAAAGAGCCTGGTGCTTGCTCCTCTCTCTCTCATGCCTCCCCTCTCCCCATGTGATCTGCATGCTTGGGCTCCCCTTCAGCTTCTGTCATGAGTGGAAGCTTCCTGGGCCCTCACCAGATACAGACGCCAGCACAATGCTTCTTGTACAAACTGCAGAACCATGATCCAAATAAACTTCTTTTCTTTATAAGTTACCCAGTCTCTAGTATTCTTTCACAGCAACACAAACAGACAAAGAAAGACATTCCCAAAAATGAAAAATGTGAGGTCATGGTGACAACCAGAAACAATTACAAATTTTATATATTGCTAAAAGGAATTGCTATTATTTATTTCTGGCTGCCAATGGCTATCCATAAATTTGCCTATATATTTAATATGAGGTAATTATGTAATATGTGATTTTTGTTTAACGAAGGTCCTTAGCATAGATTTATATTTGACCCATTTTTTTTTTTTTTTTTTTTTTCTTTTTTTTTTTTTTTTTTGAGACAGAGTCTTGCTCTGTCGCCCAGACTGGAGTGCAGTGGTGCAATCTCAGCTTCCTACAACTCCACCTCCCAGGTTCAAGTGATTCTCATGCCTCCCCCTCCCAAACAGCCGGGATTACAGGCACATACCACCAGGCATGGTTAATTTTTGTGTGTTTTTAGTAGAGACAGGGTTTCCCATGTTAGCCAGACTGCTCTTGAACTCTTGACCTCAGGTCATCCATCCTCCTGAGCCTCCCAAAGTGCTGGGATTACAGGTGTGAGCCACCATGCCTGGCCTTGACCCATACTTTCTGCTGCTTAAATTTCTTAATATAACTATGCATTTATCCTATGGTTTGGAATCCCAAATACTACTGGAAAATGGAATATATGCCACTGACAGTGTTCTATAAAACATTATTTGGCAAAATTCATAAAAACTTTTGCAGATGAATATACCACAATTTCTGCTATTCCTACCACCCATGCCTCTTTGTAAAGCTAAAATGGCCTTTCACCAAAAGGCCTTCCATTAGGTGAGAATCCAGGTAAAATTCAAGTCATGCAACAAGGTGACAAATTTATCCCTGTCCACCAGAAATCCACTGTCAGCCAGTAATCCCAGATTGCCATTGATATGGTTTGGATTTGTGTCCCCACACAAATCTCATGTAGTATTGGAGGAGGGGCCTGGTGGAAGGTGATTGGATCATGGCAACGGATTTTCCTCTTGCTGTTCTCATAATAGTGAGTGAGTTCTCACGAGATCTCACCATTTAAAACTGTGTAGCACCTCCCCCTTCTCTCTCTCTCTCTCTTCTCCTCCGCCGTGGTAAGATGTGCTTGCTTCCTCTTCGCCTTCTACCATGATTGTAAGTTTCCTGAAGCCTCTCAGTCATGCTTTCTGTTAAGCCTGCAGAACTGTGAGTCAATTAAACCTCTTTTCTCCATAAATTACCCAGTCTCAGGTCGTTCTTTATAGCAGTAGGAATATGGACTTATACAGCCATCATCCAAGTCCTCATCAAAATTCAATCTCTAGTTATAGGTTATTAAGAAATCAACTGAGAGAAATATTGAGAAAATATCACTGAAGAATATTCAGTCTAAAAGTTTAAAACGCATGCTAACTTGGTCTCAACTACTGAACTTATTTTTCATTCATTCAACTAGCAACTAATCTTTACTCAGTGTCTGTCAGGTGCAGAGCAGTGTTCTAGGCATGGACTGAAAATGAGTGAAAGGTCAAGTAAACATAGTTCTTAGGGGTTTTTGACCTGCTGCTGTTTTTACCTATTTGTTTTCTTAAATGGACTTCAGAAATATTTTTGTACTAGTGCAAGAATGGGCAGACATGTTAAGAAAAAATTATAAATAGCTCAAAAACACATTTTGTTACATGTAAAAATTTTGCAGATAGGAGTGTTATCAGAAATTCACAGAGATGAAAAAATTATGAAGTAATTGGCCTTGGAATAATTTATGAGTAATTTTTTGAAAACAAAAAAGTTATTTCTTCAACTCAACACCATTCAGTAAAATACAGTAAGTTCCAAAATGAAACACAGAAAATTTTAAAGAGAATAAAATCGTTTTCAACCTTTTATAAGGAGTTTTCACAAAGTCGAGGAAAAAAAAAAAAAAAAACACCTAGAAGGTCAGGTGCAGGGCTCAAGCCTGTAATCTCAGCACTTTGGGAGCCTGAAGCAGGCGGATAACAGGGTCAAGAGTTCAAGACCAGCCTGGGCAATATGGTGAATCCCTGTCTCTACTAAAATTACAAAAATTAGCTGGGCATGGTGGCAGACGCCTGTCGTCCCAGATACTCGGGAGGCCGGATAAGGAGAATCACTTGAACTCGGGAGGCGAAGCTTGCAGTGAGCTGAGATTGGGCCACTGCACTCCAGCCTGGGTGATAGAGCAACACTCTGTCACAAAAAATAAAAATAATAAAAATAAAAGTTATCTGTTAAAGAACAGATTATGAAATGTTTTTGTACCAAGTGTTTAACAGTTTATTCGTGTAAGTGACCTACAAATTAATGAGAGAAATGCAAAGACAAGAAACATTCAACAGTCACAGGACATAAACAAACAACAAAATAAGCTGATGTAAAATAGTATCTTGTGGACAGTTTGGCAATATGTATCAAAATGATAAAGTATCCACTAACTAAAGTTTAACTTGATGAAATAATGTTAAAACCAGCAAAGGCTAATGTATATATCTGTAGAAGTCTGAAAATTGTCTAAATGATCAGAAATACAGGAATGGTAAAGTAAACTATGGAACCTGCTCTCAATAATTATCCCACTATTCCATACAATGGCTTAAGAAGTCTATGTAATAACATAAAAAATCATTAATTGAAGAAAGCTATTTAACACTTATGTAACATGATTGCAATTATATAAAGAAGAAATTATGCATAGAAGAAAAAACTGACTGAAAAAATATATTTAAGCAGAAACTAGGCATTTGGCTGAGACCAATGTCTAATTTGTAGATGACTTCCTAATTTATAAATTTTTTTCTAAGCACTTAACATTTGAATTATGAAAGATTCCAAATAAATACATCAAATAAGTGTTCAGCAGTCTCTTCTATTTAATTTTTTTGGAAAACATCTGCAAAGATGTGTTACCTTCAGACTGAACTGTCAAAAGACAAAATTTTATAAATTAATTCTTATACACCAGTCAAACTTACATTCATCATAACTCATCAATACTGCAGAATTTCTGGTCTTATTTGAATAATTCATAGTTTTTAAAATCTTTGCCTCTTGAATCTTGTGATTAAACACTGAAGTTTAAAGATATTTTGGGGAAAGCACAAATGTTTCTTAAATTTTTATCTTTAAAACATGATATTAGCATAAACAATCTATTTCAATGTTATGACACCTAATGCAGGCACCCACTGATAGCAATATAAAGTCATGACTTAAACAGAAAATCCTGCCATTGATGTTTAAACCACACAAACTTCATGAATAAGTTGCAAGCTTTCAGATTGTAACTGTAGATTTTACAAACCTTGCTAAGCCCTCTTGGTCTAAACATTGCTTTAACTAAATTTTGATATGTTATATTTTTGTTTCCATTCAGTTCAAAATACTTTTAAATTTCCATTTTTATTTCTTCTTTCACCCATGGGTTAAACAGAAGTTTAATTTTGAAATATGTGTACAAGTTTCCCTGATTTTTGTTGTTGTTGCAGAGGTATAATCAAATTCCACAGTGGTCAGAGAACATACTTACGATCTCAATAGTTTTTAATTTGAGCCTTGTTTTGTGGCCCAGAATACAGCCTATCCTGAAGAATTTTACATGTGCACCTGAAAAGAATATGCATTCTGTAGTTACTCAGTATGTACCTCAGTTAGATTGAGCTGTTTGATAATGTAGTTCAGGCCTTCTTTAACCTTGCTGATTTTCTGTCTAGTTGGTCCATTAGTTTTTGAGAATAAAGTAATTAAATCTCCAATTATTATTCTTAAATTACCTTTTTCTCATCTTAATTTTCTCACATTTTGTTTCAAGTATGGCTGTGTTATTAGTTTTATATACATGTATAATTGTTATACCTTTGTGATTGTATTTTGCCTTTAATAATTACACAATGTCCTTCCTTGCCTTTAGTAAAATTTTTTATTGTAAAGTCTGTTTTATCTGACATTAATATAACCACTCCATGTCTCTTATGGTTACTTTATGCATGGTATATCTTTTTCCATCCTTTTACTTCCAACATATTCATGTCCTTGAATCCAAGATGTGTCTTTTACATACAGCGTGTTTCTTGTATTTTTATCCAATCTGGCAATCTTTGTTTCTTAAGTAATGTGTTTGGTCCATTCACATTTAATATAATTATTACTGTGTTTGGATTTATGCCTGCATTTTTCTATTTGATTTCTATGTTTTGTGTCTTTTTTCAACATTGTTCATTTAGTGCCTAACTTATAGGCACTATACATATGTATATATAAACACACACACACTTTCACAAAATTAGGCACTAGATGTATATACATGTGTATATACATGTATATGTGTGTATGCTTGTGTATGTATAAAAATTTTAATTCCTCTGCTTTTTTTTTTTTTACTATATTTTTAGCTATTTTCTTAGCGGTCACTCCAGCAATTACAAAATGCATTTTAACTTATCATAATTTCCTTTAAAATAATACTGACTTAATTCTGGTAAAATATAGAGCCTTTGCTCCAATATATCTCCTTTTCCTCTCCACTCCTTTGTGCTAATATTTTTATATATATTATCTCTATATATGTTATGAACTCAACAATACAGTGTTATCATTAGTGTTTTGTGCAATCTTATCTCTTTTGAAGGAGTTCAAAAAAGAAATGAGTAAAAATATTAATACAATATTATTAGAAGCTTTTACGTTTATCCATATAATTACCATTCACTTCTCATTTCCCTGGTGAATTTCTCTGGTGGTTACTCTCTGATGCCACTTTCTTTCAGACTAAAAGATTTTCTTTAATTATAAAAAGGAAATTGTGGAGCTGAAAAGTAAAATAAAAATCAAAAACAGGCCGGGCGCGGTGGCTCAAGCCTGTAATCCCAGCACTTTGGGAGGCCTAGACGGGCGGATCACGAGGTCAGGAGATCGAGACCATCCTGGCTAACACAGTGAAACCCCGTCTCTACTAAAAACTACAAAAAACTAGCCGGGTGAGGTGGTGGCGCCTGTAGTCCCAGCTACCTGGGAGGCTGAGGCAGGAGAATGGTGTGAACCCGGGAGGCGGAGCTTGCAGTGAGCTGAGATCCGGCCACAGCACTCCAACCTGGGTGACAGAACGAGACTCCGTCTCAAAAAAAAAAAAAAAAAAAAAAAAAAAATCAAAAACATTTGTTTAGTATTTTTTATAAGACATTTCTGTGGACAATTAATTCTCTCCACCTTTTTTATTTTTCATTTTCTTTTTCAGCTATTGTTTTTTGAAATATTATTTCTGTCTCTTTATCACTTCTCTTTCTGGGATTCTCATTATGTGTGTACTTTATGTCGCCCCATTGTTTTCTTAGGCTCTGTTCACTTTCTTCAATTACTTCTGTCTCTGTTTTTCAGATTGGATAACTTTAATTAACCTCTCTTCTGACTTGTTAAATCTCCTATTAAATGCCTTTAGTAAAATTTTCATTTCACTTATTATACTTTTCATTTCCAGGATTTCTGTTTTTGTTTTGTTTTATTTTGTTTTGTTTTGTTTTGTTTTGAGACGGAGTCTCCCTCTGTCACCCAGGCTGGAGTGCAGTGGCACGATCTCGTCTCGATCTCGTGCAAGTTCTACCTCCTGGGTTCATGCCATTCTCCTGCCTCAGCCTCCAGAGTAGCTGGGGCTACAGGCGCCCACCACCACACCTGGCTAATTTTTTGTATTTTTAGTAGAGACAGGGTTTCACCATGTTAGCCAGGATGGTCTTGATCTCCTGACCTCGTGATCCGCCCACCTCGGCCTCCCAAACTGCTGGGATTACAGGCGTGAGCCACCGCACCCAGCCAGGATTTCTGTTTTTTAACATAATTTGTACATCCTTGTATTTTTTGTTTATTGAGTCATTATCATCATACATTAATTTCATTCTATAAGCATGACTTTGTTTACATACTTGAATATTATCATCATACTTGCTTTAAAGTCTTTCTCAGCTAAATGCAAAATCTGGAGAAATCCAGAGATTTTCAATTAACTGGTTTTTTCCTGGGCATAGGTCACACTTGTTTTCTTGCATATTTTGTAATATTTTATTGAATAATGGACATTTTAGATAATATACTGTAGAAACTCTGGACTTTTATTTACTCTTTGAGGCTTATTGTTGTGTTGTTGATTGTTTAATAACTAGACTAAATCTGTGAAATGTGTCTCAGTCATAATGTCTCTGCTCGTTCTTTTTTTTTTTTTTTCTTGCTTTTATGGCCAAGCCTGGTTTTCCAGAAATCACTGATGTATTTACATAGCTTAGGGTTCATGCAAAGATTTTTCACAGGTTGTGCTCAGAAACCTCAGGCCAGCAAGGCTTCCACTCTGCTGATGGATCTGTGTGTCGCCTGGAGAACAGATTCAAAGTGCATGCCATTTTCAAGCCTTCCTCAGTGTTTACTTCCCACCAAAATCTTTTGAGTCCTCTCTTTGTACATGCTTAAGGCCTGTCAGCCAGGAATGTGTGGGTGGCTTGAGCCCATTTCTGTCTCTGCTGCACATGCAGAGAGCCTTTAGTCAATCTGGGATACGTGGAGAGCTTATCATACCCTATGACTGTTTCACTCCCAGCAAATCCTTGTCAAATCCCCAGCTAGTTCATCGGTCCATTGTTTACCCTAAACAGGACCACAACCTCAAGCTGACAGTGCTGTTGGTCCTCCCTCTTCACTTGGGTATCAACGTTTTTAACTCAGGACTTTATAACAACCACAGAAGAATTTATTTGAGAACTTAACCTACATTGTAAAGTTAATTCGAAGTAGTTATTTAACAATTTAAGCAAAGCGTCTTAGTTTATTGCCTGCTGCTTATTACATAATACCTGAAACTGTGTAATTTGTAAAGAAAGGAACTTATTTCTTACAGTTACGGAGGCTGAGAAGTCCAAGGTTGAGAGGTCACTTCTTGTAGGGCCTTCTTGATGGTGGAGACTCTGCAGTCCCAAGGTGGTGCAAGGTATCACGTGGTGAGGAGGCTGAGTGTGCTGTCTCAGGTCTCTCTCTCTTTTCTTATAAAGCCACCAGTCCCACTCCCATAATAACTCATTAATCCCTTAGTTCATTAATCCATTAATACATATATTAATGAATAGATTAATTTATTCATGAACTCAAAGTCTCTTAAAGACCCCGCTTTTCCATACTGCCACATGGGGAATTAAGTTTCAGCATGTGTTTTGGAGGGGACAAATATTTAAACCATAGTGCAAGACTATAACTACAGAAATTAAAAAATATATATAATGTAAAGTTATCTTCTATAATGGAATGATATGGAATATGTAGCAACTGTTAAAAAATGGACGCTGGACTCAGAATGCCTGGATTTTCACCCTATCTCTACCATTCCTAGCCTTGAAAAAATTATTCAACTACAAAATGGGACTGCCAGCAAAGGTTGCAGGGAAGATTAAATGAAATAATACATCTAAAGCACTTGGCACAGTACCTGGGATGTAGTAAGTACTCACTAGAGATTATGAAGCTTTTGGTCATGAATGACTTGAGTCATATTACTCCCCTGGTCCTGATCTTGTTCTCCTTAGGTAATTCTAGCAGGTTCCAGCCTGCATCAACTTTTTGGTGTTGGAGGGTTTCATTTCCTTCAAGCTAATTGCCACCATGCAGGTCATTTTTCTGATGCCAGTGTTGATACAACAATTGCAAAAAATAATAGTAATAAATAATAAATATTATTGTCTGCAATTGCTCAAAGTTTAATGAACAGAGTAAGGGTTTAGTGCCTCATCTGTACATAGTTTATCAATGTATCTCTACCACTTTTAGAGTAACATTTATTTTCTCTTTCTAGATACTTTTGCACCAATATGCACAACCCAGAAACTATAGTAGTTGGGGCTGCCCAATAGAAATTCTTGGAATGTTTGTGAACATCTTCTGGGGTATGCTACTGCAGAAGGAGTGATTCTTAAGTGAATAAACTCTTGTTTGTGCTAAGTGAATCCTCTGACACTTTCCTCCATTCTTTTATGGTTATTTCCTATCTCTTGAAACAAGTATTTACTATCCCTGGATCCATTTTCTCTAGGAGTTGAGCCTTCTAACACAGGGCTTTGTTATTTAGCTGTTTCATATTTAGTATATGTGTGTTTACTTATATTTGTTAGTGGTATTCAACCACTTACCATAATACTGGGTGGTGAAGTAAAAAAGAAAAGCATGGCTATTCCAAATTTTAAATCTAATTATTTGGAGGTATTTATTCATAGAAGTTTCTCTTTTAGAATCTATGCTGATTGAATTAAGTAAATGTCTTCTATGTGCTCTTGTGGAGTTTATAATAAAACACAGATGCTGTTAATGATAATAATAGGTTATATTCGTGCAGTGATTGCATGTGCCAGGTATTATTCTAAGAGCCTTGTGTATATTATCTTATTTAAATTCACAACAACCTTACACCTTTGATACCATTATTATACCAGTTTTACAATTGAGTGAATTATGGCTCAGGGAGATTAACTAGCTTGCTTAACGGCAGAAATAGTATGAAATAAAGCAAGTTTGACTTAACTCTTAACTGCCAAGGTGTACTCCATTCCATAATAATGGTTAACATTTAAGAGTGCTTACTATCTACCAAACACTCTTCTAAATATCATACACGTATAACTCCTTTAATCCCAACCATAGCCCTAAAAGTTAAAATATTTTAATCCCAATTTTGGAGATGAGAAAAATTAGGACAGAAAAATTACATAACTCTACAAGGCTACATGATAGTAATTGGTGGATCCAGACTTTAAAGAAAATATATAAAATTCGGTAGTACAGAAGTACCTTTCAACTCCTGATTTTTGTACATAGTGGTTTTAGGTAAGGAAGTTTCATGAGAAGCTTTCCAATTGCTTTCTCCTACCAAACTGCCAAAGGATCTCATAGAGTAGTGGAAAGGGGAACACAAGAGGGTTTTTATCTCGGGTGTTATCTCCTATCCACATCATAAATTATCCAGGAAGATGCCACTTATTTATTACTGCCTTGCAAGCATAGGGTAGCAAAAGCAAAGTGAACCAAAGGATCTTCTTTATTAACTTTGGATCTTGAAAAGACAACTGAGTGAAAGCAACTCAATGAAGTAAAAAAGAAAAAAAAATTACATTTTTTATTAAAAAAGGAAATTATTTTGGTCAATTGAGCTATTTATTTATGCATTTATTCACAAATACTTAATGTAATCACAAAAGCATTAATTACTGAGTGCAACTACCAAATCAAAATACAAACCTATCCAAAAACAAAATGCCAAAACTTTCTTCTATAAGGATTTTAAAATGTAACGAAAGACTGTACACCAGTGACAATCTAATTATCTTATTCTGTTCCAGTGAAGTTTACAAACAGTAACAATGAACTGTGATAAAGATTAAAGATTCCAGTGCTTCTTTCTAAAATTGAATTATTCAATTTTATCACTTGAAACTGTAGAGTATAATGGTAAGTCATATAATACTTTTAAAGTACAAGCTTTAAAAGTGAATTTTTTTTTCTTTTTCTCTGGTAGTACTGATACTTCAAAACCTAGGAGGTTATCTATGATAGGTTTTCAGCCTTATTCAGAAAAGAAAACACGTTATTTCAGTTTTCTTTATCCGCATTTAATATTAGTATCAAAATAAGTAAATATAAATGAATTTAGAGAAAAATACATATGCACCCATGTTAATAGCCATAAAATGTTTAAAACCACATCTGCATGAGCTAAAATTTTACGTATTTAGAACAATATCCTAAGTAGTCATGGAAAAGTATTCAGGGATAAACGCAGCTTTAAATTTTCTAAGAAAGAGTTTAAAAAGCTAATACTGGCTACAATCACTTGTATAAATCTTCCCAGAAAGCTAAAAATAGGAATGTGTTAAACAGAATGCACAGAGACATTGAGAATAGCTTACCAAGCTTTCCTAGCTAGGAAAATGTGGCTTTCCCATACATCATTCAATAAAAAACAGATGGAGAAAAAAAATTTGCCAGAAAGAAAGGAAAGACATACATCATGTTATAATTACGAGCTTCAGATAAACAAAGGGAGGGAGAAGAATATTTTAAAACAAAAGGACAAAGTTTCTTCCATAAAAGCTATCTCTATTGAGTAGGGGAAACTAAGGATAAAATGACATCTTCTCAAAAACATAAGTGACCCTAGAATGGACATTTTGTGTCATCCAGAACCCAGCCCACTTCTTTAGCTTATAATATCCCAAATCCTTTGCCACTTCTAGTACTTGTGGTTCAACGATCTCACCCAGGCTCTGAGAATGAATCATGTGATTCAAGTTGGGGCAGTCCCTTTAACCTCATGATCAGGTCAGGGCATGTCAAAGATAGGCATGGACATGTCATCCAAATTGGTCCAATTTAGAGTAAATCCTAGGGTTTGTACAGAAACTACCTGAAAGAGATACACTCTTTTTCTTTGGAGTAAACATAGGTGACTACAGGTCTAAAGCTGCTAAAGTCATACTGACACCACATAGAATGAAAAAACTATGCAGAAAAATAGACTAAAGAGAGAGACAGCTGCTGATAACATGTCAGTTCCTTGATCAAACTGTTCCTGAGGCAGATCCTCTTCAGGAATTTTTAATGAAGTCATATGAGCCAATAAACTCCCCTTTTATGCTAAGCCAATGTATCTATTGATTCTAGAAAAGTTCTTAATAATCAGACTCCACTCTCAGGAACAAAACTGAATAAACACAACCTAGAACCACCACAGTTACAGAGTAGCTTCTTCATATCCATTGTCAAGAACTCTGTGAAGTAAGTGTTACTACATTTCCATTTAACAGATGAGGTTAAATGGCTTGCCCAAGAATATACAGCTGGTATTTAGTAGCATTCAGGTCTTCTGAATTCAAATCCCACGCTTTTTCCACTTCTCCTCTTCAAATCTCAAGTAAAAGGAGGATGAGGGGCTCAGTGGCATGTCAAGTGGTACAAAAAGATAATTTAAGTGCAGTTAAAAAAATTTATCCTCCTAGAGCTTCAATTATATTCAAATATCTAAGCAAAAGGTCATAAGTTAGTAATATAAATTATAAATAGGTCTGTTTAATATCATTGTCTCCTGCTATGGTCTGAATGTTTATGTTCCTTCAAAATTCATATGTTAAAATCTAATCCCTAAAGGGACGGTATTAAAAGCTGAGGCCTTTAGGAAGTGATCAGATCCTGGAAGTTCCACATTCATGAGTTCCCATTAGTAACCTAATAAAAAGGCTTGAGGAAGACTGTTCCTCCCTTCTGCCATGCCAAGACATAGCAACAAGGTGCCATTTTGAAGCAAAGAGCAAAGAAACCAAAAAGAAGTAAAGGGCAAACTTCCCCAGAAACCAAATCTGCTGGCATCTTCATCTTGGACTTTACAGCCATAAGAACTGTGAGAAGTAAATTTCCGTTTTTATTTACCCAATCTGAGATATTTTATTACAGCAACCCGAATGAATTAAGACATACTCCTAATCCAAAAAGGTAAGAGTTCTCTTTTTTGCCATTAGGAAGCATATGAAATGCAGTAGTGTTTTGAAGCTTGAATGAAAGGACAGAATTGATTGATAATACTGTGGAGCCTCATTTATTTGCAATCAATCACTTTTTTTCACCTTTAGACACAGAAGTACTAAAGGCCCCAGGAAATAATTACAATGACTATTATAATGGCACCACATCCAGAACATTTTGAATAATGAACAGAAGCCTACAAAAGTACAGATTATTCCAAAGAGACTAAAATTTCTATTACCATTTCAATATTATTGACCTAGGTGGTCCAGAAATTAAGATCACTCACTGATCATTGTTCAGAAAAATATTAAAAATATTTTGGCAGTACAATTTAAGCAAATGTTAGTTTTAACAATAATACAGAAAAAGTATTTTTTTAATTATTGACAATGGACTTTTAATTTTATTCACTATTATTGGCAGGAGTCTAGCTTTCTTGAGCACATAGCAAGAAATAAGAGCACATCCTTATTCAAGCCACAAAGGATATAGCTCAATAGTGCCCCCCAAAGACGTTCAAATCCCCAGAATCTGTGACTATTCTACCTTCTACAGCAAAAGAAACTTCACCAATGTAATTAAGTAAATTGAGATGGGTAGATTATCCTGAATTATCCAGGTGGGCCAATGTTGTTATCATAAGGGTCTTTATAAGAGGTAGACAGGAAGGTCAGTTTCAGAGATACGACAACAGAAGCAGAGGCCAAAATAATGTGAGACTACAAGCCAAGGAATGCAGGAAGACTCTAGAAAACAAAACTCTTGAGCAGGCACTTCACAACAGACATAATTCAAGGCCAATAAACACGGGAAGAGGTATTCATTTTTATTATTAATCAAGAAAATTCAAACTAAGTCATCACACATCCACTAAATGGAAAAATATTTAAAAGGCTGGTAAAAGTAAATGTTGACAAAGATGTGAAGTGAGAAGAACTTACATACAATGCTAATGGAAGTATGAACTGATACAAACATTTTGGAAAATAGATTGGCATTGAAAATGCACACATTCTATGACCCAATAATTCTATTCCTAGATAACTGTCCCATAGAAATGTGCGCATATATGCACCACGAGACATGTACAAAAAGGTTCTTAATGATATTATTTACAGTAGTCAAAACTATAAAACAACATAAATGTCCATTGACAGTAGAGTGGATAAAAAAATTGAGATATATTCAGATAATTAAACAATATATTTTAGTAAAACTAAATAAATGTAGTTACACAGAACAAGATGGATGAATCTCAAACACAATGTTGAACAAAGGAAGCCAGACACAAAATACACATTGTATAATTTCATTTATATAAAATTCATAAACAATCCATGAATTTGTGGACTCTCTCAATCCCTCTTCACTTCTGCCCATATATTAGCTGATTCATTTTTTAACACATCTCATTTCTTGAAAAAGCAGCCAATATCAACCAACACAAAGAACCAACACTCCATTTTTCTCTCTCTTTTCCTAGAGCTACAGTTACCAAAGTACAGTTTTGTGAAATGTTCCACATCATCAAAATATGGATTACTATCTTTCCAGCATCCAACAACAGTTTCTTTGCCACCCAATAACTACTATGACAATGTCACCTTACTGAAGTTTTTGATTCAGTAACAGCACACTCTCTGTAATTAATTTCAGTATCAGATGGATAGACAAGGTTATATGCAGTAACAAACAGCCCCCAAATCTCAAGAGGTAATCAAATGAAAATTTGTCTCTTACCAACATTATCCATTTAGTATGAGTCAGTAGGGGAAACTGCTCATAATAATCTCATAGGAATCCAGGTTGATGCAGAATTCATCTCAATATATAGTTCTTTGATCACCATGACAGAGAGAAGAGGTATGTAAAGAATCACAAACTGGGCTGGGTGCAGTGACTCAGGCCTATAATCTCAGCACTTTGGAAGACCAAGGTGGGTGGATCACCTGAGGGAGTTCGAGACCAGCCTGGTCAACATGGTAAAACCCTGTCTCTATTAACAATACAAAAAATTAGCAGGGTATGGTGGCACACACCTGTAATCCCTGCTACTCCAGAGGCTGAGGCAGGAGAATCCCTTGAACCCGGGAGGCAGAGGATGCAGTAAACTGAGATCATGCCACTGCACTCCAGCCTGGGCAACAGAGCAAGACTATCTCAAAAAAAAAAAAAAAAAATAGAATCACAAACTGGATTTTAAAATTAAAACCCAAGAAAACTGATGTTTCTTTTAACATTTTGGAACTAAAATACTATACAAAAATATCACAAAATGTGAAGTCTGGAAAAACTTGGGGCATGCTAAAGTCCTCGTCCTATTAGGTAAAATCATAAAAATATGTAAAGTTAACTACATACACTAAAATGTTCTAGGCAACCACTTTAAAAAAGAAATGGAATTAGCAATTTCAAAACTTAGTAAAGATATGGGGAGAATAAAGAAAATTTAATGAAGCAAATAGATGTCAGAAAAGAAGAAAAAGAAAGGAAAACAAAATATGAACAAGAAAATGGAATAAGGTTATTGATTATAAAATGAAATAAGGTCAAAAAAGCAAAACTAAATATGTCATGTAATATAATTAATATTTAAAGTACTAGATCCATTTATTAATATGAATACCCACATGACTTTTTAAAAATCTAATTATAAAAAACCATTCTAAAACCTGGGGACACTGTAGTCAGCCAGTATTCCTTACTTATGAGGTGATGCAAACTTTTATTTCTGAGGGCTATTAATTTTTGGTAATCCTGCCTAATAATTGATTATTTACTTTTATAACTGGATATGGTGGTACACACTAGTAACTCTACGATCTTCTGGGTTTTAGGCACATCCCTACCAATCCACATTAAGAAGCAGCATTTCTATATCATACTGATAATCAGGAGAAATCACTACAGTCAACATCCTAATGCCTTTTTGATCTCTTCTTCCATGATACAAGAAGCAGAATCATTATAGCCCTGCATCTTAGAGATAACTCCCAGAATCACATTACAAAATCAGCCTGCTAAAAGAGCTGCCACTGCTTCTGTGGACACAGTTAATCCATTCCCTAAAACAATTTTTACTGGCTTTTTCCTTCCAAATTCTCACAGACCTCTGAGTCGTAGGCTACTATCTCTCCACATTTATGGAAACTAAGAGAGTATTATTTGAAATGCCAAACATTAGAATGAAAACTTTAGCAAGAAGACTACATTTTGAAACTAAATTCACTTCCAATTTCCGGTCAGGCTTGTAAAAAGCTTGAAAGTCACCACTCCATTCTTTCAACAAATAAAAAGGTGAATAAACTGAAAAACAACTCTTCTTAGATTCACAAGACAACTGAGGTCACAGAACAAACTGCTTCCCTTCAATTGGAGAAACCAACAGACTTAATTCAGCGAATCACAACTTGCCAGAACAGAAACCCACAAGATGAAACCTTCATAGGAAATTATCCCAGGGTAGGAATATCTGAACTGTTACTGATAAATTGCTAAAGGCACAGGATGGACAAGTCTGAGAGTTAAAAAGCTCCAGGAGATCCAATGAGATGGAGGCCCCACATTTTGTTTTATAGTTTTGACCTGCCTTGCAAGAAATGCTAAAAAAAAGTCCTTCTGAGAGAAGGAAAATAACATAGGTCAGAAACTTGAAACTACATAAAGAAAAGAAGAGCACTGGAGAAAAAAAAAAAGAAGGTAAAATTAAAATTCCTCTTTTTTCTTACTTAATTAGTTTAACAGATAACAATGTGGGGCCTTTTCCCTAGTACTGTCTCTCCCAAAACATTTATCTGCCTAAGATCCAGACCCACCCCCAAAAAACTGTTTCTTCTTCCCTTCCCTGTAATACCAAAAATGTAGCCACATATGAATAGACCCTTTACAAGTTAATATCTGTTACCGGATCCATTCATTGCCTCTAGTATACCTTTATTTTCCTTCAACAGACAATACTGTCCCTCAACAGACAGTTCTCCCTCCTGTTTTCCAGGATGATATATATGCTTCTTTCATCTTGTTGAGGGGTAAACAATCACTCTGTCATTCTCCCAATGCATACGTGTTAATAAATTTATGTGCCTTTTCTCCAATTTATCTGCCTTTTATGAGTGTATTTTTCAGAGGGCTAAGGGGAAAGCTCTCCCCTGACTCCTACAACGCTTATGTGCAACATATGCTTTAATATGCTTACATACAAGCAAAGCAAATAACAACAATACTATGAAAAAAGACAGAGAGGAATTAGAATTATTTTGTTATTAGGTACCTGCACTACCTGTGAGAATGTGAGCACCACTATTACAAGGTATAATACTCATATGCTCGTAGTATAGTGTTATTTGAAAGTAGACTTGGATTAGTTGTGAATTTATATTGCAAAATCTAGGGGAACCAATAAATATATACATATATATACAATTTTTTTTTGAGATGGAGTTTTACTCTTGTTGCTGAGGCTGGAGTGCAATGGCACGATCTTGGCTCACCACAACCTCTGCCTCCAGGGTTCAAGCAATTCTCCTGCCTCAGCCTCTTGAGTAGCTGGAATTACAGGCATGTGCCACCATGCCCGGCTAATTTTGTATTTTTAGTAGAGACAGGGTTTCTCCATGTTGGTCAGGCTGGTCTCAAACTCGCGACCTCCAGGTGATCTACCCGCCTCGGCCTCCCAAAGTGCTGGGATTACAGGTGTCAGCCACTGCACCTGACCAATATTATTTTTAAGTAGTAAAACTCATGTACTAAAAAAAGGAGAGAAAAAAGATCATATAAAATACTCAAAACTTGAAAATACAGAAAAAGATTAGAAGACAAAAATAGGAACAAAGAACTGGAGCAATAAATAGAAAACAGTAACAGATACAGTAGATATTAATCTAATTATATCAGTAATCACTTTGAATGTCATTGCTCTAAACGTACGTATTAAAAGATGGGGATTGTCAGAGTGGATCAAAAAACAAGACAAAAATATATGTTGTCTACAAGAAACTGCCTTAAATATAAACACAAATATAGACTGAAAGTAAATGGATGGAAAAAGGCATACCATGCAAACACCAATCAAAAGAAAGCAGGAGTACCTCTGTTAATTTTAGACAGAACTGCAGAGCAAGGAAAGTTATCAGGGTTAAAGAGGGGCATTGCATAATGTAAAGGTGTCAATTCTTTGAGAAGACATAACGATCTTCAATATGTGTGCATCTAACAATAAAGTGTCAAAATCAATGAGCCAAAAATTGAGAGAGCTGAAAAGAAAAATTAATAAATCTATTATAGTTGAGACTTCAACACCCTTATTTTAGAAATGGATAAATCCAGTAGGCAGAATACTGGTAAGGATATAGTTGAACTCAACACTGCCATCAATCAACTGGATAAAAATGGACTTTTAGAAACTACTTCAAGCAACAGCAGAATATATATACTTCTCAAGCTCATATAAAACATTCACAAAGATAAACCAAATTTTGGTCCACAAAACAAACTTTAGCAAATTTAAAAGAATATAAATAATACTATGTCTGCTCTCACACCACAATGGAATTGAACTAGAAATCAATAACAGTAAGATAGCTGAAAAGTCCCAGAATATGTGTAGGTTAAACAGCACACTTCTAAATTACACATAAGTCAAAACAGAAATCTCAAAACAAATTTTAAAATATTTGGCACTAGAAGAAAACACAACTTATCAAAATTTGTGGGATGCTGCAAAAGCAGAGCTGAGAGAGAAATGTATATCACTGAATCCATATATTAGAAAAGAAGAAAAATCTAAAAGCAGTCATCTAAGCCTCCACCCTGGGAAACTAGAAAATTTAAATTAAAACAGCATGTGCAAGAAAAGAAATAACAAAAATTAGAGTAGAAATAAATAAAACTTAGAACAAGAAATCAATAGAAAAACATCAACAAAATCTAAAGCTGATTATTTAAAATTATCAATAAAATCAATAAAGTTCTAGCCACCATAACTAAGAAAACAGAAAGGATACATTACTAATATCCTAAATGAATGAAGGAACATCACTACATATTCTGTGAACATTAAAAGGATGATCAAAATATACTATAGATCTTTACCTGCCACAGCTAAATTGTGCAGAGGTGGAGGCTCAGGTGCATTTAATATTTGGCTTCATCCATAACCCACCACCATGATCGAGGAAGGCATTGCTGCTAAAGGTATAATGGACATTAATACTGCTTTACAAAAAGTGCTGAAGACTGTCCTCATCCACAGGAGCCCAGTACATGGAATTCACAGAGCTGCCAAAGCCTTAAACAAGCACCAAGTCCATCTTTGTGTGCTTGCATCCAAGTGCAATGAGCCTATGTATGTCAAGTTGGTGAACGTCCTTTCTGCTAAACACCAAATGAACATAATTAAAGTTAATGACAAGAAACTAAGAATATGGGTTGTCCTCTGCATAACTGACAAAGAGAGAAAACTTTTTAAAGTGATTGGTTGCAGTTCTGTAGTAGTTAAGGACTATGGTAAAGAAGCTCAGGCCAAGGATGACATTGAAGACTACTTCGGATGCAAGAAATGAACAAAGAAAGCTTTGGCTCACAGTTAACAAAAATATTATGAACAATTCTATGCCCACAAAATTCATAACTTAGGTAAAATGCAGCAATTTCTTGAAAGATACAATCTTCCAAAACTCGCATAAAAAGAAATAGATAATCTGAATAAGTCTATATCTATTAAAGAAATTAAAACAATAATTAATAATCTTTCTAAACAGAAACTAGTAGGACTAGATGGTCTCACTGCTAAAATATACCAAACTTTTAAGGCAAATATAATCTCTTTTCAGAAGATAGAAGCAGAGGAATTTCTTCCTAACTCATTCTATGTGATCAGCATTATCCTAACACTGAAACCAACAACAGTACAAGAAAAGAAAACTATAGACCAATATCTCACATGAACTTAGGTGCAAAAGTCCTCAGCAGAATTTCAGCAAATAGTATCCAACAATGCATACAAATAATTATATACTATAACCAAGTGGAATTTATCCCAGGTATGCAAGGCTGGTTCAACAATCAAAAATAAATTAATGTAATCCCTTACTTCACAAATTAAAGAATAAAAATCACATACCTATATCAATAGAGGCAAAAAGAAGCATTTGAAAAAGATCCAACATCCATTCATGATATAAATTTTCTGTAAACTAGTGTAGACGGGAACTTTCTGAACTTGATAAAGAACGTCTACAAAAATCTACAGCTAATATGATGCTTAATGCTGAGAAATTAAAATCTTTCTCACAAAAGATCAGGAACAAGGCAAAAATTTACCTTCTCATCACTGCTGTTTAACATTATATTGGAAGTCCTGGCTAATACAATAAAACATAAAAGGGAAATAAAAGGTATACAGATGGAAAAGGAAGAAAAAAACTGTCTTTGTTCACAAATGACATAATAATCTATGTAGAAAATCTGAATGAATCAATGAAAATCTCCTGGAACTAATATGATATAATAACAAACTTGCAAGATGCAAAATTAATATACAAGAGTCAGTTGCTCTTCTATATACCAGCAATGAGCAAGTGGAATTTGAAATTGAAAGTACAATACCATTTACATTAGCACTCCAAAAATGAAATATTTATGCATAAATATAACAAAATATTTATAAGATCGATATGAGGAAACCTATAAAACTGATGAAAAAAAAGAAGAAGAAATAAAGAGAGAGCTATTCCATGCTCATGGATAGGAAGACTCACTATTGTCAAGATGTCAGGTAATTCCAATCAAAATCTCAGCAAGTTATTTTGTGGATATTGACAACATGATTCTAAAGTTTATACGAAGAAGCAAAGACCCAAATAGCTAACACATTATTGAAGGAGAAGAACAAAGTTGAAGGTCTGACACTACCTAACTTCAAGATTCACTATAAAGTGACAGTAATCAAAATGGTGTGGTAATGGCAGAAGAATAGACAAATAAATCAATGGAACAGAATCAATAGCCCAGAAATAGACCCTCATAAATACAGTCAACTGATCTTTTACAAAGGAGCAAAGACAATAAAATGCAACAAAGATAGTCTTTTCCACAAATGATGCTGAAACAACTGGATAGCCACATGCTAAATAAATAAATAAATAAAGGCACAGATATTACATCCTTCACAAATTAACTCAAAATCAATTATAGACCTAACTGTAAATTACAAAACTATGAAACTTCTAGAAAATAACAGGAGAGATCAGTATGACCTTGGGTCTAGATACAACACCAAAGGCATCGTCCATGAAAGAAAGAATTGATAAATTGGACTTCATTACAATTAAGTTTTTCTACTTTGTAAAAGATAATGTCAACGGAATGAGAAGACAAGCCACAGATTGGGAGAAAATATTTGCAAAAGATGCATCTGATAAAGGACTGTTATCCAAAATATGCAAATAACTCTTAAAACTTAAAAATTCGAAAACAAACCTGATTTTAAAATTGGCCAAAGATTTTGACACCTCACCAAAAAAAAGATATACAGATGGCAAATCAGCATATAAAAAAGATGCTCCATACTATCAAGGAAATGCAGATTGAAACAACTATGGGATATCAATACACACCTATTAGAATAACCAAAATCAACACTGACAACATCAAATGCTGACAAGGATGTGGATCAGCAGGAAATCTCATCCGTTGCTGGTGGGAGTGCAAAATGATACAGCCACTTTGAAAAATAGTTTGGTGTTTTCTTTCTTTCACTTTTTTTAAAATTTTTTGGAGACGGAGTCTCGCTCTGTCACCCAGGCTAGAGTGCAGCACAATCTCAGCTCACTGCAATTTCTGCCTCCCCGGGTTCAAGCAATTCTCCTGCCTCAGCCTCCCGAGTAGCTGGGACTACAGGTGCACGCCGCCACACACATCTAATTTTTTTGTATTTTAGTAGAGACTGGGTTTCACCATGTTGTCCAGGCTGGTCTCGAACTCCTGAGCTCAGGCAATCTGCCTGCCTCAGCCTCTCCAAGTGCTGGGATTACAGGCGTGAGCTGCTGTGCCAGGCCAGTGTTTTCTTATAAAACTAAACATACTCTTAATTATACAAAACAGCAATTGAACTCTTTGGTGTTTATCAAAAAAAGTTAAACACTTTTGCCCACACAAAAACCAGAACATGGATGTTTATAGTAACATTATTCATAACTGCCAAAACTTATAAGCAACCAAGATATTTTTCAGTAGGTGGATAAACTGTGGTACATCTAGACAATGGAATAGTACTGAGCACTAAAAAGAAATGAGCTATCAAGCCATGAAAAAACATGGAGGAATCTTAAATGCATATTACTAAGTGAAAGAAGCTAATCTGAAAAGGCTATATACTGTGGAATTCCAAATATATAACATTATGGAAAAGATAAAACTATGAAAACAGTGAAAAATTAGTGGTAGCCAGTGATTAAGAGAGAGGGAGAGATGAATAGGCAGAGTACAGAGGAGTTTTAGGGCAAGGAAACTACTCTATGTGATACTATATTGGTAGATACATGTCATTATACATTTATCCAAATCCATAGAAAGTACAATACTAAGAATGAACCCTAATGTAAGCTATGCACGGTGGGTGATGATGCGTCAATATAAGTTCATTAGTTGTAACAAATGTACCAGTCTGGTGGGGGATAATGATGATGGGGAAGGCTTTGCATGTGCGGGGGAAGGGAGTACATGGAAAATCTTTGCGCCTTCCTCTCAGTTTTGCTGTGAACCTAAAACCACTCTTTAAAAAACAGTCATTTTTAAAAGTATATTAAAAATAAAATCCATAAATCTAATAAAGAGAAGTAAGTATATCTAGTTTTTAAGAAGCTATAGCTACCCGTTACAGCCTTTACTCAGTATTCAAATATTCTTCATAGAAAACAGGTAAGTAAGTTGTTGGAATGTGAATAACTACACTAAAGAATGTATTCTGCCCAAATGTCCATCAGTGACAGACTGGATTAAGAAAATGTGGCACATATACACCATGGATTACTATGCAGCCATAAAAAAGGATGAGTTTGTGTCCTTTGTAGGGACATGGATGCAGCTGGAAACCATCATTCTCAGCAAACTATCCCAAGAACAGAAAACCAAATACTGCATGTTCTCACTCATAGGTGGGAACTGAACAATGAGATCACTTGGACTCTGGAAGGGGAACATCACACACCGGGGCCTATTATGGGAAGGGGGGAGGGGGGAGGGATGGCACTGGGAGTTATACCTGATGTAAATGATGAGTTGATGGGTGCTGACGAGTTGACGGGTGCAGCACACCTACATGGCACAAGTATACATATGTAACAAACCTGCACGTTGTGCACATGTACCCTAGAACTTAAAGTATAATAATAATAAAAAAAAAAAGAGCAAAGAGAAATTGAAAAAAAGAAAAGAATGTATTCTGTATTCCCATGTATGTTAAAGTCAAATGTCTTATTGATTAACATAGTTAATAAATTTGGCGACTCTCTTTGTCTGCTCTGTTCATACCAGGTGATGACAGATTTGATTTTGAATGTATTTAGTGAGCCATTTTAGATTCTAAAGAGATAGAGTTAACGAAATTTAAGAAAAGTTGATTAAAAAATGCAATGCATTCCTATGTGTTTTATATGTCTGGGAAACTTCTAAACATATATACGGTTTAAGTAGTTGTTTTAAAAATCATATTCAAGTTCATTAGTCACATCAACTGACAATTATTATAACTGAAATGGTACATAGAAATGTCAGGTCTTTCAGGAACCATAACTGATCAAAAATATGTTGTTTCCTTCTGTACTGAATATGGAATCAGCACACATACACACAAAATACAAAAACTGGACCAAAAATATTAATTTTTCTTTATCAGAGTCTTAAGGAAATTCAAGACTTTTAATCACCTTTCTTCATTCTCATACTTTTCTCTAAAATACTAGCCAATTACAGTCAATGACCACTAAAAATCAAACCTGATATAGGATTCAATAGAATAGGTCTATCCTATTTCTTAAGTCTCCTGTTGTAAAAATCAAAATCTTGCTACAATTATTTTATCCAGGCTTTAAAGAATTATGTGTTTCTCCCACTGCAGGCATAAATATCAGCTGGGTCTTCCTCCATGTGTGTTCATTTTACATCAATGACTTAGTTCCAGAACACTTTTATTCTCTCAGAGTAAGCAAAATTCTCAAACGTTATGTAATCTACTAAATATTCTATAAAAGGTCACGCAGCACTGACGTGGGTAGCAAGTTCTACAAAAAAAAAAAAGATAGAAAATGAGATGATGGAGAGAGAATTTGTCCCCTCTCTCAACTTGGAAACACTAGATACTATGGATGCTAGGGGCCACACCCAGCCATTTGCAATTTGAAAATAACTTGCAACAGTAGAATAGTAGTGGACAAGAGAAAATACATTTCTGTGGCTCAGAATTCACTTATGATCATCTACCTTTTGACTCCTCTATTGCTGAGAGGCGGGAGCAATGTATAAATATGTATGCATACATGAAACTGAGCACTATCATGTTCATTTACACTTTTAACAGTAAGTGATTTCTATATACAGCAAATAAAGAGGAGGTGAGTAATTCTTATCAGTACAGTTCATCTCAATTCATATCTTCCATCTATGTAAACACACCCTTCTAGATGGAAGTCTGAAGCACATCAGGACCCTCTTTTCATCCAGAGCTATGGTTGTGGGTACCAGATAAAATATACCTTCAACAATCGTAAACTACTCAGTAAATTATTAAATTATTGTAATCTCAGCCCCTTCTCTGCACTTGGTACTCTCTGCCCCTGTTTCCTTCCTATTCCCTCTTACCTAGATTTTCCATTTGGAGTGATGACTTAGTTGGTTATCTACCTGGCTTGGGATTCACTCCTGCCCCCTAGATTCAGCTTCTATTTTTTTTTTTTTTTTAATGAGACGGAGTCTGGCTCTGTCACCCACGCTGGAGTGCAGTGGCACAATCTCGGCACGCTGCAACCTCCGCCTCCCAAGTTCAAGCCATTCTCCTGTCTCAGCCTCCACAGTAGCTGGGACTACAGGCCATGCCACCAAGCCAGACTAATTTTTTTTTTTTTTTTTTTTTTTTTTTTTTTTTTGAGACAGAGTCTCGCTCTGTGGGCCGGGCTGGAATGCAGTGCTGCCATCTCAGCTCACTGCAACCTCCACCTCCCGGGTTCATTTTCCTGCCTCAGACTCCTGAGTAGCTGGGATTAGAGGCACCCACCACCACACCCAGCTAATTTTTGTGTTTTTATTGGAGACGGGGTTTCGCCATCTTGGCCAGACTGGTCTCGAACTCCTGACCTCAAGTGATCCACCCACCTCGGCCTCCCAAAGTGCTGGGATTACAGGCATGAGCCACCACACCCAGCCTAATTTCTGTATTTTTAGTAGAGACTGGGTTTCACCATATTGGTCAGGCTGGTCTCAAACTCCTGACCTCAGGTGATTCACCTGCCTCAGTCTCCCAAAGTGCTAGGATTACAGGTGTGAGCCACCACGCCTGGCAGATTCAGCCTCTTAGACCATGGTTCCTGACTTCAAGAGTCCCTGTAATCCCTCTAACCACATCAGCCCCAGTTCTTGTGACTCTGCCCCACAACCCAAGTCTCATGCAGAGTTTCTGTATGTCACTGGAGAAAGCGCAGGGTTCAAGGAAGTAGAAGCATTCCGTTTCCTCAGGTCAAAAGCACCATCAATCTAATAATAATGAAAACGGAGGGAGATTTATGTATAACCTTCAACTCCCTCAGCTATGTACTTTCAGAAACATAAGAATGCAAAGAGAACAAAGGCAGCATTGAATGAAGGAAATACAGTAGTACACTCATTAAACTCAAATACAGTAGTACACTCATTAAACTCTCGATTTGGCCAGGGTAACCCCACATTGGTCCCTTCATAGAAAATATTCAAGCATTCATCTCTTTAATTAAACTTTTAAAATCCATGTAAAGAGATGAGTTAAAATTAAAGATTTTAGATTACAATTTAAGTAATAACATAGAGTACAATAAACTAAAACAATAACAATGTAACAGCTCTAAAAAGAGTTGGATTGGAAACCTCTTATCTAAATCACACCCAGACCTCCAAGGGAGATTTTAACCATAGATTCCTAAATCCCATCCCAAACCCACTGAAACAGAGCCTTTATGGGTACAGATAAGAAGTGTAAGTTTTAGGCCAGGCACAGTGGCTCACGCCTGTAATCCCAGCACTTTGGAAGGCCAAGGCGGGTGGATCATTTGAGGGAGGAGTTTGAGACCAGTCTGGCCAACATAGTGAAACCCCATCTCTACTAAAAGTACAAAAATTAGCTGGACATGGTGCCACACGCCTGTCATCCCAGGTGCTAGGGAGGGTGAGACAGAAGAATCACTTGAGTCTGGCAGGCGGAGGTTGCAGTGAGCCGAGACTGTGCCACTGCACTCCAGCCTGGGCAACAGAGTGAGACTCCGTCTCAAAAAAAAAAAAAAAAGATGTTTTTAATAAGTGATGCTAGGGTGCTAGCAGTCCCAGAACAAGCCTTTGTCAATCCCTACTCTAGACAGTGATCTTTCGGTTTTTCATTTTATGTTGTGTCCCTTCTTTCAAAGTCACCATAACAAGCAATCAAAATGCCAATTCCAATAAAATAAGTAGAAATCAATACAAAAAACCTCATGTGATTCTGTCCATTTTTATTGACTCTGATTGATCAAGATGTTTTTGCTGTCCAGTTCCCATTTTACAACTTCAGTGTATTGTAGTAGTTAAGGATATAGATTTAGGAGACCTGTGGCCTCGTTCCAATCCAGGCTCAGTCACATGTTAACTCCATGATCCTGTGAACTTTTCTCTATGCCTCATTCTCCTCATCTGAGAAAGCAGATAATATTAGTACCTATTTTATAATGTTACTGTCAAGATTAAATTACTAAATATATACATAGATTGCTATGAACAATTTCTAGCATATAGAAAGCATTCAATAATCTGAGTTATAATTAATATTTTCATTATAGCATTGGATCAGGTATTCAAAGTTGGGGAGATACTAGGTTTAGTAAAAAGAAAGATTTAATTTAAAGAAATAAGGCTATAGAGTATTTTCTTTCAAGAAAATAAGGCTATAAAATATTGTAAATTACTATTTCTTTTCACAGATACCAAAATATCCTTCTAGTTTGAGTTCATTACAAACATAAATGTTCACATGCAAAAATACTGAATGATGAAGTATAGCATACATAAAAATATGCCTTATGTGTGCATATGTAGATATATCTGTAAACACACACACACACACACACACACACACACACACACACACATACATACATGCTTCCAAGACCTGTAAAACTGAGCACAGGTTTTTAAAGTCAAGAGAGATTTCAATGAATTTATTTTCATTTTTAATTGTTTCAGTCTAGAAAGTCAAAATTTCTCAAAAGAAATTTTTGCTCCAGTAAATATGCCCCATGAGAACTGAATGATAAATGCATTTTATACTGCAGAAGATTTTCTTTCCAAAAACCCAGTTATCAACCACTTAAATAAATTCCTACAAGGAAGAAGAAACACCAGGCACATGGTCAAGTCCTGTGTTTCTCGTTTCTGTCATTTAATTGCTCTGTACTTGTATCTGGCTTTACCACAGGAAAGTCTGATGCATGGAATTTTTTCAAAGCTGAGAATAATAGACTCTACTCTTTCAGATTTATCCTATACATCATCATTTTCTAGCGGAAGAAATGTGCAAAAGTGCTTTGTGGCAAAATATATGGAAAGAAGGAAAAAATGGTAAAAAGAAAACATTCTCCAAAGGAAACAAAAGTGACTGGAGTGAAACCCTCTGTCCGGTAAATTTAACTTTACTTTAAACCCGTGTGTTACCTATTATTTATCATTTTTCAGGGTCTAAAAGTGAATGGGGAAAGAAAACTGTTAAGTAGGAATACTTTAAATTTATGTACACATGTCAAAAACTACTTAGGTTGAGATTTGAGGAAACTTACTCCTTCCACACCTCCAAAAAAATGCAGGCTACCTGCCAGACTTTTAGATTTCACAGAAATTTTGTGTTATTCTCCTGTAGCCCTTTAGGAATATATATGTTTTTAAACTGAAGGCATTGAATGACAGAAATCAATTCATCTTAGAACTGAAAAGTAAGTGGGAAGCCCTAAAGGGGGCTTGTCTCTCACTCCTCCAAAAATTAATGTGGAATCTTGATGTCTTCTTATTTAAATATACTTCAAGAAACCCTATTATGCTAAAGTTCCTCCCCGGATTTCTAAATAGCTCCTTCTTCCTCAAAACTAAAGGGCAAGTGATTACCTCCCAAGGCAGCCCAAGTGTCTTGATGAAGGACCTTGTTGAAGAAAGGTGAACTGTCAAGACAGAATTCCACTGTAATAGACTGAAGAAATATCAAATGTGACAGGTTCTTAAAAGACATTACATTATTTTAGTCATAAGTGGCATTGTCTATGCCAGGGACTTGGTAGAGTGTGGAGGTCAGGGCAGAAACAGGTGTCTAAGAAGAACCTACTAATGTATCACACTAAGGAGAGAGTGTTTGGACTCCTGCTGATACAGGAGTTAAAAAGAAATTATTTAGGCAGAGTGACAGGAGGTCCTTGGTAAGGTTTCCCTTTTAATAAAAGCAGCCCAAAATAATTTCTTTTCTAGCAAAAAATTGCCTGCAAAATCGAGCTGCAAACATAGAAAAGCAAGCTGGAAGCTTGCACAGGTGAATGCCAGCATCTGTGACAAGAGGAAAAGAGGCTACTTGGGGACTAGGCATGTTCAAAATGGCGGCTTTATATTCCCTTTTTCTTGCCTACCACGTGTCCAGTGGGGAGCAGACAACGTGCCCTCCAGCCAGGCAAAGACTGTTTGCATAATAAGATGAGGGTGGGGTGGTCAGCTTCCCCACCCACTATGTAAACATCACACCTGGTCCAACCAATCTTTGGGCCCTATGTAAATCAGACACAGCCACCTCAAGCCTGTCTGTAAAACCCTGTGCACTCCACCACCGGTCAGAAGTCCCACTGAGAGGCCCATCTCTCTCACAGGAAAGACAGCTGTTCTCCTTTCTCTTTCTTTTGCCTATTAAACCTCTGCTCTGTTTGTTTGTTTTTTTGTTTGTTTGTTTGTTTGTTTGAGACAGTCTCACTCTGTCTTCATGCTGGAGTGCAGTGGTGCGATCTCGGCTCACTGCAACCTCTGCCTCCCAGGTTCAAGCGACTCCCCTGTCTCAGCCTCCTGAGTAGCTAGGACTACAGGCAGGTGCCCCCACACCCGGCTAATTTTTTTTTTTTTTTTTTTTTTTACATTTCAGTAGAGACAGGGTTTCACCATGTTGGCCAAGATGGTCTCGATTTCCTGACCTCATGAGCCATCCTCCTCAGCCTCCCAAAGAGCTGGGATTACAGGCATCCTGAGCCACCGCACCCTGCCTAAACCTCTCTGGTCTTATCCTCACTCCACATGTGTCCCTGTCCTTGATTTCCTTGACACGAGGCAGTGAACCTCAGCTATTACGCCAGACAGCTACGCCATTTCACCGCCACAAAGAAAGGCTTAATGGTCAGCCAGTGCAAACCAAAGAAAAAAGAGCTCCAGCAAAATAACAGGTGTTAGCCTTTTCCCGCTAATCTCCATCCTCTTTTCCTACACCCTGGACAAACCAGATGAGGGAGTGGGAGGAAGAAGAGGCACATGAATCAACCTTTTACTGCCTGTTCTTGAGCCACAGATCTGAGTGGGCAAGAGTGGAAGCTGGAGCCTTGTCCAGAGAGGAAGCATCTTTGAATCAGGTATGACATTAAAAGCTCCGTGTAGTCTGCTGGACTTCCAGTATACTACCTGAAAATAAAATTCTCAGAACTGAAAGATACTAAAAGGTTCTGGGATCTTCCCAAGCTGCCATCCTAGGGGAGGGAAGAGAGAGTGGTAGACCATTTTTGATATCAGCTGAGGGGGAGGGAGGTGAGGGAGTCCTTTCCTACTGACAACACTGGGTCCAGGCCATTCAATAAACAGACTACATTTAGAATAAACCGGCATTCACTGAGGGAAACTAGGTTTCTCTCATCTCTGGAACTTTAAGAGCTCAAATCAAAGAGCTTTGATATTTTTATTTAGTCTATTATGTAGATATCTTTTTAGATAAATAGGTAATAGTTTGTTATAGCTTTCTGTTATCTGTCTTCTCTGTTTTTAAATACAAATTCAAGTCTAAAGCACTGAGATTATCTGCTCCCTTCTACATCAGCTATATTTGGAGGTGGGACAGAAAAAGAAACTACAAGCTCATTTTTTTAATGACAGGAAGCAGCAAGTATTCAAACTATTGGCTTTAGAATGTCTTTTGTAATCCTTTAATTCACAGTAAACAAATATTTTGTTTTCACTGTTATCCAGAAGAAAATACAACTCAGCCAAAAACAAATTTTGTTAATAAAATTTATGTATAATAAGATTACATATATTTTTTTAACTTTGAACTGAATTTTTAGTTTTTCTCTACCACAGCCAAAGGAAAAAATTATTTTCTACATTAACATTGGACTGTGTCTCACCATGTATTGTCAAGGGGTTGAAATCTACCGTCTATATACTCAGACATGCAGAAATATGATTTTCTGTGTTTTAAATTACTTACCTCATCTTGGCTCTCAAGTTCGCCAACTAAATGTATCCTAGTGGCTTTATTTGGAAATAGTCTACTTAGAGTAATTGCTCATTTCCAGATTTTCACTTTCTCTCCAACTCCTTCTTCCCAACATGGCCTCTGGGTACAAGATAAACCTAAATTTCCAATTAGCAAAGGGCAGGAAGTGTCTGGCCCTAATGATTTCCTCTGGTTGTGGTGACTCATCCCATTTGGTTAGAACATTGACCTCTTTTCTCACTGCATCTGCAGATGCTGATGCTGTAGCAGATACGTCTGCCTGGTCACTGCATAACCTAACACAGTGTCCACAGAGATGTGACTTCTCCTACTTAGTCTGTTTAGAGTTAGGCTCATATGTGCTGCTGGTCATCATGGAAATATGCTTTGCCTCTAGCCCTGAAATGCCTCCACACACCGTGGCTTCTTTATACCAACCTCAGTCTTCTTATGAACCAACGATTCTCTCAACAGTTTTTTTCCCCATCCTCAACCTCTACTGCATAGTCAAGTTTCTTTGTTATAAGCAATAGAAATTCATTCTACCTAAATAAGGTGAGGGTGGTGGGTTTGAGAATTATAACAAGATTTTGTGTGTGGCTTGAAGAAACAACAAGAAGGCTATGGAACCAGACCTGAGTCCAAGCTTCCAGAAACATAATCCCAAACTATGCATAGGAAGTCCCCTTCTGAGGAAAATGGAGTAGGTGGTACCAGTTCCATTGCAGTAGGTCCCACTGCAGCAGGTAGGAGTCTGCTGACAATCAGAGCAGGCTGAGAATCCAGTTTCAATTAGTTAGATGGATTCTACTGAGAAAAGGACATCAGTGGAAACTTTGAAGTTCATGTGGACTGGAATGATGTGTTAGAAACTAGAATAACTCAAAACTCATGATATGATTTTTCCCTAAGGGATATTTTTCAGTTCTGGAGTAGCACAAGAGCCTGGTATTCTAGGCTGGAAACAAAGCTTCCCACAGTCTCATGGTACCGAGAAGACAAGTCCACTAGAAAGAGGGAGCCTGCTTCCAACACTCCATTGGTTTTCCCCTCAATACCTTTGCCTGATTTGGAAGCGATTGGGAATGAATTACACCCAGAAAACCTGAAAGGTAGAACTGAATCTCCCAGGTTTTCAGGACTGAAAAGATGGAGACTTGCCAGGCTATCAGTCACAAACCTGGGAGGGAAACATCCCAAGAAACAGAGTCAAATCACAAGTTGGCTGAGTTTTCCTAAAATTGCAACCCAATACCAACCCAGATGAATAGTGGATTGGATTGAGATAATCAGTTCCTCCCATTATCCGCCTAACAAAGTGAAGAAAGAATCATCTCCGGCAGAATAATATCATCAAATGGACTTTCTGGATTTGAAAAATATACCATCTGAAATTAAGAACTGAGCAGAAGTACTTAACAGAAAATTAAACACAGTAAAAAGATTAATACATTCAAAGACAGGTTAATAGAAAATATGCAGCCTGAAGCATGGCAGGGTGCAGGGGGAGAGAAACAGAGAGAAAGGGCATAAGACAAGTGAAACACGGTTAAAAGCTAATACATGTGTAAACTAAAATCAAGAAGGAGTGGAAAGAAATAAATTGAGGCAGAAGCTATATTTGAAGAGATAATAGCCAAGACTTTTTCCAAAGCCAATAAATAACAGCAACACAGAAATTCAAGAAGCTCAGCAAGCCTGTGGCACGATTAAGTACAAAGAAAAACAAGCCAAACCAATGATAGCCAAATTGCTGAAAACCTAAGACAGATAAACATCTTTAAAGCAATCAGAGGAAAAAAAAAAAAGACACCCTATCTCCAGAGGAGCAATGGTAAGACTAGCAGCTAACTTTTCAATGCCGCTAATGAATCTTGAAGATAATGAAATGGCATCATTAATGCTGAAAGAAAACATGCTAACCTCAAACTTATTATTCAGCAGAATGATCCTTCAAAAGAAAGCAAAATTAAGCTAAGAGAATTTGTCACCAAAAGACCCACACTAAAAGATATACTATTATGATACTATTATGGGATTTAGAAATGTCAAAGAACTTTTTTTTTCCTCAATCCTGGAGTTTGCTAGGAAATCATTCCATTTTTGGAATGTATGTTACCAAAGCAGAATCTGAGGTTGACTTTGCTCTCAAAAAGTTCATGGGTTCTTTCTAGAGGGCAGAAAAACAAAAAGAATCACACAAGCCAGTTCCCCATTTGGGATCACAAGCATGACTTTCCACAGACAAAAATATTGAGTAATGTCTACTTTTCTTTCATTTTGATAAAATGACCGCAATGAATTTTGTACTTTGTACATTAGGCACTCAATGAATAATACAGAAGTATGTATTAATCTCTTGGTTTTTAGTCTGGGGCATTGAAAGCAGAAATTAAAGAAATGTCAATATCTATCTTAAATATAGCTTTTTGGAGTTTACAAAGAATTTTTATATACATGATGTTATTTAATGCTTATAAACATCTAAATAAATAGTTAATAGTATTCAAATTTTATATCCAAAAACACTGAGTCTCCAGTGACTTAAGCAGCATATTGAGTTAAGAAGCATATCTTAATTAGGTTGGAGAAAATTTGGGGAGGAATAAAGTAAAGCTAAGTCTCAAAGAGATTACCAAAATCCAAACCCAGATTTCTTTAAAAAAAATTCTCAACTCTGTCTACTATCTAAAACAAGCAAACATCAGAAACAACAAATATATATGTGTGTGTGTATGTCGTATGTATGTTATCTCTACATATTTATTCTTATACATAATAAATTTAAATATATTTTAATCACCATATATTTAATAAGTGTGCTCTTTCAGGTAGAGAATAATGATAAAAATAAAACCATCAGAATTAGTTTCTAACTGTCTAGTAATGTAAGGCCTTTAGAGTTATGTTAACAATCAGCTTAACGTCACAGACTCATTTTAGCTAAAGTACCTAAATCGGTTTTTCCTTAATTTTCAATTTTGAAATGTTTTAAACATGAAAAGTACTGTAACAGACATCTGTGCACACACAATCAAGTTTAAGCAGATACGAACACTTTTTGTATTTCTTCCATTTCTTCTACATTTATTTTTAAAGAATAAATACATATTTCCCCCATGATTCCCCTCTAAACTAGCCACTGTTCTGAAATTGGAGTGTTATTAACTGCATATAAATGTATCTATGAACAACTTATACTATTGTTTGGGATGTTTTTAAATTTTTAAAAGTTTTAAATATATATAACATATATATATATAAATATATATATATATTTATATATATATATATATATGTTTATAATGTGTTGTACCAAACTTTTGCAACTTGCTTACAAATAAAACAATATTTTGGGATATTTATCCATGCTGAATGTATATAGACTGATTGAGTTTGTTTTATTTTATGTAAAGTTTTCCATTGTAGTTTATCAGTTCGTAGACTAATGGATAGTTAGATGCTTTCCATTTATTACTATTATAAAAGTACCTACAATGAACATTCTTGTGCATGTCTCCTTCTGCAATATCCAGGACCCTCTAGGATAGACACAATTAAGGTAGATGCACTCGATGAATGTAGGAGGTGTCCACCTTCAGTTTTATTAGATATTCATTAATGGCTCTCCAATTGTGTTATGACAATTTATGCTCTAATGGTAATGTTTCCTACAATATTACAAAATTTAGAGATACTTGACACTATATTATATTTGCTAATATGAAGGATATGAAAGATACTCTCATTGTTATAATTTTAATAGGCTTATTTGTTACTTGGGTTTTATCTTCTGAAAATCGCAGGTATACATTCTTTGCCCATTTTTCTGTTGGACTATTAGTCTTTTTCCTCTTGATATGTAGAAATTATTTATGTAGTTCAGAAAGCAACTGGTTTTTACTTATACAGATGTTTCTCCAGTTACAATGGGGTGATGTCAAGATAAACTTATTATAAAGTTGAAAACTTTTGAGTCAAACCATCGTGAGTCAGAACTGTATTGTAAAAATCTTCTCCCTGCTAAAGCATATTATTTATTTAATTTGATGTCCTTACCAGGCCTGGACTGGTAAGGATACCTTTACCTTCACCACCAAACACTAAATACTACAACTTTCAGTGCAGCGAATTCTCTACCAGGAATACAATTTTATTGCGGCTGTGAATGCCACCAGACTTGATGCCCATTCTGTATTGTGAATTTGACATTACAAGCATGTCTACTGCCACTGTGATGAGAAGGAATTCACTATTACTTCTTTTGGCTTTTCGTCTCAAAGTCTTTCACAGGTCATTGTGATAGTAGAGCTACAAGGGAAAGTGAGTATATAGCAATCTCAGCTTTTATTAGAGAGATAGTCTCTATACTACTCAAAAAGAGAAACCTCTTTCAAGTGGAAAATAGTTCCAATGCTGTGTAGACTAAATGATAAATGTCTTCCTCATTGCTTTACTGGCATTAATACTCAAAAGCATCCATAAGCAATTTAAAACTGTTTCTAAAGACGGGCGCGGTGGTTCATGCGTATAATGCCAGCGTTTTGGGAGGCCAAGGTGGAGTTCAAGACCAACCTGGCCAACCTGGTGAAACCCCATCCCTACTAACAATATAAAAATTAGACGGGCATGGTTACAGGTGCACCTTTAATCCCAGCTACTCGGGAGGCTGAGGCACAAGAATCGCTTGAACCCAGGTAGCAGAGGTTGCAGGGAGCAGAGATCATGCCACTGCACTCCAGCCTAGGTGACAGGGAAACTCCATCTCAAAAAATAAAAAAACAGCAGGGCTGTTTCTAGCCCTGCTTTCTTGTAGCTTTTGACCTAGAATCATTTTTCTTTTAATTAAAACAAAGGGAAATGAAATAACTTATCTATGGTTACAATGAATCTTCCAAAGAAAAGACATAAGGTTAGTTTTCATAGTCCACCAAAATGAGTTACAGATTATTCATGAATTTATAACCAAAGTAAATTTCTCAAAGTACACTGAGAACAAAACAAAGCACAGAGTTCCCATCCTTTCTACAAATAAAACACATTAATAGATTCCTTCTTAGAATTCACCACCTGCTAATCGTATTTTTGCCTTTCAGACTCACTAAGTCCAATAAAGAAAATAGAATCTCTTTTTTTAAAAAGAGGCTTTGGTTAAATATAAACCTACATTTAACTTTTGCTTTAATTTTTATTGGCTTTAAACTTGGAAAAATTCCTTAATCTCTCCAGTCTTCAGTTTTTCATATTAAAATAAGAATATAAATACTTCCTTTGCATGTTGTTCTAAAGATTCAAGATTACATATATTTAAAAGTCTATTATGTAAGAATACTTTTTAAATGTAGTCAACATTAGGGAGATGAAATATTTTCAATGAAGTTTGGAAATCTACATTTCTTTCCTTAGGGAATACAGGAAAATACAGAAGGTTAGTAACTTCTGCCATGGAATTAAGAGGCTTAGGAATAAACATAAATAGGGAGGATTCTCTGCTTTCAGTGTTTTCACAGACAATATGGAACCAAGTGACAATCTTGTGGATTCAGTTTTTAGGGAGAGAAACTAAGACAAGAAAATAAACGACTTTCTTGATCTCTTTTAGATAGATAAGAAAGACTAGAACTTTTAAAATATTTCTTTCAGGTTCATAAGTAAACATATACAACAGATTTGGGCTTTATTTCAAATATTTATTCAACTATGTTCTAGAATCATCAGGATCTACTCTCATAACCATATTTTCTTGAGGAAAAGTGGCCTACTTAAGAGTAAGTATTTTAAATATAAAATCAGCTTCCATGTATGTGCCCACTCCACTGAGTACTTCCAACTGAAGACTGTTACACTTGAATCTCAACTATGAGATTAAAATATGCAGAAAACTCAAAATATTTAAGAATTGACTTTCATCAGCAAGTCATTATTTGTAAATGGGAACATAAATGTGAAAACTGACATATCAATTTACATAACTGTATTATGCTTACTCAGATGCCAAAATACTATCTCTGATTTTCAGTTTAAGCATCAGGAAGCAAGAGTACAGTGTATTTTTTCTGTGATAACGTTATGAATCATTTGATCAGTGGAAAATGGAAAGACATTTTTCAAAAGACAAAAGTAAGAAAGTATGTAAACAAAATTTCAAAGTTCCTAAACTTGCTACATCCTATATTTATACTGGTATATCATTTGTAAATTACGCTAGCAAGGAAACGAGGGGCAGTAGTTAAAGGACCTGAACAACTGTCTTGGTTTCTAACACTCTCTCTTTTAGATCTATATTGGACAATATAGTCATATCCAAGAATTTTTTTAAAGTACCAGAAATAGGGCATTATTTTACAAGATCAATTAAATTGTCTATATTATTAAAAACCTATCAGCAAATATTTTTCATACATTGAAATTTCCCTAACATAGATAATATCCTGAATTTGGCTATATAATAATAGCATGAGCATATGCTCATAAATTTCAGTAAATATTAGACAAAACCCCACAATATATAATTATAAATTGTGAGTGAATTACAATAGAGTAACATAAAGGGTTTGGTAGTCTCTTTGTGAAATAATAGTTAAACTAGACCAAAATTATTCGTATAATTTACCCAGTTTGAGGGATGGTGGGAATTTCACATAGAAATAACAATATATGCAAGGGCCCAAGGAGAAGAAAAAATTCAGCATATTTAAGAACCAGAAAAGCAGCTAGTATTGGCAGAAGCATATTGAATGTACTGAAATTGAAGCCACCCTCACAGGTTCACAAGAATTCCAGACAGAAATGTAGTTATAATTAAGCATTAATCAGGCTGCAGTTTGACCCACTTGCTTTTAACCAAACGTAGCACCAGATACTGACCATTCGCATCCCAATTGTTCCTATAGATAGGATTTCCACCTTAGAATTATATGACTTCTGTTTAAGATTACTTAAAATGCTTTCCAGATCCCAAATTCCAGTGAAACAGCTGACACCAACCAGCTTGAAGACTCTCACAGAGGAACAGAATTAACATGAGAACACAGATTCATCATCTCCCTGCCTCATGACTCTACTCTGCACTCTTTAACCAATCAATGATCTCCACACTTCACCCCATTTCAAAACTCTAAAAAACCTTTCCCCAAACTTCTTAGGGAGATAGATTTCGGGTTTCTTCCCATCTCCTCATTGAACAGCCTTACGATTATATCTCTTTCTGTACCGCAACCCAGTGCCTCAATGTACTGACATGCCATGTGCATTGAGCAACAGACCTGTTACAGTTACAAAGTTGGCACAAGATAAAGTTTGAAAGCAAATCAAGGGTCAGATTTTCTATGACCTTGTAAGCCGAAACAGGAAACTTTTATTTTATCCTAATTAAATATATGATCATTTTGTGTGCAGGAAATGGCATGATCTGATTTGCATTTTTAAAACATCATTCTATGTGCTGCATGAAGAATGGGTGGAAAGCAATAAAAGTAGAAACTGAGAGACAAGTAAAAATGCTACTGCAAGCCACACTAACAAAGAAAAAAGAGAAGTCTCAAATTCCTAAAGTCAGAAATAAAAGAGGAGCCATCACTACAAATCTAACAGCAATTTTAAAAATATATGAGAATACTATGAAGAATTATATTCTAACAAATTAGCAACTTATAAGAAGTGAATAAATCCTAGAAAAACATAAACTATGAAAACTAACTCAAGAAGAAATAGGAAATCTGAATAAAGCTATAACAAGTAAAGAGGTTAATTAATAATTTAAAAGTTTCCAACAAAGTAAAGCCTAGATCCAAATGGCTTCACTATTAAATTCTACCATTTAAAGAAAAATTAACTGATAACTTCAGCAAAGTTTCAGGTACAAAATCAATGTACAAAAATTCAGATACGAGATATCCAAAAAATATCTGTGAGATACTATACAAAACAAACATCATCAGGGCATATAGTCATGACACTTTCCAAGGTCAAAACTAAAGAAAAAATTTTAAAGCCAGCTAGAGAAAAAGGTCAGCTCATGTACAAAGGGAACCTCGTCAGGCTAACAGCAGACTTTTCAACAGAAACCTTACAAGCCAGGAGAGATTGGGGGCCTATTTTTCAGCATTCTTAAAGAAAAAAAGAATGAAACTGGATTCCTACCTTTCACCATATACAAAAATTAACTCAAAGAGGATTAATAATTTAAATGTAAGATCTCAATCTATAAGAATCCTAGCAAACCTAGGAAATGCCATTCTGAACATCAAACTTGGAAAAGAATTTATGACTAAGTCCTCAAAAGCAATTGCAACAAAAATAAAAACTGATAAGTAGGACCTAAATAAAGCGCTTCTACACAGAAATAGAAACTATACACAGAGTAAAAAGACAACATACAGAATGGGAGAATGTATTTGCAAAATATTCATCTGACAAAGGTCTAATATCCAGAGTTTATAGGGAATTTAAACAATTCACCGAGTTTATAGGGAATTTAAACAATTCACCGAGCGAAAAAAAAACAAATAACTTCATTGAAAAAGCACAACCGGGCACGGTGGCTCACACCTGTAATCCTAGCACTTTGGGAGGCCAAGGCGGGCATATCACCTGAGGTCGGGAATTCGAGACCAGCCTGACCAATATGGAGAAACCCTGTCTCTACTAAAAATACGATAAATTAGCCAGGTGTCTTGGCGCATGCCTGTAATCCTAGCTACTTAGGAGCTGAGGTAGGAAAATCACTTGAACCCGGGAAGCGGAGGTTGCGGTGAGCCGAGATAGCGCCATTGCACCCCAGCCTGGGCAACAAGAGTGAAACTATGTCTCAAAAAAAAAAAAAAGAGGCAAAGGACATGAACAGACACCTCAGAAAAGAAGACATATATGCAGCCAACAAACATATGAAAAACACTCTACATCACTAATCATCAGAGAAATGCAAATCAAAACTGCAATTACATAGCATCTCACACCAGTCAGAATGGCAATTACTAAGAAATCAAAAAATAACAGATGCTGACAAGACTACAGAGAAAGGGGGATGCTTAGACACTGTTGATGGGAATATATTAATAGATTATTTCGACCATTGTAGAAAGCAGTTCGACGATTTCTCAAAGAACTTAAAACAGCATTACTCTTCAAACTAAAAATCCCATTACTAAGTGTATATACGAAGAAAAATAATTCATTCTACCAAGAAGATACATGTACTCGTGTGGTAACCACAACACTATACACAATAGCAAAGGCATGGAATCAACCCAGGAGGCAATCAGTGGTGGACTGGATAAAGAAAATGTGGTACATATACACCATGAAATACTACGGAACCACAAGAAGGAACAAGATCATGTCCATTGCAATAACATGGATGTACCTGGAGGCCATTATCCTAAGTGAATTAATGCAGGAACAGAAACCCAAATACTGCATGTTCTCATTTATAAGTGGGATCCAAACATTGGGTACATGTGGACATAAAGATGGCCACAATAGACACTGGGGACTCCTGGAGTGGATGGAGAGCGAAGGGAGGAAGTGCTAAAAACCTATCTATAAGTACTTTGCTCACTACCTGGGTGATAGGACCATTCAGACCTCAAACCTCAGTATCACAAACTATACCCATGTAACAAACCTTTACACATACCCCTGAATCTAAAATAAAAGTTGAAATTATTAAAATAATAATAAGACTAATAATTCAATTTAAAATGAGCAAAGGATTTTAACAGACCCTTCTCCAAACAAGATATGCAAAAGCAAATAAAACAAGCAATGAAAAGATGTTCAACATCACTAGTTATTAAGGAAGTGCAAATCAAACCATAAGAGGTTTTACAATTTATCCTCGTGATTTATCTTCTTTACCGTTCAATGATATATACTCAAAAAGACAGACAACAACAAGTGCCGGTAAAGATGTAAAGAAATTAGAACTCTCATTCATTGTTGTTGGGAAGAGAAAGCCAGTGAAGACTCTTTTGAACAGAGTTTGGCAACTTGTCAGAAAGGTTAAACATAAAAAGATTACCATATTACCCACCAATTTTCTTCCTTGGTATATATCCAAGATAACTAAAAATGTATGTGTACACAACAATGTGTCACAAATGTTCAGAGCAGGATTATTCAAAAGTGGAAGCAATCCAAATGTCCAAGTGATTACCAGATAAAAAGAAAGTGTTATATTCTTACAATGGAATATATTTAGCTATATAAGGTAGCGAATTACTGATACAAGCTACAACATTATGACCCTTGAAAATGTTATGCCAAGTGAAAGAAGCCAGTCACAAAAGACCATATTTTATATGATTCCATTTATATGGAATGAGCAGGATAGGCAAATCTACACAGACAGAATAGAAAGTAGATTAGAGGTTGCCTAGGGCTGGGAGAGGTTGTAGCTATGGAAAGAAGGGATTGACTGCTAATGCATAAGGAGCTTCTTTTCAAGGTGATGAAAATATTCTAAACTTAGATCTTGGTGATAGTTGCACAATGACGTGAATATACTGAAACCCACTGAACTGTGCACTTTGAATGGATGAATGTAATGGAATGTGAATTGTATCTCAATAAAGAATTTTAAAAACCATCAAAGGAATAAGTTCTAATGTTCAATAGCAGGGTAGGATGACTAAAATTAACAACCATATATTGTGTATTTCAAAATAGCTAGCAGAGAGGACTGGAGACGTTCCCAACACATAGAAATGATAAATGATAACAGTGATGGATAATCTAAATACTCCGACTTGATCATTACACATTCTATGCATAGAACAAAATATCACATGTATCCCATCAATATATACAAACATTATGTATTGGTAAATAAATAAATAAAATTTTAAAAACCAAAAAAGAAAAGAACAAGAATTCACTACACTGCAGGCAGTGGAGTGGTAAACCAGAGCAGTGTCAGTGGGTATGTGAAAAAGTGTATACAAGTGACAGAGTTGATGTGAAAGAGGTGGATTAAAGGAGATGACTTTCTTCTACTGAAATGATCAACCAGGTATATAGAAGTGTCATGTACTAAGCTCTCTCTATGGTCTCATTTTTGCTTTTGCTTTTGCCACCCCCAATGAATCCTGGTCTTTCATTCTTCCATCCCCCATGCCCTTTTCCATCTCGGACTCTTCACCAGGTCCTCTGCCTGGAGTTCTTTGCCTTTGCTGTCCTTCACCTCTTTTCTAGGTAATTCTCAGCCACCACATGCCTAGGTTCCCTGGCTATTTCTGTCTAAGCCAGGGCCCCTCATTTTCTCTTACTATATCTCCAGGAAATAGCACAGCTTGATACACAGAGAACTTTTAATGCTTGTTGAATAAACAGTTAAGTGAATGAATGCTGCATAATTCCAGCTCTGATTGTTCTGATTTGTTGTTGTATTCTTGAAATTCAAGGAAAGTATGCAAGGGCATCTGCTTTTAAGTTACTGATTTAACTGAGCCAAATGTAGGATTTGAAGTATGCTTTTATCTCCTAAATTCAAGTGTTTCTGTAAATGGCCAAAGGGAAACTTCACGCACGCCTCCAAACATGCAGGGGACGGTACATAGCTGCAGAACCAGATTTCCACTGCCTGGTTCTCATCTTCATTCAGTTCCTCAGAAATTGGGTGTTTTTCTTTGAGGAAAAAAAAATTGGCAAGAGCAGTGAGATCCATGTATCCATGCCTGTTAAGAATCAGTCATCCCCTAGGGTTTCTGGTGGAAGGGAGGTCTTCCCAAAAGATTTGTGTTCCCAACAGGGAGCCTGCCTCTGCAGGACATGAAGTTAGTTCTAACACATTATCAACTGCACCACTAGACATCCATTCTGACATTTAACAAAAAGGCAAAGACAGAATCACAGCACAGAAATTTCTGCCATGTTGAAAGGGCTTTTCAAGACTAAAGCATCTGTGATTCTGCTGATGAATCAGATCACACTTCCTCACAACTATTTCACCTTTTGTGTCTCTCTACTCTCGTGTTGAGATGGGAGGGTGGAAAGGTCAGCTATGAGAGTCTGAAGTACATAATACTGTCAATATAGCAAGATATAAATAAATCAGATATAAAGAACTATAAACTAAGTCTGAGGTTATATTTTTCTTCTGTGCTTTCATTAGATAGTGTCTGTTGACTTATGTATGGACTTTTAATTTCATAATATTGTCGTTTTTCTATATTATGAGGCTTGACTTGTCTCAGAGGGAGGAGGAACTATAAACACCAATTCCCCGCTGCAAAGGCAGAGTATATCAACCAAACTCTTTTTAGGGAGACTGTGAAGTTATTTCCCCAACATCAAATCATACTACTATTTACTTATATTTCATATCAATACAAATTAACTGTAATAATTGACATAATGACCTATGACAGTCCCCTAGTGTGTCCCTGACTTGGTGAAGCAGCAGAGCCTCCTTCTCCAGTTGAGTTGTCCCTGGAGTATCCTCCCACTCCCACTCTTTTTGCTTGTTATGAGTTGAGAGAGATGATATGTGAGAGACATGAGAGTCTAGAGTACATAATACCCAAAAAACATCTGATATGTGTGCCAAAATTGGGAGAAAAAAATCTATAATAAGTCCTGAGCTTTGGGTCTCAATATTAATTCAAGGGTTCCTATTCAGGCCTAGGAGGTGTCAGGCGATCAGATTCCAAAGGTATCTGCCCTTACTTACCCTCTGCTCCTGCCCTACTATCCCCAAAACATCTAGCAATAGACCCAACTAAAGTAAAGAAGAGTACAATAAAAGACAGACCTATTTTATTCTTGTCCATTATTTACAGGCTGGCAGAAAGCTAAGTATATGCATCAGTTCACCTTTCCCAGCTCCCTCCTCTCCCCATACAATACTATTCCCTTCTTCATGTAGGTTCTCACAGGTTTTGTCTCCATTATGGTACTGATCACATCCCAGTGAGGCTGGCTCCCTCTGATTTTCTCTTTCTATGCTATGATTCTTTAAAAGATAGGAAATAGATATTATTTATCTTAGTACTGTCAAAGCTTAGCATATAGTAAATATACAATAGATGATTTCAGAAGAGGTGACTAAGTTAAACTAGCTTTTTCAACCCAGGAGCAATTTAGTAAATTACTAAAGCATTTCATTCTAAACCAGAGAGCTGGCATCTGACATGATGTTAGAGTTTCTCCCTTGACTCTACTAGAAATGTACCTTAGCCAAAACCCTGGTATGATATTGACATCTTTACGAGATACCAGAGTTCAAACCAATCCAGTAGGCAACCTTTATTTCAATGTAGGGTATCTAGTTACAAATCCTTGCCTTTCTACTCTGGTGAGATAGTCTGGACTGTGTGGTGGTCTGATGTCTAACTCTTCTGTATTCTCTTTCAACCTGCACCAAAGCCAGTCTCTACTAGATATATTTATCCAAAGCAGCAAATATCTGTGGAGTATCTTCCAAGTAGAAGATTCTCTATTGGATGTCAGGCCCATCTTAAACCTTAGCCCATGTTAATCAACCTGGAGTTCTTCAGCTCTCCAAAGATGAAGTCCTTCTTCAATCAAAGACATACTTGGCCCTTGATTTCTTTTCTATGAAAGGAAATAAGAAATAGGTAGGACAATAATCTCTACTCCACCTAAACATCTTTCTTAGTTTTGTGACCTTTTATTCCTACCACCAAAGGTCCCATCCCCTGGGCTTGGGAATAAGTATAATTATTTCTCTCTAACCCAACCTTCTCCTACCTGGGGTGTAATGAAAGGCTAATGGCACAGACCCAAACAAAACCAGAGGCAATACCACAGCAATGGCTTAGAAATATATTAAAGATTTTAAATATCTGGCTTCTAATGATCTCACTTACAACGATGCTACCTGATAAAGTCGTTTCCCTGGGGATACCAGGGAAAGAAAAAGAAGGAAGAAGAGAGAAACTAGAAGGAAAGAAGAAAGAAATTAATACCCATTATTAGAATAAGACAGGAAGTAAAATAAATTGCCATTTTTGTATTCTCTCAAAATTTTCTGCAAAAACAACTTGACTTTTTGTCTTACCAATTAGTAGCTATTTTGAGCAGAGAAGAAATGACTCTCTTACATATTAGCCTGAATAAGAGCAGTAAGACCTACTTACCCCATCCTCTTTGCACTCCCCTGACTGACATATTTTTTTCTTTCATTCTCTGTTATCAAAATCCTTTGAGGAATGATAGTTTGATGCTCCCTATCTTAAATGTGATACTCCACTAATTATTTCTTTAAAACTTTTATTTTAGATTCAGGGGTACATGTGCAGGTCTGTTAATACAGGCAAACTCATGTCATGGGGGTTTGGTGTAAAGACCATTTTGTTTCCCCGGTACTAAGCATAGCACCCGATAGTTATATTTCCTGACCCTCTCCCTCCTCCCAATCTCCTATCTCAAAAATGCTGCAGTGTCTGTTGTTCCCCTCTTTGCGCCCATTGGTTCACATTATTTAGCTCCCACTTACAAGTGCGGTATTTCATTTTCTGTTCTTGTGCTAGTTTGCTTAGGATAATGGACTCTAGCTCCATCCATGTTCCTGCAAAGGACATGATATCATTCTTTTTCATGACTGTATAGTATCCCATGGTGTATATGTATCACATTTGCTTTATTTTGAGACAGAGTCTTGCTCTATCACCCAGGCTGGAGTGCAGTGGCTCAATCTCAGCTTACTGCAGCCTCTGCCTCCCAGGTTCAAGTGACTCTAGTGCCTCAGCCTCCCAAGTAGCTGGGATTACAGGTGTGCACACTACACCCGCCTAATTTTTGTATTTTTTGGTAGAGACAGAGTTTCTCCATGTCGGTCAGACTGACTTCGAACTCCTGACTTCAGGTAATCTGCCAGCCTTGGCCTCCCAATGTGCTGTGATTATAGGCATGAGCCACTGCACCCAGCTCTCATGAGATTTTTGTCTTTAGTTTTGTATATGTGATGAATCACATTTATCGATTTGTGTATGTTGAACCAACCTTGCATCCAAAGGATAAAGCTTACTTGATCATGGTGGATTAGCTTATTGATGTGCTGCTAGATTCTGTTTGCCAATATTTTGTTGAGGATTTTTGCATCTATGTTCATCAAGGTTGTTGGCCTGAAGTTTTTGTTGTTATTGTTTTTGTTGTTGTGGTGTCTCTGCCAGGTTTGGTATTAGAATGATGCAGAACTCGTAGATTTTTAGTATTGATTTTTATTTTTATTACACCATGGTCTGAGAGTGTGGTTGGTATGATTTCAGCATTTTTAAATTTTCTGAGTATTGTTTTATGTCCTATTGTGTGGTCGATATTACAGTATTTGCCATGTGGCTATAAGAAGAATGTATATTCCTTTTTTGGGGTGGAGAGTTTTGTAGATGTCCATTAGGTCTATTTGGTCAAGGGTTGAGTTCAAGTTCTAAATATCTTTGTTAATTTTCTGCCTTAATTATCTGTTTAATGGTGTCAGTGTGGTATTGAAGTTTTGTACTATTATTTTGTGGGAGTCCATGTCTCTTTGTAGGTATCTAAGAACTTGGTTTATGAATCTGGGTGCTCCTGTGTTGGGTGCATATTTGGAAAAGTTAGGTCTTGTTGTTTAATTGAACCCTTTCCCATTATATAATGCCCTTCTTTATCTTTTTTGATCTTCGTTTATTTAAAGTCCATTTTGCCTGAAATTAAGATTGCAACCCCTGCTTTTTTCTATCTTCCATTTGCCTGGTAGATTTTTCTCCATCCCTTTATTTTGAGCCTTTGACTGTCACTACATGTGAGATAAGTCTCTTGAAGACAGCATGCTATTGAGTCTCGATTCTTTATACAGCTTGCCACTTTGGGCTTTTCAATTGGGGCATTTAGCTAGCCTGTTTACATTCAAGGTTAGTATTGATACATGTGGATTTTATCCTGTCATCGTGTTGTTAGCTGGTAATTTTGCAGACATGTTTGTGTGGTTGCTTTGTAGTGTCACTGGTCTGTATACTCAAGTATGTGTTTGTATTTGCTAGTAACAGCCTTTCCTTTCCATATTTAGTGCTCCTTTCAGGACTTCTTGTAAGGCAGATCTGGTGTTAGTGAATTCTCTCAGCATTTGCTTGTCTGAAAAGGATTTACATTCTCCGCTTAGTTTGGTAAGATATGAAATTCTTGGTTGGAGTTATTTTTCTTTAAAAGTGTTAAATATGGGCCCCTTTTTTTGGCTTGTAGGATTTCTGCTGAAAGGTCCACTGTTAGACTTATGGGGTTCCCTTTGTAGGGGACCTGCCCTTTCTCTAGGTGCCTTTAACATTTTTTTCTTTCATTTTGACTTTGGAAAATCTGGTGCTAATATGTTTTGGGGATAATCTTCTTGTGTAGCAGCTTGCAAGAATTCTCTGCATTTTTTAAATTTGAATGATGGCCTCTCTAGTGAGATTGGGAAAGTATTCATGGAAGAGATTCCAAAATATGTTTTTCAAATTGTTTGCTTTCTCCCCATCTCTTTCAGGGATGTTATTTGTAGATTTGGCCTCTTTATATAATGCCATATTTTCCAGAAGTTTTATTACTTTGCATTCTTTTTTTCTTTATTTTTGTCAGTCTTACTTCAGAAAGCCAGTCTTCAAGCTCTGAGATTCTTTCCTCAGCAGTCTATTCTGCTGTTAATACATGTGATTGCGTTATGAAATTCTTGTAGTGTGTTTTTCAGCTCTATCAGATCAGTTTGGCACTTTCTTGTAATGGCCATTTTGTTTACCAGCTTGTGTATTGTCACCCTGTAATCCTTAGGTTCCTTGCACTGGGTTTTGATGTTCACCTGAATCTCAGTGATCTTTGTTCCTATCCATATTCTAAATTCTATTTCCTGTCATTTCAGCCATCTCAGCCTGGTTAAGAACCCTTGCTGGACAATTAGTGTGGTTGTTTGGAGGAGGAGACTCTCTGGCCATTTGAGTTGCTGGAGTTCTTGCACTGGTTCTTTCTCATCTCTGGCTGAGGGTGTTCTTTTAATGGCAGTGTAGGTTGAGTACAGTTAGTAGAATTCTTTACTGGATATTTCCAGAAGGTTAAGGCTTTGTGCATGGTCTTTATTTTTAGCTGATTTGTTGTCTTCAGTTTCATGGGGGTGTATGTTAGCAAACTATTTTTGATACTGAAGTTTTGGGGTGCAATCTAGTAGGTGGTACCTAAGTGTAATGGTCAGTAAGCAGTAGTCAGGCTCTTGCTCAGTTATATGGCTTCTATATATTTCCTCACAGTTGCAATCGTGTTCCCTCTCAATGCTCTGAAAGTATGGGCTCCTCTCCCACTTGAGTGCTGGCTGCAGTTTATGACTTAGCATTCCCAAACTGCACACCTCAGCTCTAGGGTGATCTCAGAATTTATGTTCCCTCCCAAACTTGGAGGCAACAGAAAAAGGGATCTCAGCAGTGGTTGTGTCCAAGGGTCCCTTGCTTTTCTCCTGGAGTTATAGCTGGTAGTTTTAGGGCTCTTGATTTTCAGATCATCAACATTACATGAATTTTTTCTTAAAATTATTCTCAAGAAGCTGATTCTCTTTTCCACTTCTGTTCCCACAATATTCTGTCACTCATGGAAAAAGAAAGGCACATCTATCACTATCCTGAATCTTACTATGGTATATTCACCCAGGGTGTAAAAAACATATAGTTGCAAAACAAAGACACAGTCAAAATCTTGGTGTTAGAATCAAGAAAAAGAATGATATTTAAAAACTGCATTGAAAATTGTTTTACAAATCAAATGAAATCTTGATTTGTTGATTTGTTATTTATAAATAAATTGATTATTTGTTATGTATTAGTTTACTAAAAATTAGTTATTAATAAGTTATTTATTGTTTATTTGTTATTTACAAATCAAGTGCTAATCTTTTAGTTTTTATCAAAATTAAACAAGGGTCTAATTGAGTTATTATCTAATAAATTATTAAAAATTATTTTTCAACTTCAATAAAGTTTTAGGATAGAAAATCAACACACAAAGATCAGTAGAATTTCCATACACCCATAACATTCAAAATGACTGCCAAATTAAGAATACAATGCAATTTAAAGTAGCCACACACAAAAACAAAATACCTAGGAATACATCTAACCAAGGAGGTGAAAGGTTTCCACAGGGAGAACTAGAAAACACTGCTGAAATATATCACAGATGACACAAGCAAGTAGAAAAACATTTCATGATTATGGATTGGAAGAACCAATATTGTTAAAATGGCCACACTGCCCAAAGCAATCTACAGATTAAATGCTACAGTAGTTTGATGTTAGATTATCAAACTACAAACATCGTTTTTCACAGAACTAGAAAAAACTATTCTAAAGTTCACATGGAACCAAAAAAGAGCCCAAATGTCCAAAGTAATCCTAAGAAAAAAGGAACAAAGCCAGAGACATCACATTAAATGACTTCAAACTATACTATAAGGCTATAGTAACCAAAACAGCATGGTACTGATACAAAAACAGACATATTGACCAATGAAACAGAATACAGAACCCAAATATAAAACCACACACCTATGACTATCATATCTTTGACAAAACTTACAAAAATAAGCAATGGGGAAAAGATACCCTGTCAATAAATGCTGCTGGGATAGCTGGCTAGCCATACACAGAAGAATGAAACTGGACCCCTACCTTTCACCAAAATACAAAAATTAACTCAAGGAAGATGAATAATTTAAGTGTAAGACTTCAAGCTATGAGATTCCTAGAAGAAAACCTAGGAAACACCATTCTGGACATTCACCTTGGAAAAGAATTTATAACTAAGTCTTCAAAAGCAACTGCAACAAAAACAAAAATTGACAAGTGGGACCTAATTAAACTAAAAAACTTCTGCACAGAAAAAGAAACTATCAACAGAGCAAACAGACAACCTACAGAATGGGAGAAAATATTTTCAAACTATGCATTCAACAAATGTCTAATATCCGGAATCTATATGCAACTTAAACAAATTAACAAGCAGAAAACAAATAACTCTATTAAAAGTGGGCAAAACTGGAGGCAGAGGCTGCAGTGAGCCAAGATTGCACCACTGCACTCCAGCCTGGGCAACAGAGCAAGCCACTGTCTTGAAAAAAAAGTGGGCAAAAGACATTAACAGACACATCTCAAAAGAGGACATACGAGTGGGCAATGAACATATGAAAACCCACTCCACATCACTTAGTCATCAGAGAAATGCGAATCAAAACCACACTGAAAAACCATCTTACACACATCAGAATGGCTACTATTAAAAAAATCAAAAAATAACAAATGTTCACAAGGCTGTGAAGAGAAGGGAACACATAGACTATTGGTAGGAATGTAAATTAGTTCAGCCACTGTTAAAAGCAATTTGGAGATTTCTCAAAGAAATTAAAGCAGAACTACCATTTAGCCCAGCAATCTTATTGCTGGATATATATCCCCCAAAACACAAATCTTTCTACCAAAAACGCACATGCTCTTGCATGTTCATTGTAGCACTCTTCACAATATGAAAGACATGGAATCAACTTAGTTAACCCCTCAGTGGTGGACTGGATAAAGAAAATGTGATATATATACACCATGGGATACTACACAGCCATAAAAGAATGAAATTATGTTCTTTGCAGCAACATGGATAGAGATGGAGGCCATTTTCCTAAGTGAATAATGCAGGAACAGAAAATCAAATACAAATACTGCATATTCTCACTTTTAAGTTAGAGCTGAACACTGGGTACTCGTGGGCGTTAAAACGGCAATGAGAGACACTGGGTACTCCTAGAGTGGAGAGGGAGAAAAAGGAACAAGGGTTGAAAAACTATTGGGTACTATGCTTACAACCTGGCTGACAGGATCATTCATACCCCAAACCTCAGTGTCATGCAACATACCCAGGCAGCAAACCTGCACGTGTACCCACTGAATCTAAATAAAAGTTGAAAAAAATTATTTTTCATGACAGATCAATATGCGATTTTTGGCATATAATATAGAAGGAGCTTATTTCAGGCCTCTATTTCTGCCTAACAACCCCCAAACAGTGTCTTAAACAGCAATTTAATATTTCTCATAATTCCTTAGGATAGGAGCTTGGAAGTGGACTTAGTTGGGTAGTTCTTTTTGCTCCTTGTCAACTGGGGTCATTTACTCAGTTGTTTTCAGTTGGTGAGTAGACTGAGATAAAAAGTCCAAGGAGGTTTCTTGCATTTGTCTGGTGCCTCTGACCTCTCCATGTGACTCCACATGGACTTTCTCCCAACGTAATAGAATATGAATTTCTTGTATCATAAGAACTTCTTAAGTTAGAGCTAAACACTGGGTACCTTTATAGTTCTTTTATAAGAACTTCTTGTAATATAAGAATATAACATAAGAAGTTCTTTGAGAGGTAGTTTTACCTCTCTAAATAGCTTTGAAAGGTAAACAGTAGCTTCCAGGCCTCTTAAATATTAGGCCCAGAACTCTCATGGTGCCACTTTCTTTTTTTTTTTTAATTATTATACTTTAAGTTCTGGGATACATGTGCAGAATGTGAAGTTTTGTTACATAGGTATACACATGCCATGGTGGTTTGCTGCACCCATCAACAATTTACATTACGTATTTCTCCTAATGCTCTCTCTCCCCTAGCCCCCGATCCCCTGGCAGGCCCCAGTGTGTGATGTTCTCCTCCCTGTGTCCATGTATTCTCATTATTCAACTCCCACTTATGAGTAAGAACATGCAGTGCTTGGTTTTCTGTTCCCGTGTTAGTTTACTGAGAATGATAGTTTCCACTTTCATCCATGTCCCTGCAAAGGACATGAACTCATCCTTTTTTATGGCTGCATAGTATTCCATGGTGTATATATGCCACATTTTCTTTATCCAGTCTATCATTGATGAGCATTTGGGTTAGTTTCAGGTATTCGCTATTGTGAACAGTGCTGCAATAAACATACGTGTGCATGTGTCTTTATAGTAGAACAATTTATAATCCTTTGGGTATATACCAAGTGATGGGATTGCTGGATCAAATGGTATTTCTGATTCTAGATCCTGCAGGATCTGTCTTCCACAATGGTTGAACAAATTTACATTCCCACCAACAGTGTAAAAGCGTTCCTATTTCTCCACATCCTCTCCAGCATCTGTTGTTGCCTGACTTTTTATTGATCACCATTCTAACTAGCATGAGATGGTATCTCATTGTGGTTTTGATTTGCATTTCTCTAATGACCAATGATGATGAGCTTTTTTTCCTGTTTGTTGGCCACATAAATGTCTTCTTTTGAGAAGTGTTTGTTCATATCCTTTGCCCACTCTTTGATGGGGATGTTTGCTTTGTTCTTGTAAATTTGTTTAAGTTCTTTCTAGATTCTGGATATTAGCCCTTTGTCAGATGGATAGATTGCAAAAATTTTCTCCCATTCTGTAGGCTGCTTGTTCACTCTGATGATAGTTTGTTTTACTGTGCAGAAGCTCTTTAGTTTAATTAGAAACCATTTGTCAATTTTGGCTTTTGTTGCCATTGCTTTTGGTGTTTTAGTCGTGAAGTCTTTGCCCATGCCTATGACGTGAATGGTATTGCCTAGGTTTTCTGCTAGGGTTTTTATGGTTTTAGGTCTTATGTTTAAGTCTTTAATCCATCTGGAGTTGATTTTTGTGTATGATGTAAGGAAGGCTTCCAGTTTCAGTTTTCTGCATATGGCTAGCCAGTTTTCCCAACACCATTTATTAAATAGGGAATCCTTTTCTCATTGCTTGTTTTTGTCAGGTTTGTCAAAGATCAGGTGGTTGTAGACGTGTGGCATTATTTCTAAGGCCTCTGTTGTGTTCCTCTGGTCTATATATCTGTTGTGGTACTAGTACCATGCTGTTTTGGTTACTGTAGCCTTGCAGTATAGTTTGAAGACAGGTAGCGTGATGCCTCCAGCTTTGTTCTTTTTGCTTAGCATTGTCTTGGCTATACGGACTCTTTTTTGGTTCCATACGAAATTTGAAATAGTTTTTGCTAATTCTGTGAAGAAAGTCAATGGTAGCTTCATGGGGATAGCACTGAATCTATAGATTACTTTGGGCAGTATGGCCATTTTCACGATATTGATTCTTCCTATCTATAAGCATGGAATATTTTTTCATTTGTTTGTGTCCTCTCTTATTTCCCTGAGCAGTGATTTGTAGTTCTCCTTGAAGAGGTCCTTCACATCCCTTGTAAGTTGTATTCCTAGGTATTTTATTCTCTTTGTAGCAATTGTGAATGTGAGTTCACTCATGAGTTGGCTCTCTGAGTGTCTATTGTTGATGAATAAGAATGCTTGTGATTTTTGCACAGTGATTTTGTACCCTGAGACTTTGCTGACATTGCTTATCAGCTTAAGGAGATTTTGTGCTTAGACGATGGGGTTTTCTAAATATACAATCATGTCATCTGCAAACAGAGACAATTTGACTTCCTTTCTTCCTATTTGAATATCCTTGATTCTTTTCTCTTGCCTGATTGTCCTGGCCAGAACTTCCAATACTACGTTGAATAGGAGTGATGAGAGAGGGCATCCTTGTCTTGTGCCGTTTTTCAAAAGGAATGCTTCCAGTCTTTGTCCATTCATTATGATATTGGCTGTGGGTTTGTTATAAATAGCTCTTATTATTTTGAGTTATGTTCCATCAATACCTAGTTTACTGAGAATTTTTAGCATGAAAGGGTGTTGACTTTCTCCAAATCAAATTGGTCAAAGAAAATTTCAAGACCAGCCTAACGACAAAGGTAGAAGAAATAGATTTGACTTCTTGTTGGACGAAGGAAAATGTATGTACCTGAAGGAAGGAAATGATGGCAGGCCATCTTTGGAGACTACCTACCACAGAGTTCAAGGAATTAAGTGACATCACTACAATAAGACTCCTTCTTGCAAAATACTTTTCAATTGTTTATTCAGAAATATTGAGGGCCTATTACATGTGTGGCACTGCTCTAACAATAAAGGATGCAATCATGAACAAAAGCCTACTCATTTTGAGCAACAGAAAAGATAGCCATATTTTGCAATAAAAGATACTTTATAAATGTCAGCAATTATTGTTGACTCTGAGGTGACAAAACAATACATCAATCATTTCTACTGACCTTTGCAGCATGGCCAAGCTATAGTGCATTAGTAACTCTAAGAAATTTCTATATTACTTTAGGATTGTGGGTCAAAAAAGTCTTATTTTCAATGTTTTAGTTACGGGAAAGCATAGAATGACCAGTTGGAATTATCTTCTATTTCTAGCTCATTATTCCAACAAAAGCATATGTTTTTATAGAGAAGAACATCCCCGCTGTTTGAAGACTAAGAGATGACAGGACTATAAAAATCAGATAATGTCTGAGAATGGTTTTCAGAAATTTGATGAGGAATTTCCTGTACAGTCTGGAGCAGAAAGACTAAGATGATGTCTCAGTTGTTAAAGTCTAAGTATCCTTTTTCTTATTACTAAAAATATTTCTGCTTTGTTACATATAATACTCTTATTATATGTTATACAATATGTAATTCTCCTAATAAAAATATATCATAAATGCCCAGATAAATAACTGGTAAGGTTTTAATGGTTGGCAATCCATCTAAATGAGAATTGATAGCTATGTAGAGGAGATCAGGAGTATACCAGTGTGTGATGACTGTAAGCCATTGTGTTGCCAGCCCAGCATCTATGCACAAAACATAGCACTCCTTCTCCCTCTGCCCCGTGAATATGTCCCCATATTGAGCTCTGATGAGTCATGTTTGTACAATGGGACCCATTCCATTGACCGCTGTTGTTTGGAACAGACTTGGGCACTTGATCCAGGCTGAGACAAGTCATTAAGATTAGGCCTGGGGGAAGTTACTCTTTTTGATGTAACTAGACCTATTAGACACATGTGAAGGTTGGGTACTGTGGTTTGGCATCTTCCACCTACCATACTTCCTCCAGCAAAGCAGAGGAATCCATTCTGCAAAGACAAAGAAGAATGTCAGAAATATACATCTTCTAGTAAGTGAGGGTCCTTCTGCCTTTTTAGTGCCTGGGTCCAGTACCTGCCTGCCCTTGACTTCTGTGAGGCCCCATGTACCTTCCTAATAAATTCCCTTTTTCTCTTTCAGCTATAATCAGAAGATGCTCATCAGAGTTTAAGGAGAGCAGTCACAGGGGAGGAAGTAAAGCAGACCAGAAGTAGGTAGGGGAACCAGTAGAAGAATATAACAAATGGGGGTCAATAGCAAGGTGGTCCATGACAAAATAAAGTAGAAATATATGTGCCAAGGACTCCAGACTGTCACTCATACACTGTTACATTCCTTCTGTGTGGCCTGGACCAACCTACAGCAACAAGAGATCAAGTAGGAATTTTTTTTATATTTCTCTCCTCTGTATCTGATAAACATTCTCTCTGTATGTGGTTTAGTCCCAATCTTTAAAAAAACAAATAAAAACTTATTTTTCTAAAAAACAAACAAAAATCCTGTTTTCTCCTTTCTCAACCAAACAAATTGAAAGAAGATAAATTGCACTCTTGCCCTTACTTGGTTAAATGATTATGTTCCCCCATCCAGCTTTTATGAGCATTTCCTGGCTCCTCAGTCTCTCTCACTACCATGTGACATTGCCCCCAGATAATTCTACCTAAACAATATCTTTCCAGTCTATTCCCTCCTCTATATTTCCTCCTCAGTAGCCCTACCTCAGGCCCTCATCCTCTCTTACTGAGACCTGTGAAATAGTCTTCTAACTGGTCTCCCTGTCCCAACCTTTCCTCTTTCTAATCCATTCTGTATAATATTACCAAAATGATCTTTCTAAAACATAAATATGACTGGATTCACTGTTATTTAAAGACCTTGGAAGTCTTCATGTTGCTTTAGACAAAATCTATAATTTTGCTGTCAATACTACCTTAAATCTTATCCCCAACTTTTTTTTTTTTTTTTTAATTTTAAACCTATCCTTATGTATTACACTGCCATGGACTGAATGTTTGTGTCTCTCCAAACTTTGTATGTTGAAACCTTAATCCCCAGCATGATGGTACTTGGAGATGGTCTAAGAGGTAACTAGGTCATGAGTGGAGCCCTCATGTTGGGATCAGTGCACTTATTTTTTTTTAAATTTTTTTTTATTATTATACTTTAAGTTCTAGGGTACATGTGCATAACGTGCAGGTTTGTTACATATGTATACTTGTCAGTGCACTTATTATAAGAAGAGACATGAGAAAGCTTAGTTTCTCTCTCTCTCTCTGTGTGTGTGTGTGTCTGTCTGTCTTTCTGTCTGTCTGTGTCTCAGCCGTGGGAGGATATAGCAACTATCTGCAAGCCATGAAACAAACCATCACCAGACACCAGAACTGCCAACATCTTCATCTTGGACTTCCCAACCTCCAGAATTGTGAAAAATAAATGTTTGTTGTTTAAGCTGCCCAGTATATGGTATTCTTATTATAACAGCCTGAGCTAAGACACATACCCTACATTACAATGGCATATTCCCAAACACACCACTTTTTATGCTTTCATGCTTTTACTGTTGTTCCCTTTGCCTAAAATGCCTTTCCCCCATACATACCATCCCTCCTTTCTGTCTCATGAATTTTTTAAAATTCCTGTCCGTGAAATTTTACTTGTATTTTTAGCTGCTGATATTGCTTGTAACAGATATATTTGCTTGTGGTGCTAATAGAGCATTCACTGCACTATATAGCATGGTTTACAAAATATTCCTGCTGAAGTGTAAACCTCTGGAAGCCCAAAACATCACATTATTGTTTATCTCTTTAACACCTAGAGATATTTCTTAAAATACTACATAAATATTTACTAATTTAAATTAAGTTAGTAGTCAACTTGCAGGTTAAAATGACATTTCTATTCCCTATGATTTATACATTGACATAGAAATGCTTTTATTTTTAAAACAACAAGCCAATCATCACTTATTATTCATTTAATAATTGTTCATTTTATTCTTCTAACATATATTATTTCATAAGTCAATTGTGCAGCAGTAGCTTCAAAGTCCTTAATATAATAATTTTTATTTAAACAGTGAACAAAAGTTCCAGGGTTGGCAGTAGTCAATAGACCCAGCTCATTATTTTCACTCCAACGGATACTGCAGTACCCAAATAAAATAACAACTGATATTTTTTTTGATTTGATATTTTATTTTATTTTAACTTTTATTTTAGGTTCAGGGGTACATGCACAGGATGTGCCGGTTTGTTACATGTGCAAATGTGTGTCATGGGGTATGTTGTACAGATTATTTCATCATGCAGGTATTAAGCCTAGTGACCATCAGTTATTTTTGCTGATCTGTGTGTCCATGTGTTCCCATCACTTAGCTTCCACTTATAAGTGAGAACATGCAGTATTTGGTTTTCTGATCCTATGTTAGTTTAAGGATAACGGACTCCAGCTCCATCTATGTCCCTCCAAAGGACATGATCTCATTTTTTATAGCTGCATAGTATTCCATGGTGTGATACATATTTTCTTTGTACCACACCACATTTTCTTTGTCCAGTCTATCACTGATGGGCATTTGGGGTGATTCCATGTCTTTGCTACTGTGAATATTGCTGCAATGAACATAGACATGCATGTTATCTTTATAATAGAATGATTTATATTCCTTTGGTTATATACCCAGTAATGGAATTGCTGGGTCAAATGGCATTTCTGGTTCTAGGTCTTTGAGGAATTGCCACACTGTCTTCCCCAATGGTTGAACTAATTTACACTCCCACCAACAGTGTAAAAGTGTGCCCTTTCTCCTCAACCTTGCCGGCATCTATTATTTTTTTGATTTTTTAATAATAGCCATTCTGATTGGTGTGAGGTGGTATCTCATTGCGGTTTTGATTTGGATTTATCTAATCATCAGTGATATTGAGCCTTTTTTCTTATGTTTGCTGGCTGCATGTATGGCTCCTTTTGAGAAGTGCTTGTTTGTGTCCTTTGTCCACTTGTTAATGGGGTTGTTTCGTTTTTTTCTTGTAAATCTGTTTAAGTTCCTTGTAGACGCTGAGTATTAGACCTTTGTAAATCTGTTTAAGTTCCTAATAGATGCTAGATATTAGACCTTTGTCAGATTCACAGTTTGCAAAAATTTTTCCCATTCTGTATATTGTCTGTTTACTCTGCTGATAGTTTCTTTTGCTGTGTGGGTACACTTAAATTAGATTCCATTTGTCAATTTTTGCTTTTGTTGTAAATGCTTTTGGCATCTTCATCTTGAAATCTTTGCCTGTGCCTGTATCCTGAATGGTATGGCCTAGGTTTTCTTCTAGGGTTTTTATAGTTTGGGGTTTTACATTTAAGTCTTTAATCCATCTTGAGTTGATTTTTGTATATGGTGTAAGGAAGTGGTCCAGTTTCAATTTTCTGCATATGGCTAACCAGTTCTCTCAGCACTATTTATTAAATAAGTAATCATTTCCCCATTGCTTGTTTTTGTCAGGTTTGTGGAAGATCAAAAGCTTACGCTGATAAGCAATTTCAGCAAAGTCTCAATTCCTTCAATCAAATAGTCTGTTCTTCTACCAGTACCATGCTGTTTTGATAAATGTATCCCTATACTATAGTTTGAAATTTGGTAGTGTGATGCCTCTCACTTTGTTCTTTTTGCTTAGGATTGCCTTGGCTATTCGGGCTCTTTTTTTGTTCCACGTGAATTTTAAAGTAGTTTTTTTCTGGTTCTGTGAAGAATGTCAATGGTAGTTTAATTGAATTTAATTGAATGGTAGTAGAATTGCATTGAATCTATAAACTGCTTTGGGCAGATTCGCCATTTTATGAAAATTGATTCTTCCTATCCATGAGTATCGAATGTTTTTCAATTTTGTGTGTGTGTCATTTCTGATTTCTTTTAGCAGTGGTTTGTAGTTCTAGAAGAGCTCCTTCACTTCCCTTGTTAGCTGTATTCCTAGGTATTTTATTTTCTTTGTAGCAATTGTAAGCAGGAGTTCATTCATGATTGGCTCTCAGCTTGACTGTTGTTGGTGTATAGGAATGCTAGTGATTTTTGCACATTAATTTTGTATCCTGAGACAGCTGAAGTTGCTTATCAGCTTAAGAAACTTTTGAGCTGAGACAATGAGGTTTTCTAGATATAAAGTCATGTCATCTGCAAACAAAGATAGTTTCACTTCCTCTCTTCCTATTTGAATACACTTTATTTCTTTCTCTTGCCTGATTTCCCTGGCCAGACCTTCCCATACTATGTTGAGTTGGAGTAGTGGGAAAGTACAGACTTGTCTTGTGCTGGTTTTCAAGAGGAATACTTCCAGCTTTTGCCCTTTTGGTATGATATTGGTTATGGGTTTGTTATATATGGCTCTTATTATTTTGAGGTATATTGTTTCAACACCTAGTTTATTGGGAGTTTTTAACATGAAGTGATGTTGAATTTTATCAAAAGCCTTTTCTGCATCTACTGAGATAAGCAGGTGGCTTTTTTCTTTAGTTCTGCTTATATGATGAATCACATTTATTGATTTGCATATGTTGAGTCAACTTTGCATGCTGGGGTTGAAGCCTACTTGATTGTAGTGGACAAGCTTTTTGATGTGCTGCTGGATTTGGTTTGCCAGTATTTTGTTGAGGACTTTTGCATGAATGCTCAACAAAGATATTGGCCTGAAGTTTCTTTTTTTGTTATGTCTCTGCCAGGTTTTGGTATCAGGATGATGCTGGCCTCATAGAATGAGTTGGGGGAGGAGTCCCTCCTTTTTAATTTTTTGTAATAGTTTCAGTAGGAATGGTAACTCTGGTGTTTTTTAAGTATTTACAGTTTATTTTAAATAACCACAGATTTCATAAACAAACCTGAAATTAAATATTTTATACATTTCAAATCCAAAAATATGTAAGCTTAATACAGAACTGCAAATATAAATGTATTTTAAGATAAATATTCATTAGCAGATACAGTTCGTAAAATTAATTTTTATTCAAAACATAAACACCATATTAAGATAAAGAAAAATTAATCATAAACATTTTTTGCTATTAAGTAATGGTCTAAACATGAAAGTGTTTATATTGTAAAACAACTTAGCCAGCATATTCTAGAAATAATCAAAACTTGGTGAAAAAAAGATTGCTCCAAATAATTCTCTGTTCCAAAAGTATTAAGGCTGAGGGGAGCTACCTAAGACTATAGACTTTATACCTAAATGATTTTCCACCTTAAAAATTTTCCACCTGCTCCTATTTTGTGATTTGCTGAACCCTTCCAATTGCTTCCTAGGTCTAAGTTGTCTGGAATAATATTCTGGTTGTTAACAGTCGTATGAAGTTAGTATAGCTTTAATGTTTCTGCCAAATGTCATTACTTCATCTCTCAAACTGAGCCCTGGAAATAGCTGGAATCATCTTACATAGACCTTTGATGACCGCAAATGAAGAAATGGCAAAAGCTAAGATATAATAACTGATGGAACTCTTCTATGCTTTGTTATTCAAATTTTATAAATACTACTGACAAAATCTACCAACATTTGTTTAATTTGAGATGTGAGGCTATATTATGAATGAGTAAACATGATTAGGTATTTACATGACCCAGATTTTTTAGTTCTGTTAACCAACAGATTACTTCATTTTGACCATAAAAAGTCAACTAGCCATATAGACACAACAATGACATAAATCAGAAACCTGAAAATAATCAAAGAATCTCTTTGGTATCCAATTCAGAATCAGAGTGAAAACAGATCAGAGGCCATTGCTCGTTACCATCCTGCCTGCTCCTTTTCCACCCATGCAGAAACTGCATGTGCTTGTGTGAATGAATGTGTGTGAATGCGTACTTTTATGTTCTCATATGTAAAATCAGTTCTTGTTCACAGATTCAGTAACCATGAATTCACCTACTTGTTAAATTTTATTTGTAACCCCCAAATCAATATTCCAAGAAATTTTGTATTAATTTGTGGACATGCACGGAGCAGCGAAAAATTTGAGTTGTCCAAAGCGCTGGTTTGCAGCTGAGGTAGAACAAGGCAATGTGCTGCCTTCATGTTTCTGCTCTCATACAGAGGTGACCAGAAAACACAGGCAGTCAGGGCAGTGCTGGGTAGTGTGAGAAGCTCCAGCCCTGGGGCCAGGTGGATGGGGTTCTAATCCCAACTCTGACACCTGTTAGTGTGGCAACATAGGCATGTCACTTGGCTCTTCTCAATCTCCTTTTCTCTTTTGTAAAATAAAGAGAATAGAATCCACCAGAATGAGTTTTTAAGATTAAATATGATATTTGATTCATACATATTTTCTCTCAAGAGTTAATTCACTGTTTGCACTAATTCAATGTTTTCAGCAACTTTACAGAATATAACTACTATGAATATCAAGAATCTACTGTATTTCGACATTGGTGGTGAGAATCTGAGACATCTTAGTGACTTCCAGTTTTGCACTTTGAGAGGACTGAGGGAGATCATTCTCACCCCAAGTGTATATGTGCTTATTTGGACACATGCTTCAATATTATCACATGGTTTGCCAATTTAACTGCAGAAATTAATCTAGCTTTTATAGTTGATCAAATTCTATTTCTATTTGCTATAGGAGATTGTTTATGGAATCACTCAGCTACCCATTGACCGCTGTTTTTCTCTTGATCATGTTACTATCTAATATTTACCCTAGGCTTGGGTCTTCTACAAAAGTATTAATTATCATGTAGCAGTTAATAGCAATTTCTGGCTTCATGACGGATTTTCCAGCTGGCTAATGACTGTGCTTGAGTTAGATGTAAGCCAAAATACAGGAATTGTTGAATAAAATCAAGGACTTATCTACTTTAATTAAACAGAAAAATAACACTTTTAAATTAGAAACAAATTATATGTTGTTGATACAGAAGTAACTCTTCTACCTCATAATAAGATTACTAAATTAAATATAATTTAAATGGACAAGATTGAAACAGACCACTTAAAAAGTTATACAACTGTCCAATAAGCACATGAAAAGATGCTCAATATCATTAGACATCAGAGAAATGCAGAATAAAATCACCATGAAATACCATGCACATCCACTAGAATGACTAAAATTATAAAGACTGACAATACCAAGTGTTGACAGGAATGTGGAAAAACTACAACTCTCCTACTTTACTAATGGAAATGTAAAAATGACACAACTAGTTTGGAAACGAATCACCAGTTTCTTATAAAGTTAAACAAGTACTTATCATCTACCCAGAAAATCAACTTCTGGGTGATTATCTCAGAAAAATTAAAACATATGTCCGCACAAAGACTCAGACACAAAAGTTCATAGCAGCTTTATTTGTCATAGCCAAAAACTGGAAACGACCCAAATGTGAACAACAGGCGAATGAATAAACAATTTGTGATATATTCATACAATGGAATTTAAAAATAAAAATGGACTACTGATACATACAACAACATAAATGAATCTTAAAACCGTGATGCTGAATGATAGCAGCAAATATAAAACAGTACAAACTGTGTGATTCCATTTATATGAAATTCTAGAAAAGACAAAACTAATCTATGACAACAGAAAGCAGACCAGTGTTTGCCAGGGTCAGATGGGGATGGGAAGAAGAATGTTGCCGGATCATGAGAGAATGATGGGCTTTATGGAAATGTCCTGTACCTTGGTTGCAGTGATGGTTACATGGACACAGGTAATTTTCAAACCTCATTGAACTGTACTCTTTAAATGGGTGGATCACCAGGTCAGGAGATCGAAACCATCCTGGCTGACATGGTGAAACCCAGTCTCTACTAAAAATACATTTAACGTTATGCAAATTATACCTCCAAGTTTATTAAAAAATTATTTATGGCTATGATTGTAATTCTATAAGAGAGAATTAGGAACAAAGAAAGAGATAGAGGATGGGCGGGAAGAGAAAATGAAATAATCTGTGAGGAGAAATAGAAGGAAAGTACATAAAGACAAGAGATGAGGTAGAAGTAGTATGATTTACAAAGCCTTCAAAATTCTCAGGGGCTTTGAATGGCAGAAATAAATGTAAAACTCATGTGGTAGGATGAGCAACTCACTTTTCTCTGCCCTTTAATCCTCTGCCTTTTGGCCTAAGTTAATACATTTTGAATTGTTTCCTTCAAATAAGTAGTCTAATGCCCATATCTACTATGTTTAAATTATTCACCTGTTAGTTATTGATGAAGTATAACCAGGAATAACTACCCTTTTAAAATATCCTATCTGTAAAAAACAAAAATAAAATGATGCCTACTCCAGTAGAGAGTAGCAACTCAAATCCTAAACCAGTTGGGTGTTCTTTTTCCCCACTCTGGTTCACTGTTACTACATGAAGTATTCATGAGCTAGTTAAATAAACACACGGTAGAGTGTGATATGTTTCAGACTTTGGAGTAGATACCAAAGACACACAAAAATTTGACCAAAACACTGACTGTTCTGTAAAAGAGTTTTTGAGACAAAGATAATTACAATAAAAGTGATAACCACAGAGGCATGTTTTCAGTCATTTATGTGCATTAGAATCTCCAAGGCGGCCAGGCGCGGTGGCTCATGCCTGTAATCCCAGCACTTTGGGAGGCCGAGGCGGGTGGATCACCAGGTCAGGAGATCGAGACTATCCTGGCTAACATGGTGAAACCCTGTCTCTACTAAAAATACAAAAAATTAGCCAGGCATGGTGGCAGGCGCCTATAGTCCCAGCTACTCAGGAGGCTGAGGGAAAAAAAAAGAATCACCAAGACAATCGCTACAATGAAATTCTCTGTTCTGCATTCAGAAATTATGATTTGTGCAGACTGGGTGGGAATCTGAGAATTCTATATTCAATGTTTTCCAACTGATTCCCATGGACACTAAAACTTCAGACACATGACATAAGATTTTATGGTAGCAACAGGGATTACCAAAGCCCACCTAGGATGGCCAGTTCAAAGGAAGAGTTTCTTATTCTGCTTAAAGAAGGAAGAATATGGCAAGGGGGGGGGGTTAAATTCTCAAAAATGTAAGAACTGTATAAATAGTTAAGTGAACGTATATTAAAAGACACAAAGTGGCAACAATGAGGACTGTCAAAGTCAGAAAATGGAGAGTTTTACATTAGTTAATTAAGGTGATTTTTGAAAAGGGTTGGTCTGATCAGAGACAGCCTGGAGATGACAGGGTCAGTTGCTCAGCTTTTCTTATCATTAGTGATTTCTCTGGTTTTTTTACCCCATGTGCCAAACCCAGAAAAAGTTACGTCGTAGGTATCCAACAGCAATATCTTCAGACTCGTTGGCTCAGTCCACAAACCTATATTGTGCAACTCAACTTGACTCTGCCTTCTATACCATTTCTCCTAGACTCTCAACCTTTTGTTCAGTTTTCTGTTCTGTCTCTTTATTTTAATCAGGAATATAGGTGGTTTAGTCATCTTTCCCAAACAAGGTTTGTCCCCAAACTTTGTCCTCTCTTACTCCTAGCAGTCAGAGCTCAGGGTCACTCCAGTGTCCTCTGGTCAACACTTTTCCCCAAAAGATCTGCATCCAATAACCTTGAAGGAGGTTTAGACATCTAGGTGACTTTAGCTAGAAAACCTTTTACATTTGATGATGTAAATTGCTGAAAACACACAGAGTTTTTATTTTCATTGGTCATTATATTCTATCTAGTAAACTGTTGAGTCTTTAAGTATTCAAAGGAAGTTCTACACACACCTCACTTGGAAGGCATTTATTTCAGTTGAGTTCAGTTATAGTTAATTTAAAACACAGACTGTATTTTATAATCTTTGGAACTATCTAAGAAAAAAATCAATGTTAACGAAAGATGTAGGTGCAAATTTTTCTTAGGTAATGTAATGTTGACTTATATTATCGTTATGGAGGATTTGTAGAGGGTTTTTTTCAGTTTTTTGTTGTTGTTTTTGTTTGGGGGGAAGTTTTTGCTTAAAAAATTTCAGTCCTGTTCAGAGTGTGCCCCAAAGATGACTGCTATTTTTATGTTGGTGGATGACAAAGAAAATGTTCTCTTGGCTAATAGCTAATGCCTAAAGCAGTTTTATGAGGTGTGTGAATTTATGTGCACTTAAAGCTGGCCTGAAATATCTCCCTGGAAGGTATTATGCTGATTATTCTTTCAGTTCACTAAATACCTAAAGTTATATCAAACACTGGCTTGTGTCTTCAGAGTACACTGTCCACTCACATCTTTCTTGGTCTTGACCTTGATTCTTTTATAAAGCCTTCTCTAACTTCCATCTTCACCCAAGTTCATCCTTCCCTCCTCTGAAACCTTCCAAGCCCTTTATTTATACCTTTTCATTCCTTTTACTTTACGCCTTTTAACTTAGAATTCTAGATTAGAGGAATATCAAAACAGGAACACAAGCACAGAGAAAAATTCAGATCACAGGTTAAAGCAACTAGTATAGGGCACAACACCTGAATCACCTAATGTCAGAACAGGAGCTCTTGAATCCCATGTATAGGAAAAGGGACTGCACCTATTCCCCTTGACCATATGTTCTTCTACTAATCAGTTTTAGACAGTATTCTTCTAAAATGGCACAGCCAGCAAGCATTACCGACACCTACAAGGTGCCTGGATTGCCATACGAATCATAAAATGTAGAAGTTGCCCATTTTGCTGATTGAAAGTCAGAAGCAGGGGAAGGACTAAGAAGCTCCAACTCACGAAAGCATTCATAGGACGCAAGACCAGTGTTTGGCTAGGTACTTAAGACATTAAGGTGTCAGCAAATTTAGACTTTCACAAGCTAGGGAGCTCTTGCTATGATTCTGAATTTAATTAGGAAGTTCATGGCCATAATAAAGAAATGAAACAATATGACCTTTCATGGAACCTCTGATAAAGGGCGTTTATTTTGGTTAAACTTGAGGTTCATAGAAAACAATGAGTCCAAATTTGTTTTACTGTAACTATATCCTCCAACTATACCACTTTTCCAAGGGCAAGAGTGATTTGTATTTGGAGTAACTAAAAGAGGCAAATGTAGTCTTACAACACTTTAGCACTTCATAGACCTACTCTGTTTCTCCCTGTAACCATGCAAACTGACAGCTCTATTTCTCAGGAAGATTTTGTTGCAACAGCTTTTAGTCTTGTCATATCTAGCTTTCCTTTGTTCTGTATATGGTTTTGGAACTAATATTCTAGAGTCCAAACTAGTTAGATAATAGAGAATTATGGGCACACTTGTGAAGGTTTAACAAGAGGCATGAAAAGGTTCAAGCACTTAGGATGAGAAGTTTCACAAGACCAGTTTCTCATGCCAGATTTCTGATACTATACTTCCTGTTTATTTGGAGTCAGGGCTACTGGGAAAATATCCATTCTTGTGATAACTGTACTTAAACTTTGAATAGTAATTAAAACCCAGAAGCTGTGGCATAATCTGAGACTATCTGGTGTCTGGGGAGAAAGTCCCTGTTTCTTTCTCTTTCTTCCATTGAGTTTTTACATTTTTTAAAATGATGAACAGAAAATATGTTGAAGTCATTTCAATCATTTTATTGCTATTTATTATAACTTTAATGCATGCAGAAATTACTACCTAGTAGGAGAGATAACACATAAACACATAAACATCAGTGTTCTGAATATCACCCAATATATAATAAGTAAAATGTAAATGAAACAAGGTAAATGCAATTGGTAGCCAGGAGATAAGGGTCACCCTTGGGTGAGATAGACTCTGTAGTGCTTAAGGAAGTGTTGAAAGGCGATGAAAGGGTTTTATACTGAAAACTTTCGGCTTGGTTGAAGAAGGAAAGCATGGTTGAAGAAGAAGGAAAGCATGATGGGAGTCGAGGGAACAATATAAACAGAACTATGCAGACCAAAGACCCAGTGTATATGTATGAGAATTATGAATAGGACATAAGCCATTACACTGGTTTTGTGTTTGATATTTCTGAAAATTAAAAGCCATTTGGAGTCCAGGGAGTTGAAAGCCAACTTAGTGAGTCTGAACTTTCCTCAGTCACTCACAAAAGACATTACAGTATAGCGGTTAAGAGCCTAGGTGCTGCCGCCCCCCCGCCACTCCCCACACACATTCAACCCCACATCCTGCATTGATGGGTGGAAGAGGGCAACCTTGGATTCCTGAACTTACAGGTCATAAGCTGTGTGATCTTGGATGAGCTGCTGAACTCCAGCAGACTCAGTGTTCTTCACAGTTATACGATAATACTAGCTACCTCATAGGATTATTGTGAGGATTAATTAAGTCTATCCGTTTAGAACTCAGGACTGCTTAGAGCCTTGCCTGACGCACTGTAAGCCCTCCATAATTGCTAGCTGTTGTTATTGAGCAGTGAAATAATATAACCAAAGTGAAGTAATTTAAAACCAAAGCAACGTATTTAAAAAATATTTAGGGAAGGTGTTAAAATGTATTAGAGAGGGATGACTCTATAAGAAATGAGACTAATAAAGAGAATACTATTCATTTATTAAGTATGTGGTGATTAAAGACTAAACTAAGGTCACAGCAGGAGGAATACAAAGAGAAAAATGCCAAAAATATTTCAAAGGTTGGTTGTTAGGACTGGAGAACTGATTGTCTAAGGGAGGCAATAAAAAGCAGTGAGTCAAGGATGGCTCCAAGATTTCATTACCAAGGAAATGGAACTTCTTTTAGAAAAATCAAGAATGAAATTAGTAGAGTAAGAGACAGTTTAAGTGAAAAGTCATTAGTTCAGTTTTAAGCATGATGAGTTTGAGGTGCCTATGACATTCAGGGGAGACGTTCACAAGACTCCTAACAATGCAGAACTGGAGCCCAGGAAGGAGAAGCCTGGAATGGGTGTGTGAACCATCACCGTGAAGGTGGTAAAATGGAATATAAATGGGTAGTTTTAGACAGAGAGAGAAGGAAAAGGGAGAGACTAGGATATGACTTTGGAGGACCATCAATCTTTGGGGCAGGGACAAAAAAGAGTCATCAACATTTTCAGAGAGAAAACAATCTGGGATAAGAAAGGAGCACTCTTCCAGAGGCCAAAGAATAAATGTTTCTAAGAAGTATGCATTAGTTATCAAAGGATAAATGCCAGGGAGTTCAAAGAAGACCATTATTCATAAGAGTTTGTTGTGTTTATACCCTGGAAATTTATTGTAGATTCTTGAGAATAGATTCAAAGAACAGTGAAGAGAATGCAGATTGCAAGGACTAAAGGAATAAGTCATAACGGGAAATAAAGACAACATATATAGATTGTATTTTTGGGACATAAAATGATTAACCTAAAGGAGACTGAACAATGGTCTTAAATAAGCAAAAGGTCTAAGAGATGATTAAGTTTGATATGGATTTTATTCATTGTTTGTGTCAAGGCAAGCGTGAAGGGGTGATGTGTGTGGGCACTCACCAGTGAGAACAGAAGTGCAGGCAAGCCCAAACAGAACAGAGGCTGGCTTGTGGGAGACATTAGTGAAGAAAAGCTGAATAAGTCCTGTTTTAAAAGACTGGGAGATCTAAGAATGTTTACAAAAAGAAGAGAAAGAGCCAGTAAAAAGGCAGAGAGATGCTAACAGAAGAGATAAGGAAAATCATCAATTGAATAATTTTATGGAAGAAGTTTAAAAATAGTGGTAGATGCAGGGTGCGGTGAATTGCACCTGTAATCCCAGCTACTCAAAAGGCTGAAGTGGGAGGATAGCTTGAGCCCAAGGGTTCAAGTCCAGCCTGGGAAATATAGCAAAACTCCTAGCTCAGGAGAAAAAAAATGGTTGTGGAAAGAGCAGAAGTGTAAGTGACACATTATCGCTTTGCAATGAAAGAAAACAAAGAAGTGAAGATCAAGAGGAATATGAGGTTATGGGGACTGGGTGGCAGCAGATATATCTGAGGATGAGGGGAGAAAAATTGCAATAGCTTGCAATGCCCAGTAAATCCAGAAGGAGGAGAGTCATCTGCTTAGAGTAAGTGAAAGCATAGAAAATCTAAAACAGCTGTTATGAGGAATGCAATAAGAATTTAACAAGCAATGAATAAGAAAAGAATTGACAAGTAGCATTAAGAACCCAAATGAGGTGATAAAGCATGAATTTGCAATGGACCAAGTCTGCACAGTGTCGTGACTTTCCGTAAGACCAAGCAGGTTACCTCATCTTATCGCCTCATCAATTGTTCCTCAATGCATACTTTCCTTTGCAACTTTTTTCAATCTATTTAAATGAATCCAGAAATGAATTAAAAGCCCACAATATTTGATAAAATTCTGCATATCATAATACAAGAAACATAAAATAGTATTTAACCTAGTACAGTAAGTTTGCTTTTTCTCTCTGTGATTCTTATACTCATAATATCACATTAGTGAATGACCAAATTTTCTAGTCTATTTAAATAAGATTATAAAAAAGTGCTCATAAAATGGCCATAATAAGTTTTATGTTTTAAAAAAATTTCAACTTTAATTTTAAATTCAGGGTTACATGTGCAGGTTTGTTACATGGGTATATTGTGTGATGCTGAGGTTTCAAACACATGCTTAATTTAACTGACATTCATATTTTATTCCAAGGATTGACAAAATAAATCTGGCTCATCTGTTTTTGTACATCCTATTGAGAGACAGGACTAGCTGGATTTCCTAGGCCAACTAAGAACCCCTAAGCCTAGATGGGAAGGTGACCGCTTCCACCTTTAAACATGGGGCTTGCAACTTAGCTCACACCAGACCAATCAGATAGTAAAGAGAGCTCAATAAAATGATAATTAGGCAAAAACAGGAGGTAAAGAAATAGTCAATCATCTATCGCCTGAGAGCGCAGCAGAAGGGACAATGATCGGGATCTAAACCCAGGTATTTGAGCCGGCAACAGCTACCCTCTTTGGGTCCCCTCCCTTTGTATGGGAGCTCTGTTTTCACGCTGTTAAATCTTGCCAGTGCACTCTCTTCTGGTCCATGTTTGTTACTAATTGAGCTGAGCTTTTGCTCGCCATCCGCCACTGCTGTTTGCTGTTGTGGCAGACCTGCTGCTGACTTCCATCCCTCCGGATCCGGCAGGGTGTCTGCTGTACTCCTGATCCAGCCAGGCGCCCACTGCCGCTCCCAACAGGGCTAAAGGTTCACCATTGTTCCTGCACAGCTAAGTGCCAGGGTTTGTCCTAATCAAGCTGAACACTACTTACTGGGTTCCATAGTTCTCTTCCGTGACCCATGTCTTCTAATAGAGCTGTAACACTCACCACATGGCCCAAGATTCCATTTCTTGGAATCTGTGAGGTCAAGAACCCCAGGTCAGAGAACAGGAGCAGCCCACCACCATTTTGGAAGTGGCTGGCCACCATCTTGAGAGCTCTGGGAGCAAGGATCCCCATAACGCTATGAGACAAGAACTGTTTTTACATTTTTAAATAGTTGGAAAAAATCAAAAGGAGAGTATTTCATGATATATGAAAATTATATAAAATTCGAATTTCAGTGGCCATAATTTAATTGAAACACATCTATGCTCATTACTTACATATTGTGTATGGCTGCTTTTGCATTATGAAAAAGCAGCTCTGAGTATTTGTGACAGAGATCGTATGGCCCACAAAGCCTAAAATATTCACTATATTGACTTTTACAGGAAGTTTGCCAACCTCTGTGCCGTTCATCCATTTAACCAATATTCACTAAGCACCAGCTATCATTAGGTGCTGCCCTAAGTGTCTGGAAAATAAAAAGACGAAAAAGGGACATAATTACTACCCTCTAGGATACTACATTCTCTTAATAGTATTATGTTAACGCCACTTTAATGGTGTTTGAAAGTTATTAAATATCTGATCAATGCCTCACAGCAATGAACCCCACAACACTGTGTCCCCCTTACATATTTTCCAGGAGGGAAAGCTGAAGTTTCAAGTGTGTAAATTGCCTCTTCACAATTTTAAAACTCATATGTTACACAGTGAAAGCTACAACCCAAGTCTTCTGAAGCTGCATCATTGCACTTTCTCACATCCCTTGATTCACTGATATGGGAGTAATTAACCTGAATCACATGGTCTGGGTGAGAACTGAATAAGACAATACAAATGAACTTTTAATAACTTTTGAAGCTGTCAAAAAATGCAAATGCTGGAAAGTGTTACCATCACAAAGTTATGAGGAAGACAGGAGTAATAAGTTCAAGACATCTATTGTACAGCATGATAACTATTGCTAATAACAATGTAAGGTATACTTGGAAATTGGTAAGACAATAGATTTTAAGTGTTCTCACCACAAATAAATGATACGTGAAGTAATGCTTATGTTAGCTCAATTTAGCCATTCCATAATGTATATATATTTCAAAGCATCATGTTATATGCCGTAAATATATACAATTTTTATTAACTTAAAAATTAATTAATTTAAGAAAACAAAATAATGGGGAACAAGGATAATTAAGTAATAAAAGATATAATGTGAGAAGTGTCAGTGAAAGATACAAACACATTGCCGTGGTAGTCTATTGCACAAAAGATCACAGTTCAGTGAGAGCATGAAGGAAGACCATGAAGCAAACAGGATTTGTGCCCTGCCCAGAGCAATGGGTTAACAAGGGTTCAGTGATGAGTAAAGAAAATGATCAATGTTTTGTTTATGATTTCATATAGCAAAATATTGAAGTTATTCATTCCTCAAATCATTCTCCTAGCTCTCATTGTTTTGTTACAGTTCATCTACAAAAGCGTATTAGAATTAATAGCGAGGCATGGTGTTACGTGCCTGTAGTCCTAGCTACTGGAGAGGCTGAAATGGGAGGAATGCTTGAGCCCGGGACTTCAAGAGTAGCCTAGACAACACAGTGAGACCCGTATCTCAAAAAAAATTAAATTCATATCAAAATGTATATGTTATCCAAAGTAGTGTGTGCGACATAGTCCACGTGGCACCACTGTTAGTACTGAGGCCAGACAAGGCATCCCCCAACACAAACTGGGCATTAATCATTCAATTCCTGTAGTGTTTCCTTAAAGCCAGGAACCAGCCTGAAAATTATTTTCCTTACAGCTCCCCAGGAGGTACCTGGGGATAAGTTAAAACCTATCTGATAACTCCGGACATTTAAGAAATTAAGCAGTGACACAATATTGTACTTCAGAAGAATTTCCTGAAAAAAATCACATTATTGTATTCGGTTTCTCCTGAAATGTACTAATTTGGTTTAATTTGGTCTATTTTATGGGAGGCAAAATTATTTCCAATTGAACACATGTACTCTTCCCTAGAAATTAAACTTACAATTACTGAAAGTTTAAATACCCTGAGGCAGATTTTGACAGCAATTTCACGTATACTCAGGCTTGGAATGTATTACGTGATTATAATTACTCTATTTCTGAAAGTAAATTTAGAGAACCTTTATCATTACGCTCTGAGACCATTCTTGGATTTGTCACATTATGCCATGCCTTTATAGTCATCAGAATTTTCTGATGCTAATCAAGACATTTTGGCTGTTTTTGACTTGCGTCTTGCTGAAATGGCATATCCCGCTAACTGTCTCATCCTCTCTGATTAAGCACACAGAGTCCAAATATTTAGAAATGATTCATTATTCTTAACCGAATAAAGATGTAACAATGATGTTATGAACTAAAATTTTAATAAATTCAAATATCTCATAAACTCTTTAACCATTGTAGGAGGTTACTTTCATTTGAATTTGGGTTTGCCTTTTCCAGATATGTTTTTATAACATGACTGTGACATATGTATTCCTAGATATCAAATAATATTGCTATTCATGTTCTCGAAAAGAATTGAAGGAAAAGCAAAACAGACACTTATGAAAATGATCTCAGTGCCCTGCACTTCTGCTGCCTTTCCGCCATCCAAAACAAGAGTAAGCTTCAAAAGGAAGCAAGTAAATGTGAAGCTCCAGAGAAGTTTGGGGCTGTGATGCTAAAAAGGAGAGGCTCTCTCCTTGGCAGAGGCCTGGACGAATAAGCCAAGTCCTAAAAGTTTCCTAGAGCAGATGAGAAGCTGACTAGAGGCATGTGGGATAGAGGCAGAGAGTGTCTGGTGCTACCTCACCCAGTTCCCCGCACGTCTGAAGTGACTTAAGAAAGCAGCCTTATTTTCCTACCTCCCTCCAACTAGGAACAAGACACCTTAAGGGCTTTCTCTTTAGACAAGAACAGCACAGAACATAAACCAAATCCTAAGAAGCCTTACCATTCAGGGGGTGCAGATGTAGAGAGGAAACCTGCCTAGCTGACAGATGGAGCAAGTTGCACCTCAACAGATGACAAACTGGACAGATGGCAACAACCAGCAGTCAGTGCTTCTCAGCGCTATCCTGTACAGTTACAACTAATGTTACTGGGTTTAATTGCAGAATTATTGTGTTTACCCAGAATGCACCAAGACTATATATTCTGCCATGAGGAACTGAAATAGAGATTCAGATGAGTTATTTCAAACATAAAAACTATTATTTCTTTATGCCTGAGTAAGTAGCATGAAAATATTGTAACCACTATATGCACATTGACAACACTCAACTTAGTCTTGAAGTTTCACCCTTTAAATTATTTAATTAGAAAGTTACCTTTAAATGTTTTTTAACTTGAAATAATTAACCTGCTGACAACACTTAAACAGTTACTAGTAAAGGCTGTGAAAGGGACTTTAAACTTACAGCACATAATTATTTGAATTACCCTTACGCCTTAAGAATTTACCTGGGGAGTAGTAGCTGGGGGTAGGGGGTTAGCTAACGGATACTAAGCTTCTTTTTGAGTTAATAAAAATGGCCTGAAATTGACTGTGGTGATGTTGTGCATATCAGTGAATATATTAAAACCTAATAAATGAGTGAATTGCATAGTATGTAAATTACATCTCAGTAAAGCTGTCAAAGAATTATACCTCAAATAGGAAGAATATAAATAATATTTCCATTAATTTCAAAGTCACAAATCAATTAGAAACTATAAAGAACACTGAGTCTCAGAGGGAAGCACATCTCTAGCACTGGCAGCCTTTAGAAGAAATCTTTGAACTTGGAGTCATAACTATGAATAGAATCCTTCGGCATGGAATTGCTGCTGTGTGAATTTCATAACTCACTTAGATTCTCTGAGTCTCAGTTTCTATAAAAATAGTACCTATCCTACAGGATTGTTGTAAGAACAGTTTTTATGCAGCAAACTCTTATTGAATATCTACTATATACTAAGGACTGACTATACAAATACTGAAAATAGAAAATTAAACATTGGTCATTGTCCTAATGAATTCGGTCTTGCAGGGGAAACAGCCATCAAAAAATCTATAAGGTGATGTAGTATTTTCTATAAATGAAGTAATGGGACTAAATCAAAGGAAAAGGAGCACAGAAGAGGGAGCTTAGAGCAGTGGGTTAGGAATGCATAAGATTCGGGAAGGTGAAGTTTGAGGAGAATCTTAAAAGATAGGATTCAGGCCAGGCGTGGTAGTCCACGCCTGTAATTCCAGCACTTTGGGAGGCCGAGGCAGGTGGATCACCTGAGGTCAGAAGTTCAAGACCAGCCTGGGCAATGTGGTGAAACCCTGTCTCTACTAAAAATACAAAAATTAGCTGTGCATGGTGGCACACACCTGTAATCCCAGCTACTTGGGAGGCCGAGACAGGAAAATCACTTGAATCCAGGAGGCAGAGGTTGCAGTGAGCCAAGATGCACCACTGCACTCCATCCTGGGTGACAGAGCAAGAATCCGTCTCAAAAAAAAAAAAGGATTCATACCACATCACCCATAAAAATCAATTAGAATTCGTAGAGATAAAAATTGGAAAAGATTAATTCAATCAAAACCAGTATATAAATTAACTAATATATGTTAATCAATGACTATTAATATAGGAAATAAATTTAAAGTTTCATTCAGAAAATACAGTTGGTGGTAGAGTTGAAATCTGACTAATAAAATTCAAACAGACCAATAAAATGCCAATGGATATGGCACTACTTATGTGCCTCACAATGTTAAAAAACACATATTAATAAAAATTTATAAGCCATATTTTTGCCCTCAAGGAATATTTTGCCCTCTTCAAGTCAAAAAGATACACATGGTTGACAAAATCAGTTAAGCTCTGTAAAATATTTGAAGAGATTTATCATGAGACAAATATGAGGACCACAATCTCTCTCCTAGCCCCAGATCTTGAGAACATGTGCCCAAGGTGATCAGGCTACAAGACCTGTAAAAACCTATAAAAACATCTTGGTTTTTCTATGTTTTAGGAAGACATAAGACACCAATCTCTACATGTAAGGTGTATATTCCTTCAGTTCAGAAAGGTGGGACAACTCAAAGTGGGGGCTTCCAGGACATAGGCGGATTCAAGCAGTTTCTGATTGGCAATTGGTTACTGCCAGGTTTAACTGTCTCACAGTTCTGCATGGCTGGTGAGGCCTCAGGAAACTTACAATCACGGTGGAAGGTGAAGTAGAAGCAAGTGCCTTCTTCACAAAGTGGCAGAAGAGAGAGAGTGAAGGAGAAAGTGTCACACTTTTAATCCATCAGATCTCATGAGAACTCTATCATAAGAACCAGGGGGAAGGTTCCCCCCATGATCCAATCACTTTCCACCAGGCCCCTCCACCAACAGGTGGGGATTACAATTCGATGTGAGATTTGAGTGGGGACATAGAGCCAAACCATATCCATTATTATGTAAAGATTTGGAATCAGTAGAAAGAAATGTCTGGGTTAAGATAAATGGTTGCGTGGATGTGAGGGCAACCTGGCTGTGACATCTGTCACCCCATTGATTGCCAGGGTTGATTTGGCTGATCTGGCTGGCTCGGCAGGTAGCCCCTTCCTCCCTTACTGCTCCATGTGTGTCCCTCCCGAAGGTGCGCTCTCAGTCGAAGAGGACGACCATCCCTGATAGAGGAGGACAGGTCTTCAGTCAAGGGTATACAAGTAGCTATGCTCTCTTGCGAGAACCTCCAAACAAGCTCTCAAGATAAACAGCTGTGGAGACAAAGGTTTGATTACACAGCTGAAGCCTCCAGGTAGCAGGTTTCAGAGCTCTTATCAGACCTAAAAAGGTGCTAGACTCTTAGGTAACGCTCTCCTAGAGCTTAGTTAAATCTCTCCTGAAAAGAGAAAGAGATTCCCTACAGTGTGTATATTTATTTTCCCTCACAAGAGACACCTTTACAGGGTCATTTCAAAATATGTCAAAGAAATAAATTTTGGGATAAAATATTGTGATTCTTTCTAGGCCTGCTATTTGTCACGTGGTGCTACACTAGAGTCAGGTTGGAAAAGGTGTCTTATTGCTACAGAGTCTTTATCAGTCTTAAGATTCCTATTTTAATGTTAAAGCTGGTCAGGTGTGCCTGAATTCCCAAGGGAGGAGGGTATACTGAAGTGTGTCTGAGCCCCTCTTCCCATCATGGCCTGAACTAGATTTTCAGATTACTTTGGAGTGCCCTTGGCCAAGGCGGGGGGATCCATCAGTCAGTTGGGGGGCCTAGAATTTTATTTTTGGTTTACAATATATATGAAATAATTCAAAATACAAAATCGTACAAGTGTCTATACAATACAATGCCAAAAGTACATTATAAATGAACAAACAGAAGGTGAAGACAAACAAAGCTATCTGGATTTACTGAGGATCTTTGTAAAAAAACAAAATGTAGTACCTAGAATAGAACTAATCAGCTGTAAATAAATCAAAAGAAAGGAGGCTGGCATTGCAGATAGCAGATATGATGAAGGCACACAGCAGAAATGTGCACAGAGCATGAGTGAAAAATAAAATGGAGCAACTAGACCTAGGCATTGAGGACTATGAGTCTGAATAATCATAGAAGTATTAAAGTGGATGGAGCTGGAGGCCATTACCCTAAGTGAAATAATGCAGAAATGGAAAGTCAAATACCACCTGTTCTCGCTTACAGGTGGGAGCTAAACCATGGGTACACGCAGATATACAGAGTGAAATAACAGATGCTGGAGACTACAAAAGGTGAGAGGATGAGGCGGGGAGAGGGGGAGGGATGAAAAATTACCCTGTTGGGTACAATATCACCCAGACTTCACTGAAACCACTTTTGCAAAAATTATAGAAGTGAGAAAAATTATAACAGTAAGCTAAGCTAACCTACCCCCATCTTGCATTTCCCTAAATTATTTGTGGGCTGCTGGGCTGAGCTAACTTTGGAAGACATTTAGGCTATAGTGTAAATGACAGTAGGCCTTGCCCTAAACTCAACTGCTTTTAAAAGCTAATGGGAGGCCACCAGGCTGCCTGGAGAGGAGAGGCGGCTGAGTCTCTCCTAACCAGAAGCGATTCAGCCCTCAGGAGGACAGTTTTGACCCCCTATGATTTCATCTCCACCCCAACCAATCAGCAACAAGCACCTGTTATCTGAACACACCCACCTGTTCCCTCAAACTGCCTTTGAAAAACCCCTAACCCATGAGCTTCAATCTATATCATTTGAGTACAAATTCCAGCTCCCATGTGGCATGGCTGGCTTAGTGTCTATTAAACTCTTTCTCTACTCCAATGCCATGGTCTTTCTTTGAGCAGTGGGTGGGAAGAATCCCTCAGGCAGTTACATCATCACAACGCAATAGACACATGTAAGAAATCTGCCTTCGTACCCTCTAAATATATATAAAATGTTTAAATAATAAATAAATTTTAAAAGAAAAGAAAAAAATAATAGATGCAAAGAAAGAAGAATCCCCAGACTCTAGTTTAGTAATATTTTCACAAAATCATGAAATCAATTTTTTTTTGCTATATCACAATTTAAGTCTACAACAGAAAAGTGGGAGAAAGGAAGGAAAGAACACCAAGATATATGCAACACTCCAAGGATGGACTAAGGATATTGATACAGATTTCTTTAGAAACTGCCCTCCATAGCTGCCCTTCAGATAAACTCCGTAAAAAGCATTTTGACAGGAAAAGTTTTCTCATTATGGCAATACAGCACATACCATGTTTGAAACAAATATAGTTTCATAAAACATTTTGAAATGAACACATTGTTCTGATATGATGGCAACATGTTCATGCCCATATGCTTTCATTTATTTCCAGCTAAAGCATGTGTCAGCTATTAGGGACATGAACAGAATGTTATATATTACATAAATTTTAATTAGACCCCTGTGTGAAAATATTTTAACTTAATTCATTAGTAAAGCTTTCCATTCCTAAAAATTAAATCACCCATCCCCTCTGAATGAAATTCCCAGTCACTAGAAATAAAGAGTTGGCTACTATTACTTCAGGAAAACTCTTACTAGAACTTAAAAAAATAGAAAACACTCTAGCAGAGACTAGAAGTCACAGTTTTAGACTTCTGACTAACTGAAAATGTCTTTCAGAATCACCCATCTGGAATGAATTCCAGGTGATTCCCATGCAGAGTGAAAATGTATAATGTCAAATGAAAACCATACACAAAAGCTAGCAGTTGCAAACAGTTTAAATCTGAAGTTGCTTAACATGCATCCCTGAAATCGAGTTTATAGTTTCCTTCCAAACCAACAAATCTAAGCAAAGCTAAAGGCATAGCAATGTCAGTCAAAATGGATCAGATTTTCTAACTTATTTTCTATTGTAAATTAGACAGTTGGGCATGATAGTCATTAAGTTTTACTGGAATTTTTTTATTGTTCCATTTTACTAGGACAAAAGCATCTCTACTATATCACTCTTAATTGTCTGTATTATACTTTAAGTTCTGGGGTACATGTGAAGAACGTGCAGTTTTGTTACATAGGTATACATGTGCCATGGTTGTTTGCTGCACTCATCAACCCACCACCTACATTAGGTATTTCTCCTAATGTTATTCCACCTCTAGCCCCCCACTCCCCAACAGGCCCCGGTGTGTGATGTTCCCCTCCCTGTGTCCATGTGTTCTCATTGTTCAACTGCCACTTGTGAGTGAGAACATGCGGTGTTTCGTAATTTTTTTTCTTAATGCTCTAGAGCAGGCATGTCTTTTGACTTCCCTGGGCCACACTGGAAGAACTGTCTTGGGCCACATATAAAACACACTAACATTAACAATAACTGATGAGTGAAAAAAAAAAAATCACAAAAAAACTCAATGTTTTAAGAAAGTTTACAAATTTGTGTTGAGCCACATTAAAGCATCCTGGGCCACATGCCGCCCATGGGCCACAGGTTGGACAAGCTGGCTCTAGTGAATTCTGCAGTCGACAATAACACTCTTTTTCCTTTTCTGTAGATTGCATATATATTATCAGCTCCTCTTTCTGTGTTTGAAATTTCAATGACAGTAATCTAACTATTTCTGTCATTCAGATTAGAAATCTTTTTTTTTTTACCTTCCTCTTCATCTTGTTCATTAAACTGATCACCAAGTATGAAACATGACAGCAATCTGGTTGCAACATTTATCATCCTGTTCATCAGCTGCAGTGCTTGATTTGCCTGTTCAGGTTAATGAGATTTGTGTCCCCTCCTCCTACATAGTTCCATGTACTATTTTTCTCCAAAGTCATATAATTGAAAGGGATGACTTCCCAGGGAAATATAACACTAAACCTTCAGAATTCTGAGATCACCTTTGCCTTTAATATTTAAATAGATTGGCTTTAGTCCTTTGTCATGTATTTCCTAAGCAGACCATTTCAATTATAAAAAAGAAATTCTGGCGTGGCATGGTGGTTTATGCCTGTAATCCCACCACTTTGGGAAGCCGAGGCGGGCGGATCACTAGGTCAGGAAATCAAGACCATCCTGGCTAACACGGTGAAACCCCATCTCTACTGAACATACGAAAAAAAATTAGCCGAGCGTCGTGGCGGGCACCTGTAGTCCCAGCTACTTGGGAGGCTGAGGCAGGAGAATGGCGTGAACCCGGGAGGTAGAGCTTGCAGTGATCCGAGATTGCACCACTGCACTCCAGCCTGGGCAACAGAGTGAGGCTCCATCTCAAAAATAAATTAAAAAATAAAAAAGAAATTCTGTTTCTTACAAGATGACAAACTTTCTGCTGCCTGGTCTTCCAACTAGCTCAAGAGAGTATGTAAATCTGAAGAACCAAAGCAAAGACTGTGAGAAACTCATACAAAGATGAGGGAAGTTGAGAATGTGATGTGGTGGAGAGGCAGACAGTTGCTTGTCACAGAAGGCCTGGAACACTATGTATGGCTAGGTTTAAGAAAAGATTTTTTAATTTTGTTCTTTACTCACTGCCACATTAATCTGCATATTGTCACAGTGGGGCAGAAAAACCACAGCGTCAGGTCAACACTGCAATGGCAACATTAAAACAATTTTTTGAAGTCAGATAAGAAGAATAACAGATAAAAACAGTTGCAGTTGAACTGAAAACCACATGAAATTCTCTCCTCTGCCTCTGCCACTACATACTCTAGGGAATAGTGATGGAAGTCAAAGTAGAAAAACTCCCTATAAAAAGTAGTAACCCAGGCCATCTGGAGAAGTAAATCAGATTACCCACAAAGGAAATCAACTTGACATCAGACTTTTCACCAGCTAAGTTGTAGGAATAATAACAATGGAGTAGATTTTTCAAAGTGTTGAAACAAAATAATGTTGAACCTAAAATTTTATATCTAGCAAAACTATCATTTTAATGTAAGATTACAATGAAGATGTTCTGATGCATACAAGGCCTCAAGAGATTTTTTACACAAAACCTTCTGGATCCTGTCTTGGAAAAAGTACTTCAAAAAAAAAAAAGGAAAGAAAAAAATCATGAGGGATGAGATATATAAAATATATGAAAAATAGTTAAGTAAGTAATTTAGTCAAGTTCAGAGGGTTGTTTAAGTGACAGAAATATACAAAAGTATACCTAAATTCTGGACACTACTAACATAAGAGTGGGATGGGATAAAGTACAGAGGAAAAACACTGGGAAACGCAGTTGTGCTAAAGTACTCATCTATATGGGAAGAGAGCTATATAGATATTGATAATCTTAAGTCATTGATAAGAAAAAAATAATTAAAATGTATCTTACTATATTAGGCATAATTACTGGAAGAATAAGAATAAAATTTTCAGATCATTAAAAGAAAATTAATTATATCCAATAGAATACAGGGAAAGAGGACAAAAAGAAACCTAGTAATAATTTAAACAGAAAAAAAACCACTATTATGGCAGAAATATGTTTTAATAGGATAATAATTATAATAAATGTAAATGGTTTAACCTCATAAATCAAAACATAGAGACTAAAATTATATTTCATTATAAATTTATCAATATGTTGTCTACAAGAGGCATTTTTTAAAGAATTCATAAAGCTAAAAATAAATAGATTATTCTTAAATATATCAGGCAAATCAAAACTCCAAGGATGCCAGGATATCAATTTAAATGTCAGAAACAATAATTATTACAGAAGATGAAGAGAAATATCAAATACTAACAACAGTTAAAAAAAGATCAAGAATCATGAACACTTATGTATCTAACAAAAAGCCTTAAAATATATAAAGAAAATACTGACAGACTACTGGTAGAAGTGTTTAAGTCAACAACCATGTCTATAACTTTGACATAGCCTTCTAATAAACTGAAAATATAAGAAATAAAAGAAATAAGTAAAGATAGAAGCTTTTAATAACTCAAATAATTGACATAAATCAACATGTTTACAGATAATACATATCCAGCAGGTATAAAATATATATTATTTTTTAGTACACATGGAACATTTTTGTTGATCTGTAATATTTTAAACCACAGGAAAATTCTAAATAAAATCAAAATGACCTCATGTAGACTAAGTTCTCTATTTATAATTCAATAGAAGCAGAAATTATCATTGAAAGAATTGCTGAAATAAAACCTGTTTGTCTCTTACATAATACACTGTTAAATAATCGTTTGGTTAAAAAACTAATAAAGAAAAATTTTAAATAGCTAAAACAATAAAAACACCACATGCCAATATTTGTGTGACACAGTTAAATCTGTAATTAGAGGGAAATCTATACCTTTAAAACTATCAGAAAGTAGATAATAATGGAAACTATGAGATACAGTTGGCCATCTACATCAAGTTCCACATCCACGGATTTGACCAACAGCTGGTCAAAAATGTTGTTAGGCTTTCAATGGTTGCATCTGTACTGAATATGTGCACATTTTTTTGGCATTATTCCCTAAGGAATATAAAGTAACAACTATTTACATAATCTTTACATTGTATTAGGCATTATAAGTAATCTATCCCAGCTACTCGGGAGGCTGAGGCAGGAGAATGGCATAAACCCAGGAGGCGGAGCTTACAGTGAGCTGAGATCCGGCCACTGCACTCCAGCCTGGGCGACAGAGCGAGACTCTGTCTCAAAAAAAAAAAAAAAAAAAGTAATCTAGAGATTATTTAACATATACAAGAAAATATGCACAGGTTTTATGTAAATATTATGTCATTGTACCTAAGGAATTTGATAATCTGTTTTGATATCCATGGGAGGTCCTGGAACCAGTCCCCCAAAGATATCAATGGATTACTGCATGCTGCTATGGTCTGAATGTCCCTACCAAAACTCATGTTGAAACTTAATTGCTATTGTAACAGTATTAAGACAGGGAAATTTTAAGAGGTTACTAGGTCATGAAGACTCTGCCATGATGAATGGATTAAAGTTATTTGTGAAAATGAGTTAATTATAAGTCCGTTTACCGGGTTTGTCTTAAAAGCAAGGTCAGCCTGATTTTGTCTCTGTGTCTCCTGCATGCTCGCTTGCACTTCTGCCATGTTATGACAGAGCAAGAAGGCCATTGCCAGATAAGAGCCCTTTACCTTGAACTACCCATGTTATGACAGAGGAAGAAGGCCCTTGCCAGATAAGAGACCTTTAACCTTGAACGACTCAGCCTCCAGAAAGGTAAGAAATAAATTTTCTTTCTTTACAAATTACCCAGTCTGTGGGATTCTGTTATAGCAACCTAAAATGGAGTAAGGCATATACATTCACCTTTAAAAGTCTGAGAAAGAGGACCAGACCAAATCCAAAGGAAAAAAAGGAATAAATAACCGAAGTTAAGGTAGCAATTAATTAAATAGAAAACAATTAACAAAATAAGTGAATGAGAGAGAAAAGATTAACAAAACCAGAAACTGATTCTTTGAAATACATTAACAGGGTAAATAAGCCTCTAGCAAGATATATCAAGAAAAACTAAGATGACATAAGTGAACAAATATAGAATGGAAAGAGGTGGACTACAATCATAACAACAATTAAAATATTAATAATACAACATAACATATAATAATGTCTACTGTATCATACACTGATAATATTGTAGAAAGGTTATTATATACAAATAAATTTGACAACCTCAACAAAATAAATTTATTGAAAACAAAAAATGCCAAATATTATGCAGAAAGAAATACAAATGAGAATAGATTAATAACCATTGAAGACACTGACTCACTAATCAAATACTCCTCTCACAAAAAATATAAGTTCCAAAACTGTTGATTCTATAAGTAAAGTTTTCACCAAGAGTTTAGGATAGGAAGTAGATAATTTTTAGGGAAAGCTACTCAACTCACATACAGACTGGTATAAACCTTCTTTCAAATTGGGATAAGCATGAGAAGAGAATATTATGAGACATGTTACCCTATCAACATAAATGTAGAAATCTGAAATCTCCATTAGCTAACCAAATTCAATGATGCTTTTAAAATATCATGTTCAAGTAAGGTTTATACCAGAATGCAAGGGTGTTTGAACATCAGAAAGGCCATCACTGTAATTCACTACATCAATGGATTAAGGGGGAAAAAATTATACAACTACCTCAGGGAGAGAAAGTTAAAGTTATTTGATAAAGTGAAGTATCTATTTCCAATAAAAAACTCTCAGAAATGTATGAAAAGAAGGATTCTCCTTTAGCCTAATAAAACTCATATGCAAAAATAATTCCATATAACATATTATACTAAGCAGCAAAACATCTTATGCATTCCTAATTAAGCTCAAGAACAAGATGAGATGTCCACCATTGTCACTGCTTACTAATAAGGTATTAGAAATCATGGTCAATGCTATAAGACACAAAAAGAAGTGGGGAGAATAACAGGAGTACGATCTGCATTATTATAATCATCTACATAGAAAACTAAACAGAATCAAGAAACAAACTATTAACTATTAGGACAATACAAGAAAAACAAACAAAAGAAATGATGCTGAACAACACTGATCATTAGGGAAATGAAAATAAAAACAACAATGTTTTTACCTCATACTAATTAGGATGACATAATAAAAAAAAAAAACAGAAAAATAGCAAGTGTGTGTGAGAATATAAAGAAATTGAATTCCTTGTGCACTGTAGGTAGGAATGTAAAATGGTATAACCACTATGGAAAACAGTAAGGAAGTTCTTCAAAAAACTAAAACTAGAACTGCCATATGATCCAGCAGTTCCTTTGGTGTAGGCCCAAAATAATTGAAAACAGAGACTTAAAAAGATATTTTGCATGTCCATGTTCACTGCAATATTATTCACAAGAGCAAAGAAGTGGAAACAATCCAAATGCTCACTGACAGATGAATGGATAAAGAAAATGTTGCTATACACACAATGGAATATTATTCAGCCTTAAAAAAGGAGATACTGTCAAATGCTACAGTATGTTTGAATTTTGAGGACAGACTAATTGAAATAAGCCAGTCACAAGAGCACAAATACCATATGATTCCACTTGTGTGAGATATCTAAAATAGTCAACTGTCCAAAATCAATTCTAAAGCAATAATCTTAAAGGCAGCTAGAGAAAAAGATCAGATCATATACAAAGGGAACCCCATCAGGCAAACAGCAGACTTCTCAGCAGAAACCTTACAAGTCACAAGAGATTGGGGGCCTATTTTCAGCATTGTTAAAGAAAGAAATTCAAACCAAAAATTTGAAATTCCACCAAACTAAGTTTCATAAGCAAAGAAGAAACAAAATATTTTCCAGACAAGCAAACACTAAAGGAATTTGTTTCCACTAGGCCAATACTACCAGAGATCCTTAAGAGAGTCTTAAACATGAAAACAAAATAACAGTATCTGCTACCACAAAAACACACTTAAATGCATAGCTCACAGACCCTATGAGGCCACCACATGATAGACACTACAAAGGAACCAGCTAACAACTTCATGATAGAATCAAAACCTTATATATCAGTATTAACCTTGAACATAAATGCTCTAAACACTCCACTAAAAAACAGAGTAGGAAGTTCAATTAAAAAAAAAGACACATCCAAAAAAAAAAAAAGAAAACAAGACCCATCCATCTGCCTTTTTCAAGAGACTCATATCACATGTAATTGCACATATAGGTTCAAAGCAAAGGGTAGAAGAAAGACCTATCACAATAATAGAAAACAAAATAGAACAGGGGTCACTATTCTTACATCAGATAAAACAGACTTCAGACCAACAACAATAAAAAGAGACAAAGAAGGGCATTACATGATGATAAAGGGTACAATTCAACAAAAAGACTTAACTATTCTAAATATATATATGCCCAACATACCAAAAATTGGAGCACCCAGATTCATAAAACAAGTATTTCTAGGCCTTTCAAAAGACAGCCACACAAAACAGTGGAGGACTTCAACACCCCACTCACAGCATTAGACAAATTATTGAGGCAGAAAACTAACAAAGAAAATCTGGACTTAAATTCAATACCTGATAAATTAAACCTAATAGACATCTACAGAATATCCAACCCAACAAAGAATATACATTCTTCTCATTTGCACACAGAACATACTCCAAGATTGACCACATGCTCAGCCATAAAGCAAGTATCAACAAATTCAAAAAACTGAAAGCATACCAACCATACTCTCAGAATGCAGTTGAGTAAAAACAGAAATCAATACCAAGAATATCTCTCACACCACTCAAATATATGGAAATTAAACAACTTACTCCTGAATAATATTTGAGTAAACAATGAAATTAAGGCAGACACCAGGAAAATTATTTGAAATAAATGAAAACATAACTACAAATACAAACATCTATGGAATGCAGCAAATGCAGTGTTAAGAGGAAAGTTTATAGCACTAAATTCATTACTCAAAATTTAGAATGATCTCAAATTAGCAACCTGAAATTACATCTAGAGGAACTAGAAAAACAAAAACAAACTCCAAATCTAACAGCAAAAAAAATTAAATAACTAAAATCTGAATAGAAGTGAACAAAACTGAGACTCAAAAATTCATACAAAGGATCAATGAAGCCAAAAGTTTGTTATTTGAAAGGCTAAACATTATCAATAGACTACTTGCTAGATTAACAGAAAAAGAAGATTCAAATAAGCACAATTACAAAAAACAAATGTGACATTACAACTGATGCCACAAAAATACAGGAGATCCTCATAGACTATTATGAACACCCCTATGCACACAAACTAGAAAATCTAGAGGAAATGGATAAATTCCTGTAAACACACAATCTCTAAGATTGAATCAGGAAAAAACTGAAACCCTGAGCAGACCAATATAGAGTTCCAAAACCAAATCAATAATAAAAAACATAATCAACAACAACAACAACAAAAAACCCTGGATCAGACATATTCATGGCCAAATTCTACCAGATGTACAAACTAGAGCCAGCACCAATTCTGCTGAAACTATTCAAAAAAATCATGGAGGAGAGATGCCTTCCTCACTCATTTTGATACCAAAGCCCTCATCATCCTGATACCAAAACCTGGCAGAGACACAATAAAAAAAGAAAGCTACAGGCCAAGAGTCCTGATAAACATAGATGCAAAAATCCTCAACAAAGTGCTAGCAAACTAAGTCCATCAGCACATAAAAAGTAAAGTCACCACGATCAAGTAGTCTTTATCCCTAGGATTCAAGGTTGGTTCAACATATGCAAATCAATAAATATGATTCTTCACACAGACAGAATTAAAAACAAAAAAAAAGTGATCATTTCAAAGGACACAGACAAAACCTCTGCTAAAATCCAACATCCCTTCATTATAAAACCCTCAAGATACCAGGCGTTAAAGGAACATAACTCAAAATAATAAGAACCATCCATGAAAATCCCGCAGCAAACATCATACTGAATGGGCAAAAACTAAAAGCATTTCCCTTGAGAACTGTAACAAGACCAGGATGCCCAATCTCACCACTCCTATTCAGCGTACTACTGGACATAGTACTGTGTCAACCAACATAGCAGTAGACATACTCTGTACCACCAACATAGTATATTTCTTCTTTTCTTATCTGGATGCCTTTTATTTCTTTCTCTTGCAAACAGGCAAACAGGCAAGAGAAAGAAATAAAAGGCATCCAGATAGGAAAAGAAGAAATCAAACTGTCTCTCTTTGCTGACAATATAATTCTATACCTAAAAACCCTAAAGACTTCACCAAAAGGCTCCTGGAACTCAAAAATGGCTTCAATAATTTCAGGATACAAAATCAATGTACAAAACTCAGTATCAGTTCTATACACCAACAACATTCAAGCTGAGAAGCAAATTAAAAATGCAATCCTATTTACAATAGCCACAAAAAAATACCTAGGAATGCATCTAATCAAGGAGATAAAAGATCTCTACAAGGAAACATGCTGAAAGATGTCATAGGTGACACAAATAAATGGCAAAATATTTCATGTTTATGGATTGCAACAATCAGTATCATTAAAATGGCCACACTGCCCTAAGCAATCTATAGATTTGATGCTATTCCTAGCAAACTACCAATGTCCTTTTTCACAGAACTAGAAAAATAACAAAACAAAACTATTCTAAAATTCACATGGAACCAAAAAGCCCAAATAGACAAAGCAATCCTAAGCAAAAAGAACAAAGTCAGAGGCATCATGTTACCTGACTTCAAACTATACTACAGGGCTACAGTAGTCAAAACAGCATGATACTGATTTTAAAACAAACAAACAAACAAACAAACAAAAAAACACATACCAATGGAACAGAATAGAGAGCCCAGAAATAAAGTTGCACATTTGCAACTATTTGATCTTCAACAAAGTTAACAAAAGTAAGCAATGGGCAACAGACTCCCTATTCAATAAACGATGCTGGGAAAGCTAGCTAGCAATTTGCAGAAGAATAAAACTCCTATTGTGATGGTTAATATTAAGTGTCAACTTGATTGGATTGAAGGATGCAAAGTACTGTTTCTGGGTATATCTAGGTGTTTCTGGTTGTTGCTAGAAGAGATTAATATTTGAGTCAGTGAACTGGGAGAGGAAGGCCCACCCTCAGGAAGACCCACCCACAGTGTTGGTGGGCGCCATCCAATCGGCTGTCAGCGTGACTAGAAAAAGCAGGCAGAAGAAGGTAGAAAAATGTGGAAGAAGTTGACTTGCTGAGCCTTCCCAACTTCATCTTTCTCCAGTGCTGGATGCTTCCTGCCCTTGAACATCAAACTCCAAATTCTTTGGCTTTTGAACTCTTAGACTTACACCAGTGGTTTGCAAGGGGCCCTTGGGCCTTCAGCAACAAACTGCAGGCTGACTGCTGGCTTCCCTACTTCTGAGGTTTTGGGACTTGGACTAAGCCACTACTGGCTGCCTTTCTCTTCAGCTTACAGAAGGCCTGTTGTGAGACTTCATCTTGTGATGGTATGAGTCAATTCTCCTTAATAAGCTCACTTTCATATGTATATATATCCTATTAGTTCTATCCCTCTAGGGAACAGTAACTAATATACCTACCTTTCACCATATGCAAACATTAATTCAAGATGGATTAACGATTTAAATATAAGATTTAAATATAAATAACTATAGGAATCCTAGAAGAAATCCTAGGAAACACCATTCTAGACATCAGCTTTGGGAAGGAATTTATGACTAAGCCCTCAAAAGCAATTGCAACAAAAACAAAAATTGGCAAGTGGGAACTAAGAAAACTGAAGAACTTCTGCACAGAAAAAGAAACTATCAACAGACTAAACAGACAACCTACAGAATAGGAGAAATTATTCACAAACTATGCATCCGACAAAGGCCTAATACCCAGAATTTATAAGTAACTTAAATCAACAAGCAAAAAACAAATAACTCTATTAAGTGGGCAAAAGACATTAACAGACATATCTCAAAAGAGGACATACAAGTGGCCAATAAACATGAAAAAATGTTCCACATCACTAATCATCAGAGAAATGCAAATCAAAACCACAATAAGATACTATCTTGCCCCAGTCATTTTTAATAAATTAAAAAAGACATTTTTAATTTATTATGAAAAAGTCAAAAAATAGCAGATGCTGGTGAGGCTGTAGAGAAAAAGAAATGTTTATACACTGTTGATGGGAATGTAAGTTAGTTCAGTCACTGTGGAAAGCAGTCTAAAGAGTTCTCAAAAAACTCAGATCTACCATTTGACTCAGCAATCCCATTACGGGGTATATATATCCAAAAGAAAATAAACCATTCTTCCCAAAAGGCACGTGCACTCAAATGTTCATTGCAACACTATTCATAATAGCCAAGACATGGAATAAACCTAGTTGCCCAACAGTGGATTGGATAAAGAACATGTGATATGTATGGAATACCATGCAGCCATAAAAAGAATGAAATCATGTCCTCTGCAGAAACATGAATGCAACTGGAGGCCTTTAACGCAGGAACAGAAATCCAAGCACTGCATGTTCTCACTTATAAGCGGGATCTAAACACTGGGTACTCATGGACATAAAGATGACAACATTAGACATTGGACAGTACTAGACGGGGGAAGGAGGGGCTCCAGGGTTGAAAAATTAACTATTGGTACTGTGCTCTGTACCTGAGTGGCAGGATCAACCATACCCTGAACTTCAGCATCATGCAATATACCCACATAACAAACCTGCACATGTACCACCTATATCTAAAGTAAAAGTTGAAATTATTAAAAATTTAATAAATAAATTAAATAGTCAATATCATAGAAACAGAAAGTAGAAAGGTGGCTGCCAAGGGCTTAGAGAGGGGAAATTGGTGTTTAATGGGCACAGTTTCAGTTTTACAAAATTAAAAAGTTGTAGAACTCTGTTGCACAACAATGTGAATATACTTACAACTAGTGAACTGTATACCTAAAAATGTTTAAGATGGTAAATTTTATGTAATGTGATTGTAACCACAATTAAAAACAAAATTGCCTATAATCCCAGCTACTCAGGAAGCTGAGGCAGGAGGATTCCTTCTGCCCAGGAGTTCAAGACTGCAGTGAGCCGTGATGGCACCACACAGCACCATTGATAGAGATACTGTGGAAAATTAATTCTTTAAAAAGAAAAGTGTTAAGAGTCACTCAGACCACCTTAAGAAAAATGGAGCTTATTATAAAAATATGAAAGGCTGCACTCCAGCCTGGGTGGGAGATTGAGACCCTGTCCCTAAGAAAAAATTTAAGTGATAATATAAAATTGAAATATTTTTAAAACTTCACAGAACTGACTATATCAAAATTAAAGATTTCAGTTCAATGGTGATCAGCTTAACAAATGGTGAAAGCTTAAACAAAGCTGAAAGGTCATGACAAACTAAGAAAAAAATGCAATTTTTAAAACCCACAAGGGATTAATATTTAAAGCATACACAAATTTTTACAAATCAAAAAAAAAAGACAAAGCCCAACAGAAAATAAGGATATGAATTAGCAATTTACAGAATATGAAGTTAATGATAATACAGAATTAGTATTCTGTTATAGAGTTACAGAATATGAACTTAATGTTAAATACCTAAAGTTAATGAATTAATGCCCTAACTTAGTAATCAGCCACATGTGACTCAGTTATGAGACACCACTTTATTCTGTCAGAATGTCTAAAGTTAAAAAATATTGATGGTACCACCTGAAAACAAAAGAAAATTAAAACTCGTATTCCAGTGCCATTCTTAAGAACAATCTGCCAGAATGTTGTAAAATTACTCAATAAAATTGTATAGAGATAGGCCCTAGACCCATCGATCTTATTTTGTGATATGCATATCCAGAGAAATAAGAAAAAGTCAGTACAGGAGCACAATACAGAGTGTTTATCAAATCATTGTTTACCCATTTTGTGGGTGGATAAGTATGATAAATGCAGGTATGAAATAATCCTCAGAAATTAGAAGCAACAAAATAAACATATATACAGCAATGTGAATAGATCTTTAAAACAATGTTGATTGGGAAAAAAAACAGATAGAATGAGATTCATAGCCCCATGCTATTTAAGAAAAATAAAAACACGTGTATAACACCATATGTTTTACAAGAAGCTTAAGTACATGTAAAAAATGTCTCAGAGTGGGTGCATTTAGGGGATGAAATCGAATTGAAGAACTGAGAGAAAGGAAGAGAATGAAAGGAAAGACAAGAGGAGAGAACAAATGGTACGTGCAAAGCAAAAAAAAATGATGAAGAAAATGTAGATAAGAGTGCAAAAGAATGATACATTACGTTTAAATACCTTTCATTGATCAATAATAATAATGTGCCAGGATACCAAGAAACTAGGGAAAATTACGTCTTAAAAAGAAAAGACTAAGAGTCACTCCGAACACCTTAAGAATAATACTGAGCTTATTATGAAGATATACATAAGGTCTAGAAATAGAACTGTTAACTAGTAAGCAGTTAGAAACTGATGAGTCCCTAGGAACCAATTACTCTCTCCATGTTGCACGTTTGTCTGTCTCCTCTGACTTTCAGTTTACTCAGTTCTCTCCTGCTATGCTTCTGGTTTATCCATTCCCTCATGTTGTATTCCTTTTGCTACTGCATAGTTTAGGCTTTTTCATCACCACTTTGATTTTGACATGATAGCTCATTGTGTAGACTCTCTGTCTCTTTTCTCTGTATGTTCCTATCTCTACTTCCTAGCCTCTTCACATGCAACCTTTCAGCTTAAGTTCCCACTGCTAACTGTCTTACGCCCTCAACATTGCCTAGTTTGAATACAGCCATACCCCATTTAGTACTAGAGGTGACATTCCTGGCAAGAGGAGTATGGAATCAGCACCACACAAGGTCATTATAGCTTTGTCCCTGTGAGGATTCATTCTTAATTATGAACAGTATACTATTAGAGGTTGATTGGATAAGATTTACATTCTCTTTGTTTTTCAGAATTAGAATCTAATAGTGGCTTTAGGAAAGGGGGTGTCTTACTCACTAAGAGTCACACAATACAAATGGCTGCCTAGACTTGCACTTTCATAAGGGCCCATGGCAATTTGTTGGAGAAACACTGAATTTATGGGCTGTGTGTGTGTGTGTGTGTGTGTGACATATATCTCATGTATCTTCATTTATTCAGATTTTTTATGTCCTTCAATTGAGTTTGAAGATTTTTCTTTTGTTCATTGTTAATTCCTAGATAAGATAGAGTTGTTTTCCTTTTACAAATGACTTTTCATATTATGTTGTATTTTCTTTCATTTTTGCTGGTATAGAAAGAACCTATTGACTTTTATCAGCTGAAATGAATTCTTCTTTCTGAGTGAATTATTCTATTTCCCTAGATAATTCCTTTTATGAATCTCCATTTTGTTTTTGTTCCTTTCCATTTTTATTAAAGTCTTTGTGCTGGTTCTTTTTTATATTATCATTCATCCTTGAATGTGGTTAGCCATTTACTGAAAAAAAAAAAGTAGAGAGGCTTTGATTTGGGTTTTCTGCTAACCAAGTATGCTATTTCCTTAACTCTAAATTTTTGACATTAAAAAGATTGATGTGACTCACAGCAATGCTGATAAGTCCCAACTCAGTGTGCTGTGATCCACGTTTCGCTGCCTCCCCACCCTCTCTATCCTTATTTGACCTCTGGCAATCCTCTCAACTAGAAAACAACATTGCAGATAATCAAAAAATCATGTCATTGAACTTCCAGGCAAAACGGCAGCCTAAACGGACACAGACAATCCCCCTCTCATCATCATCTCCAGCAGTTAGAAATACTGGGACAATAAGCTTTAATTCAAACTACATGTAACTTTTTAAATATAATATTCTGGTTACACATCATAAATGTGATATGGTTTAAGAATAAAAATAGATTAAAGAAATCTTAAACCATTCACATTAGGTTTACTGCTAGCATTAATACTGGCATTACTATTTGTAACGATGTACATTGAATGATAAAGAAATAAGTAAATATGTAAAAATTTTAGGATCTGTCTTATTTAGCGTTCCCCCAGAAACAGGCCCTTAGACAAGGATTCATGTGCATAGTTTAGTTGGGAAATGCAGGTAACACTAGTAAGGAAATGGGACAGTGAGACAAGAAAGGGAAGGTAGCCTATAAGGGCTGTGCCATTAAACTAGTTATCACAGTGAGAAATTAAAGCAGTTTTTTACATTTTTATTTTAAGTTCAGGCGTACTTGTGCAGGTTTGTTATATAGGAAGTAAACTTGTGCCATGGGGGTTTGCTATACAGATTATTTCATCAACCCAGGTATTACGCCTAATACCCATTAGTTATTTTTGCTGATCTTCTCCCTCTTCCACGCTCCAATAGGCCCCAGTGTGTGTTGATCCCCTCCATGTATCCATGTGTTCTCGTTATCAAGCTCCCACTTCCAAGTGAGAACATACAGTATTTAGTTTTCTGTTCCTGCATTAGTTTGCTAAGGATAACTACCTCCATCTCCATCCACGTTCCTGCAAAAGACATTACCTTGTTCTTTTTTTCTAGCTGCGTAGTATTCCACAGTGAGCAATTAAAGTTTAATCCCACAAGCAAGCTCTGAGAAATGCACGCAAAACATACACCTCAGAATTGTCCATGCCTAGCAGCAAGGAAGCTCAGGTTTTCATACACCTGCATAGGAGGGTTGCTGTCTGGGGGCTGTCCTGTAGGGACTGTTGATTCACTGGCACTTCTAGATTGTCATAAGTACAGGCAACTCTCCACCACTGCAGGAAGAAAAGAGCCTTAGTCACAAATGCAGATAGCTGCCATTGGAAATGAGGTGAATTCTCCAGAGATGTGGATGGGGAACTGACTGTATCTGCTACTGTCTATCCCTTGTGCCAATCAGATGCTCCCTGTCCCCATGTTAATTTCACAACATCTTGTTACTGTTTCTTCAGAGTAGTAGCCAGACACAATTTTTATTGAAGAAAAGAAAAACTTACAACAAGATTTATACTGGTACAAGCTACAGTTTCTATTAGCTGTTGCAGCTGATCCCAAGGGCACAGCTGATATTCACCCTCTCCCGCTTCTAACACACATTGTAGATTCTTCTCCCTCTTGGATAGCACTACTGCTCATGCAGGTCTGTCGTTCAACAAGATAGCTCAGACCTTCATGCCTAAGAGATCTGCCCCTCCAGTTACCTTAACTTTGTCAGGATGTTGTTCCAGCAGTTTCCACTTATGGTAATCAATGGACGTGAAGTTATGAAGAGGTACCCGGTGAATCTCCTGAGTTTCAAACATACTTCTTCCTGTCATTATTATGTAGCAGCAATCTTTCCCTTTATGATCATTAAAGTCAATTATTATTTTCAATATACTAATCCTTCTTTGCCTTCTAGTCTATTAGTGTAAGAAGTCCAAAATGACCAGGCAACTGCTATAATCTTACATTTACAGAAACAATTACTTTGTCCCTTGGGAACCTAGACCTTGAGACCAAAGCTCAAAGTTGTGGGAATAGAAAGCACACCTTCCCTCAAAGTGGGTTAAAGAGTAATGATTAAAGACAACTTACACTACCATGACTTGGATCCTACATGCATTTGTTCCATCTAAGGAAGACATAGCAGTATATGTTGATTCAAGGTATATACCGCATCTTTGAACATAGCATCCAACAACTCCAGGCTGATGCCTTTGCTTGACCTCTCCATGGCCTTTAAACATTCAAGCCAGCAACTTCTGGGTTATATAGTAAGACAAGTGGATTTCATGGACATGTGCTTACTCCTTGATACAAATGTGGTCCCTTGATCCAAGGTGAAGCTATGTGAGATACAACCACAAATCAGGCACTCATTGATCCCTCAGATAATGGCACAGAAAAAGGTACTGTGGCTAGGAAAGTAGACTTTCTTGTTTCTTATTAAAGACAGGGTCTTGTTGTGTCACCCAGGCTAGAGTGCCATGGCTCCATCATAGCTCACTGTAAACTTGAACTCCTGAGCTCAAGAAGTCCTCCCACCTCAACTTCCCAAGTGGGACTGCAGGTGCTCACCACCATACCCAGTTTGTTTGTTTCTTGTTTGTTTGTTTGTAGAGACAGGGTATTACTATGTTTCCCAGACTGTTCTAGAACTCCTTGCCTCAAGCAATCCTCCCACCTTGGCCTCCCAAAGCGTTGGGATTACAGGCATGAGCCAAAACACTCAACCAGGGAAGGGAGATTTATAACCAAAATATATATCAATCCAGTAAGGACAAATGACTGTCACCTCCAGACTGGTGTCTTCAGAGGACAGCATCCTATCAAGGACTCAGCATCAGTTTTTACCACTGACCGTTTGACCATTCTGCAGTAGCAGTGCCTAGATCAGCCCTGGTGAGAAGGAGCCTCCACTGCCAGGCTCATGCATCACCTGCCCTCCTGGCACAAGGCTACTCCACTCACGGGCCCATTGTGCAAACACTGGGATGGCCAAAAACAAAAGCTTGCTAAACTCCACTGGAAAAATCATCCTACCCATCTTGTCTTCTATTCCTTCTCTGATGTGGATGATCTCTGTAATTACTGATGTGGGATGCAAAGACTCACATACTTTATGTCCATTCCTAACAGTCAACCCACATTCTTCTTCCACAGATTTCTTGTAAATTGATCTTCTCATCTTACTTCTTCCAGATCTCTAATCAACCAGCCTTTCCAGTACTATGCATTTTCCTCAGTGGCAGAAAACAAAAGGTACAATAGCTTTTCTAGCTTGGTAGGGACCAAGACCACAATACTTCTAAAACTTTCACCAATGTGGGAGGCCTCTGAATCTCTGTAGCATTTCTGTCTCACCCTTTGGTATGTGTCTCACCAAGGCATCCAGAGGACTCATGACTTCCTTCTCCTGGTCCATTTAATGTGACGTCATCTAAATAGTAGACCAGTATGAATTTTCTGCAGAATGTTTAAATATTCAAGTTACCTTTTTACTACATTGTAATGAAGAGTAAGAGAGTTAATATAACTCAGCACACTTTGGTCTCTTCCAAATGAATGAAAATTGCTTCTAATAAATTTTTCTGGCACAGAATGAAAAGAACACTTTCTCCAGATCATTTTCTGTACACCAAGTGCGAGAGACTGTGTTGATCTGTTCTGGTAAAGGTATATCCAAAAGAGCAGCTGGAAACTTGGCTAAGTTTTCAGAAGTTTACATCTGTTCCAATCCATCTGGCTTTTTTCTAGAGGTAAGAGTAATGATGACGGTGACAACCACCCCTGAATACTTCTTTGAGGGTATCTCTTATTGCTGCCATTCCACTTGAGATGCAGTCTTGCTTCTGATTTTCTGTCTTGGTTGGAATGACAGCAGGGGTATTTCAAGGGCTTCTGTGCAGTCTTTCCGGCAGTAGCAGCTCTGACTCTCCAGATCAGTTAACCAGTCTGAAGGTTCTGACTCTGTTAAATATGTTCACCATGAGTAGGGACTCAGGGAATGAGTACCCGACCACAGGAGCCTTTGAACTCACTGTGAGGTGGACTTAGGCCAGGACTCCATTTATGGCTTTGTATCAGTTTGCTAGGGCTACCATAACAAAGTACCACACACTGGGTGGCTATGACACTAGAAACTCATTGTCTCATGGTTCTGGAAGTTAGAAGTCTGAAATGAAGGCACTGACAGGGTTGATTCCTTCCCAGTACTATGAGGGATTTGTTCCAGGCCTCTCTTTTTGGCTTGTAGATGGCATCTTCTTTCTGGGTCTCTTTACATCATTTTTCCTCTATAAGTATCTGTCTCTATGTCCAAATTTCCCCTTTTTGTAAGGACACAAGTCATACAGGATTAAAGCCCACACAGAAGACTGCATTTTAACTTGATTACCTCTGTAGAGACCCTGTCTCCAAATAAGGTCACACGCTAGGTATTTAGGGTTAGGACACTAACATTTCTTTTTGCAGGAGACACTATTCAACCTATAACAGAACCAAACACCAGAAACTCCCTCTCTCAAAACATACCAAGGGCAGTTCCGACCCTTATCCAACAGCCCTGGAAATAACGTGGCATTTCCCTTTCACTACTGTATTATTACTCTGGTAAGTGGCTCCGGGGGGAAAAAAATGGGGAAATTACTAGTGTGTGTGCTTGGAGAGGCCCTGCAAAATTATTCCTCAAGACGGCCCATGTTTCTCTTCAATCAATGCTAAGTCTGAGAACTGCCTCATATCTGGAAAGTGAATAAAGGATCATGACTTTGTCTGTTTGTTGCTGTTGGCAGCTGACATCGACGTTTGGATCACCTGCGTTTGATCATTTTGCTTAAACAGATAAAATAATACTCTCACTAAGTGCCTATCTAGTAAAAGCATTGATGATTGAAGTTTTTTATTTCTTTGTTAAGAAAAAACTTATCAAGAGTAGTTTGAACAGTGCTGGGCTTCTTCCTCTCCTATCGCATACAATATAGAGTGAGCATCTTTTGTATGCCTTGGCACATTTTCATACTACTTTCTAAGTTTGAATCAGCTGCCAGCATTTTATCCTTTCTACTTTTAATATGTTGAAATATCTCTGAGAGTTCTCTTAAATGTGAAATTTCTCACTGGCATCCTTTTCTCTTTAACCTTTCCATCATGACCATTTTTCTCATTTAGACTGATATGGTTGCCTTTGCTAAGTTTCTCTGACTGCATGTCTAGAGTCTCATAAATAGCAGAGGTGTCAACATTTCCACAGTCAACTATTTATTCTATAAGCCCATTTACATTTGATTAGAATTTCACTTCCCACATTATGCTTTTAGTTTCCTTGCTGTACTTTCATTTTTGGCAGTTGGTTCCCTCTTTCAAGTATCCATTTTTGTAAAATGTCAGATGGCTTTATTACTGGGAGACAAGGAGATGACACAACTATATGTTTGCCATCTGTGTGTGAACTGAATAACAGATGTGCATTGGCCAATTACCTAAAGATATTTTGAAAAGTGACACAACTGATCACTGGTCGGGATGTGCATCTGTCATTTATGCAGTGCTTTATGCACTGAAGAGATAGCAAAGTTTGTATTTTATGCAATTACTCACAGTTAATATATCTTCATAACTAAAATGTAGACAGTGCTCTTGGGACACTGGTATTAGTTAACTAAACCTAGTAACTGAAATTCATATCAGAAAATCAAAGCAAAAACTATAAATCTACTCTAATGTACTGAACTCTCTAAGTCATTTGACACCTACTTCAATAATTGGTCAAGGCAGCTCTGGCATGTCCATCATACAAGCAGAAGATTATAACTGACTCCTGGTGTCCTTGCAAGGATATTAAATCCATGTGATAGACTCATATCAATAAATTCTCCTTTATTCAGCTTTATTTTATGACTCCTTGTGTATAATTCTCAAGACCATTTTCTAGGCACATCTTCCTGATATATATTTTAGCCAGGTCCTGCAACTCATCTGCTGAATAGTCTCTTTCCTCCCAAATTAGAGACAGTACTTCCCCAGTTGGGCCAGGATGTTGTAATGTGTTAACTAACATGTAATTACTGAGTATTGCGTGAGGGTGTCCCTTTCCTAATCACACGTGCACCCATCAGCTTCCCCAGTGGGGCCATGCTCACATTAAGCCTACATACTAAGAGGGGAGGTTGGAGCAAATCTTGAGGTAAGGATATTTGCAAGCATATTATTTTGGAAAGTATCTGCCTTAGGTGAGTCTTCTGCATCATATCCAGACAAGGAAGGGTTGGGAATGAAAGTGACTGCTATCCTCTAGTAAGAGGGATTGGCAACTTCTCTAGGCCCAAGAGTTCAAGGGATTCTTAGGGAAATTCAGTGGGCCATTTATGCAAGTCCAAAAGCTCATGGAGATCTGGAAAGATTTTAAGATTCTCAAATCAATTCATTCTAGATACCAGAGTCCCATGATTTTCCTATCAGGTCCATAATTTTAGAAAGAGACTTGCCAGGACTATTTCTTAGGCTTCTTGGTCATTCTACTCTCACAATCTAATGCCAGCCTTGATTTTCAGTGCAATCCATTCTCCAGCTTTAGAAGATGGGAGCCTCCTTAAATATTGCCAAAAAGATTTTGTGACTTTTACATAATTTCCTGGGTTCCTGGTTGGTTAGTTTGAGTGGTTTGCTTTCTTCAACACATCAATGTCATTTAATAGCAACTGACCAAATCTACAGTCTTTGTAATTACCAATGTCTCATGTATTAGTCTGTTCTCACACTGCTATGAAGAAATACCTGAGACTGGGTAATTTATAAAGGAAAGAGGTTTAATTGGCTTACAGTTCCGCATGGCTGGGGAAGCCTCAGAAAACTTACAATCATGGTGGAAAAGGAAGCAAATATGTCCTTCTTCACATGGCAACAGAAGAGAGAAGTGAAGAGCAAAGAGGAGAAAAGTCCCTTATAAAACCATCAGATCTCATGAGAACTCACTCACTATCACAAGGAGAGCACAGCGAGAAACCGCCTCCCTGATTCAATTACCTCATAACGGGTCCTTCCCTATGACATGTGGGAATTATGGGAACTACAATTCAAAATGAGATTTGGGTAGGGACACAAAGCCTAACCATATCACCCCATCTCTCAGATTCTTGAGATACTGCATGAGACAGTGCACACACCCTTTCACCTCAGCCCAACCTAATTCACCACAATAAGAGTCTTAATGATTATAATGCTACAATACATCAGAGCCTATCACCACCCCTCTTAGTGCTAACAATGGGTCTTTGTTTCAATCTGAATGTCAAGTGCTTCTATTCTAGAATCCATCTTGAAGATCTGCTTCCTGGAACAACTTCTAATATCAATTGCCTTAGTTTAGAGTATCCTCCTCTCTAAAACAAGCAGACCCAGAGAAAATAATTCAAATGAAAAATATTTATTTGGGAGGTACAGTAAACAAGGTAGAGGAGGGAGAATGTGAGACAGAAAAGGGAAGATAGTCAATGAAGGGTACATTATCAAACAAAATAGCATGTTGGATAACTGGAGCTTAATCCCTTGGAGAGTATCTGGGAAATGATATAAAGTACATGACTCGGAATCATCTTATCTGAAAGCCAAAGAAACTGGGACAGTTAGACACCAATTTCTCTCAGTCATTGGATGAAAGACACTCCCAAGAGTCATTAATCCCCAGCATGGTCAACCTGCCATGCTCACAAGGAAAAAAGTAGTCTTCAGTGTGGAGAGCCCTCATCCAACACCAGTATTTGAAGTCAGTCAGAAAACACAGAAGTGAAAGGGCCTAAGGAATCTGGGCGGGCACTACAGCATCTACTACACTTGCCATCTCTGAGAGCAAGAAGAACTTGAGCCTCAGTGCTGAACAGAAATGAATAATCATCTCTCTATGAATCTAAATCTAGGGAATTCTCTGGATTACCAGCCCGCTAAAGAAGGGGGAGTATTAAATGGAGCATTAGGGTGGTGTTATGGCCTAACTTGTTTTTCCCTAAAATCCACATGTTGAAGCCCTAATCCCCAGTACTTCAGAATGTGGCTAAATTTGGAGACAGGGTCTTTAACTTAATGAGGGGATTAAGTTAAAAGGAGGCCCTTAGAGTAAGCCCTAATCCAATCTCTTCTTTATAAGAAGAGGAAATTGCAACAGAGAGACATCAGGATGCATGCATGCAGAAGAAAGACTTTACGTGAGGACACAGCAAGGCAGTGGCTCTCTGCAAGCCGAGGAGAGAGGTCTCAGGGGAAAGCAAACCCTCTGTCACCCTGACCTTGGACTTGCAGCCTACAAAACTGTGAGAAAATAAATTTCTGTTGTTGAAGCCACCTAGTTTGTGGTACTTTGTTATGGCAGTCCTAGCAAACTAATACAACAGGGATGACTCAGTGATCCAAGGACACCACCCTCATAGGAGCAGAATCACAGGAAAAGAATTCCTCCATCCAGCCAATTGTATCTTGATCCAGCAATTCCTCTAAAAGAGCAATACAGAGCTTGCCCTGGTGCTGCATGTACTGCCAGTCTCAGGACCAGCAGAACTTGTAAGTTTTATTATGCTTTCCTTTGATATCACAAAGGTTGTTCATCTTCTGAAATGGAATCCAATAAAAATGGCATCACAGATAATCTTGGTCATTTACACATGCTTGATTCAATGCTTCCACCTGAACAAAACACAGCTGGCCCAGACTCGGGACCTCCATTTCATTCTACATTCAGAGGTCAGATGCTGCAGAAGATGCCAGGGAGTAACTGCTAAGAAGAAGACCTCCTGTCCCTTTTCTCCCCTGGGAAACCAGTATGGATCTTCCCAAGAATCCTCTCCACCAAGTAATTTTCATCCCCCATCTTCTGTCCCAACACTGGAAAGAGTAATGAGTCATCTCCAAAACTGATCCAGCCTTCTGAAATCCAGGACCACAGGAAGATGTTCTTTTACATCTCTTCTAAAGTAATTTTGATTTTGTTCTTTTTGTTTTACTGCTGTTAGTTAAGTAAATACGCAACGACTCAAATGGAAACTTGACAGAATTATCATTCTTAAGGTGGTGTTTTATAAATGTACATTGTGTAAATATAAATCTTATTATCAATAATAAAATGCTCCCATTTTATGAATTTTATTAGAATTCAGTTCCAAATGTTTATCTTTAAGGCTTAGATAAAGTTAATTCAGCATTTTCTTGTTACTATTTAATAAATCCCTCTTAGTAATCCAGAAACACATCTTTTCATTTTAGTGCTTTAGTCAAGGAATTGTATGACATTTAAATAGAAGCTTGGTAGAATTACAATTCTTGGGACATTATTTTATAACAAGAAAAGTTATGTATTGCTTATTTAAGAGTGAATTTTATGAATTAATTTTTTAAATCAAATTTTGTTCCACTTTATTCTATTTCTAAGTAGTGGAAATATAGTATTTTGGCTTTTTCGGTATTTGTACTAGTTTCCTGTAACTGCTGTTACAAAATACCATGAACTAGGTAGCTTAAAGCAATCAATTTATTCTCTCACAGTTCTGGAGGCCACAAGTTCAAAATCAAAATGTCAGCTAAGCCACACTCCCTCTGGAGGCTCCAGGGGAGAAGTCCTTGCCTCTTCCATCCTCTAGTGGCCACCAGTATTCTCTGACTTTTTTGACTTGTGGCCACACCACTCCATTCTCTGCCTCTGTCTTCACCTTGCATTCTTCTCTGAGTGACTATCTTACAGGGATACTTGTCATTGGATTTACTGTCCACCCAAGTAATCCAGGGTGATTTCCTCATCTCAAGACCTTTAATTCAGTTACATCTACAAAGATTCTTTTTCCAAAAAAAGATGTCACTGACAGATTCTGGAAATTAGAACACAGATACACCTTCTGGGGGGACACCATTCAATCCACTATAGTGTTTCATATGTTCCCTAGAATATGAAATGTAGCAAGAGCTTTATATGAGTAGTCTAGCAAGTGAAGACATTTGAAACTCAAAATATGCTTCTGTATACCAAGGTCTGTATCTCCTCCAGTTATTACATTAATATGTTTATCTTAAAAATGGTGATTTGGGGGAAGACAAGACAGTATAATATTTATGAAATGAAAAAAATAGTGAAATTGGAAGTCAAAGTACTTTCTTTAATGGATGTGTTAAGGACTAAAAAGATACACACTAAAATGTAAACAGTGGTGCTGGGAGGGGAATGGGAATTGGAGGGTGGGGAGGAATGAAGGGAGAACTTTATATTCTTTCTATGTATGTATTTGCATTAAAAGTCTCATGCTATAAAAAATAAATACACACAATAAGAGGGAGGGAGAGAAAGAGAGAGAGATTGAGAAATTCAGAATAGCAGAGAGAAGTACAAAAAGATAAAAGTTGATTCAGAAACCACTCTCCAAAATACAAATGTCCCACAACAGTCCTCTTCTGTGTGGCCCAACGTACCTTCCCAAGCCAGAGGCAGAGCTTCCATGTGACAAAACTTCTTCCGACAGAAAGACCTGGAAAGAGAGACAAGGTTCAATGAAGATAAACTTCACTTACTTCAAATCTGTCCCAGCACTTGAGGTAAATCATGGGTACATTCACAATGTCCATTATTCTAGGCCTTGAAGATAGATATGGGAATTGTGTTCCAAATTAAACTCACAGGCCAGGTGTGGTGGCTCATGCCTGTAATCCTATGTTGGGTGGTCAAAGCAGGAGTATCACTTGAGGCCAAGAGTCTGAGGCTTCAGTGAGCTATGATTGTGCCACTGCACTCCAGCTCTGAGTGACAGAGAGCCTATCTCAAAAACAAACAAACAAAAACTCATAAGGTGCGAAAGATCTGATTTACACATTCAAGTCACACATGCATGCACACACACACACACAGAGCACATATATTCATGATATTGGGAAGTATTGTATCAAATAATCAACATCAGTGCAAGGGATAATTTTAAGAAAACAGAATTCTGGTCACGACTATTAGTTACAATCAATTAGAGTTTAGAAATAGAGTAATATGCAGTTCATTTTTTCCATAGCATTTGTCTGTTGTGTTCAAACATTTGAAGCATTATCTCAGCACAAATATAAAAATGTCTGATGGAAAAAATATCCTATGACTATTTAAAATGCTTCTGGAGCAAAGATTAAATTTATCCTGCTGCATCAAAATTTGAAACAGATTAATCTGCTGATGTTACATTTTCTTTTCCTCCAATAATATCCTTTATGGTTATATATGTTTCCACAACTCATGGTATAAATAAACATTCCTGAGATTTCTCAGTTACTCTTCCCTAAAGAATCCATTAAAAGCTTTTACAGGACAAAGGTCCAGACTACTTCTTAAACTTTATAAATCAGATTTTCATGCATACGAATGGTGAATTTTATCAACAGATGGCCAAGGATGCAATGTCATGTCTTTTGGGGGAAAAAAAAAAAAAGAAACATTTAAAGCTGGCCTATATCTTCCAAGGTGCCTGATGGATTTTTTTCTTAATAATAGCTGTTTATCCTAGTTTCTGTTCATTGCCAGAACTTTTTGCAAACAACCAATAAATTAAGAGCCAGTTTATTTCCCTAGAGATATGATTACATTAGTCACTCAGTAAGTCTTCAACTAATTTTGTTCCAAAGTTTTCTAAGGAACTCATTAGATAATCTCTGGATCTAGAGAAGTTAGTCACAAGGCCTAAAGGAATTCACCTTTGCTGAACCAAAAAAAAAGGGAAAAATAAGAAAACATTCAGTAGTAACATGTAGGCTGAAGAAATCTTAAAAGAAAGACTTCCCAATTCTTAACCAATATGAATTCATGATGCACTGAATATTTCTACAATGAAGTAAATAACAATAACTTGTGTTTATAGTATCTTATGCTAGATGGGCCTAAGTCTGAAGATCTGGTGTTAATCAGTGATTTACTTGGAACAGCTAAGCTTTAGGGTTAGCAGCCATTAGAGTAATTCTTCAATAAGGAATAGATTCATCTCACAGACTTGAATTAATGCTCTACTGTACTAATTCACTAACAAAGTTCTATGCTACTGAGACTAAAGCCTTTCAAGTAAGCAATCAGATTACAATTCTCTCTCACTGACACATTGCATTCACCCTTTTCTCTCATCATATTCAAATAAAAATAAGCCAAAATTAGAGCTAATAAGAAGATAAGCAGAGCCAAGTTATTGAATATTTATAAGCTCCATCTCTACTAGCTCTCTCAATGGTACACTGTCTTCTAAGTTGCTGATTCCAGAAAACACATAGACAGGGAAATTATGGATGTAACTGTTAAACTCCAACCTCGTAGAAATACACCATCTCCACGCCCAAAACCAGTATGGGAAAATCTATCGAGCTCCACGAAGAGAGTAGGATTCAGAATTTCACCTACTGCATTACCAAACCAATTTTCTATCACGTATTTTTTTCATAAAATTTCAAAATGGTATTAGAAGAAAGGTACTAATTACTTTCTATCTTTAACCGCACAGAAATGAACTCCAAACCTAAGAAAAACAAAATTTTGTTTTATAAATAAAAAATTCACCATTGTCCACAGTTTGTATATTTGTTAGCAGCAAGTGTAGAACTAAAAGGTGCCATGGGAAATTAGAGAGATAATTAAAAACAAGTTAAAACAAGTACCAAAATACTTTATACATTGTTAAATAACAGTCATGGGACTAACTAACAGTAAAGAGTCAAGAGAATTCAGAAAGTTCTTAAATCTTTGAGCTTTCTTTTCATCAATGTGCTATGGAAGAGATCAATTTGTTTTCATTAAGGTCTGGCCCCAATAGAATTTAATTTCTTTCTGGCGGTGGTAAATGACAATCAAAATCTAAACCCTGCCTCTGAGGCCTGTTAACTGCCACTTTTCAGTAGAATGCAAAAATCTTACAAAATAAAGTATATTACAGTGAATATTCCAGCTGGCCTTAGTTGCCTTAAGAAATCAGAACAGCTGTATGAACTCCTTCATAAACGTCTCCCCTTTGGTGTAAGAAGAGGTTACAGACCACTATAGACAATGTGGGAGGGCTGATGTGGTCAAAGGAATTCTGCTCCCTGCATGAAACACTAAGGCTCAGATGTCCAGTTGCCGAAGAAACTATCAGCGCCCACCTATTTCACATAATTATTTGTAAAGACTTTGCCGAACAAACTATGTTCATCTTGAGAACACACTAAAACACACACACAATAACGTGGATCTTTTCTAAGACTGATTCTTTTCCAACTTTGAGAATTTGATAACTCAGGGCAATTTGCTCTCAAAGAGCAAAATATCTTTTTACTTATGCTATGGAGTAATGCATTCAGATACTTAGGAAATGAGTAAATTGCTGGGGTCCTGGAGGGTTTTTGTTTTCCACTGAAAAGATAAAGTCTGTTTTTATGGCCTAATTATTGCCCTTTCTCATATCTCTTCAAGTATTTTGCTTACAGTGAGTTTTCTCCAAAGCATTTCTTATCTGAGTAAATCATCTGAGTTCCATTAGTGAGGTCAGCTCCAAGAAACATCAGCCCTGATTACAGCTAGTTGCTCAGAAGGAACAGGAATACAATTCACCTTGACTCCAGGAATCATCACACACATCCACATATATTGTTTAAATTTGACACTGCAAGATAAGATTAAAGAGTAACATTTTATGTGAAATATAGGCTATTCCCCCTTTTTTTTTTTTCCTCTTCCAGTGTATATATTATAGGGGATATAACAGAGAAATATGTACCTGACAAATAAACTTCCATTCCTGGTGTTTGTAGATCTATAAACGAACACGGGTTACCAAATGTTATTTTTCATCTTGTAAGGAGTGTATCTGTTGAATAATTTACCAATACTTGTTACTCAGATTTGGAGTTCTTTCTGCATCAGCATTAGAGTCACAGCAACAAAATGCCTCAGAGAATCCTTTGTTCTCAGTAATCTATACTGCAAACTATGCTCCCCTGTACCCCAACCTCATTTTTGTAAATAAAGTTTTATTGGAACACAGCCACACCCATTCATTTACATATTTTCTATGGCTGCTTTCAAGCAGAGGTTAATAGTTTCAACAGAGACTGTGTGGTCCACAAAGCCTAAAATATTTATTCTCTGGCCCTTTAACATAAAGTTCACCAGCCCCTGCTCTATATACCCCATCCACCCATCTTTACTCTTTCAATTTTACTCTGATTTCCTTCTGAAGTACGTATTTCCAACACCTTATTATAAACCCTGATGATCATTCTACTTTATTTGGCTTGGAAAAGAATTTGAGTAGACTTGCTTTTCCATGGAAGTATGACTTGCCCTTAGCTTTCATAACATAAGCCTTCCTCTTCATCCTCTGCTTGTTTTACATTTACTCAAATGGCTCTCCACTGGTGCTGCTATGTACCAGTTCTTTTCTGCATGAAAGGGCCCAGCTAGAAGAATCAATGGAGATTGAATCCAGCCCATTCACCACTTGACAAGCCACGAACCTTGACATAAGGCCTTATCCCCCCAAGAGTATAAAATAAACGAGAGCAGGCCGGGCGCGGTGGCTCACGCCTGTAATCCCAACAACTTGGAAGGCCAAGGTGGGCTGATCATGAGGTCAAGAGATTGAGACCATCCTGGTCAACATGGTGAAATCCCGTCTCTACTAAAAATACAGAAATTAGCTGGGCATGGTGGCATGCACCTGTAGTCCCAGCTACTCGAGAGGCTGGGGCAGGAGAATCGCTTGAACCTGGGAGGTGGAGGTTGCAGTGAGCCGAGATCATACCACTGCACTCCAGCCTGGCAACACAGCAAGACTCAGTCTCAAAAAATAAACTAAAATAATAAAATAAAATAAAATAAAGCAACTTCATTTTAAATTACATGATTATTGAATAAGGTACAAATCTAAATTTTCATTTTATATTTTTTTCAAGAAGTCTTTAACTTTACACATTTGGATTCTTTATTTGATCTAGCTTTCTTGAAATAAATATAATTCTGGTTATTCAAACTATGATAGTATACTTATTAAAAGATTTTGAAAATTATGTCTCACCAGTTAAAAAGCAAAATATTTTACAAAAAATAAAAATGAAAATAGGATTAGCCATGCACAGTGGCTCATATCTATAATCCCATCACTTTAGGAGGTCCAGGTGGGAGAATTGCTTGAGCTCAGGAGTTTAAGACCAGCTGGGTAAGTTGGTGAGATCCCATCTCTACAAAAAAATCAAAAATTAGTATAAACTTGTAGTCCCAGCTACTTGAGAGGCTGAGGTGGAAGGATCACTTGAGCGATCCAGCCTAGGCAACAAAGTGAGACCCTGTCTCAAAAAAAAAGAAAATAGAAAATAGAATTAGTACCAGCAACTGTGAACTGAACATTACTGAACTCATAAGTGATTATTTGAGTCACATACTTGAATTTGCTTTGGGTCAAAACATGAAGTGTACAGTCTCCCCTTATCGTCAGGGGATACATTCTAATCCCTGCAGTGGATTCTGAAACCAAGGATAGTACAAAATCCTAAATATACTATGCTTTTTTGATCTGATAACTGAGATTGCTGCTAAGTGACTCACAGGCAGGTGGTATCTACAGCATGAATGTGCTGGATAAAGACAGGAGTCTCATCCTGGAAGGGACGGAACATGATGGCAAGACATTTCATCACACCACCCAGAATGGCACACAATTTTAAAACTTATGAATTGATCATTTCTGGAATTTTCCATTTAATATTTTCAGACAGCAGTTGACCACGAATAATGAATGAATCTGCACAAAGTGAAACAGCAGACAAGCAGGAACTACTATAATATGAAGTCCTGGAATGACTAATAAGTTAGCTGAATATTCTAAACCTCATGTTCATAGAAATATAAATGACAAAATGTAGGGAACCCAAATATACTCAACCACATTCAGAAAGATTATGGAGAAAATACCCTTCTTGGCTGTTCCTAGATTTTGCAAGGCTTGCAGTGGGCCTCTCTTAAAGAAACTGCCTTTGCACCATGGGATTCTGCTCTCAGCCACGTGGTCTTGCCATCGAGCTCAGAGCCCTTCCTTTACCCTATGTAAGCTGAATAAGATAAGGGTACCCCAGGACCAGTCTCAGCACAATTTCACATCCCAAAGAAAGATAAGTAGGATAAAAGTTGTTCTGTTTTTGTTTTTCTCTTAGTTTTCTTTTGCTGCACAACAAATCCCACTAACTCAGCAGCTTAAAACAGCACCATTTGTTAGCCCACAGTTCTGTTGGTCACAAGTCTGGCACCATGTAGCTGGATTCTCTGCTGGGGGTATCATAGGCAGAAATCAAAGTCAGTTGAGCTGAGTTTTCCTCTGGAGGCTCTGAGAAAAACAATCTACTTCCAAGCTTATTGTAACTCTTGGCAGAATTTAGTTCCTGGAGGTTTTGTGACTGGGGTCCCTGTTTCCTTGCTGATTGTCAACCAGTTCGTAGAGAACCCCTGCTGTTCCCTGTCAAGTACCCCTTAACATGGTATGTTCCTGATATGTTCCTTAAGGCCAGCCAGCATATGTCTCTGCTGCTTCAAAACTCTGATTTCCCTTCTGGCATCCTCCAGAGAAGGCTCTCTTCTACTGCAGAGCTTAACTGATTAGGCCAGGCCCACTCAATATAACCTCCCTTCTGGAGGTGTTTATATGGAGTATAATATAAACACAGGAGTGGATGTCTCATTATATTCACAAGTTTCATCCACACTCGAAGTGGAGAGGATTAGATGAAGGTGAGGATCATTGGGAGTCATCTTGGAATTCAACCTACCACAGTTTTGTTTGATTTTATTAACACCGTAGCATTGGTGATGATGTTGTGAAATGCACACTGTCATAAAACTAGTAACTGCCATCTCAGCTACTGCTCAACGTAGTAATCCTCTATCAACCACAGCAGTTACCTTCTTGAAAAGTATAGCAGCTGGCAAGACAATAGCGTTGAGATCAGAAAGGAAATTGGGGCCCCAGTGAAAGAATCATTAAATATATGTTAGGGTCTGTGTATTCTTTATTAGGGCATTTGGTTCCAAAACAAACCATATGAGTTGACATTAAAAAGTGTTTCAGTAAACAACTGTCCTCACTCATCTTCAATTTTATTCAGGAACATACCTGCAGATATCGTGATTTGTAAAACTTGTAAATTTTCATTTATTGAATTTGCTCATAAAATATTCCGCTTTAAAATTTTGGCTCATCTCTTAAAGACTTGTAAATCTAATGTCTCTTGCACTTGGCATTTTCCTTATTTGTTTTCGCAATTACAGCAAAATGCTTGTGTTGCTCTCTAGCTTAAGGTCTTTCTCCTGGGCCTGATCTTTTATTCATATCACTGAGTCATCCTCAGTGCCTAAATCGTCAATAACTACTTGTTGAAAGATTGAACAAATGAATAAATTAAAGATTAAATATTAAGAAAATATGGCCTAAAGAGATATCTCTACTCTTTGTAAAATCTAAGAGAAAGGAAAAAAATAATTATCCTCACATTCTTTAGTTTGAAAGGGCAGAACTAAACAATCTATACATAAAAAGACCATGAATTTTTCACTTGAGACATATTGATATAAAACTTAATTCAAAACACCATCTAGTAGTGGTATGAATAAGGAAGGAGAAGTATGATGGTTAATTATGTGCATCAATTTGGCTAGGCCACAGTGCCCAAATATTTGGTCAAATTTTATCGTGGATGTTTCTGTGAGGGTGTGTTTGGATGAGATTAGCATTGAAATCAGTGCACTTCGAGTAAAGCAGATTGCCCTCCATAATGTGAGTGGGCCTCCTCTATCTGTTGAAGGCTTGAATAAAACAAAAGACTGACCTCCCTGAGCAAGAGGGAATTCTGCCAGCACACAGCTCTCTGACTTGAACTGCAACATCAGCTTTTCCCTGGGTCTCCAGCCTGCCAACTTACCCTGCAGATTTTGGACGTGCCAACCCTCTATAATCACATGAGCCAGTTCCTTAAGTAAATCTCCATGTGTGTGTATAAATATATCTACATCTACCTATCTAATTGGTTCCATTTTTCTGGAGCAACCTGACAAATGCAAGAAGCCTCAAGATATATCCACACTGTTAGAATAGCAGTCTGTTATGCTGGGAACCCTCTTCCCCTCACAACAGCCAAGGCTTTGCTGTTAAACCAGGGTCATCACCTGTGCTGAATTGTCCTATTGTCAATTTAACATCACTGCCATCCTTTTCAGAGGTCTCCCATGCATTACATAAGAGTAACCAGGAAATACATTTCCAGACTCTAGTTCCTTCTGTGGTTCCAGGTCAGCTAATGAGAGGCATTTGCATGAGATCTAGAAGGCAGAAGAAAAGGAAAGCTGCAGGAAAACATCCATCAGTGCAGCTTTCTTGCCCTTTCTTCCTGAAGTTCTTCCAGCAGTTAGGAAACCTCTATTTTCCTGTATCAAAATCCTCCATATGCAGAATGCATACAATGCCTTCCATTTTCTTGCAACCAGACCCTAACTATACATCACTGATAGGTTCTTCGGAGGGGACGGAGGAAGAAAGCACTTCATTTTTTCCTGCGAGATGGCCTCATCTACCCTGATCTATCAGGAAAAAAATAATTTTGAACTCCACGGGGGATTATAATTCTTTACCTCTCAGAAGATCCCATAGCTCCTATGAAAGTAGGATAACTCATTCTCTAGTCTTCAAGTTTCACAGGTCTGTGGTTATTGAGGAGACACTATACAGCTCTCTACACAGAGCAAGAACGAGGTGGTTCTCCACCAAAATTGTTTCCCATTACACTTCCCCCAGACGAGTGGGTTCCAATTTGTCTTGTTGAGACACAAAAACAGATCTTTCCGAAACAAAGAAGATAAAGTAATGGTTTCACTTTACAAATAAAATTGCTGACAAGATTAGAATAAGAGTTTATCTCTTTTAAGTGTCTGTGCCAGGTGCAGTGGTTCAGGCTTATAATCCCAGCACTTTGGGAGGCTGAGGTGGGAGGATGGCTTGAGCCCAGGAGTAGCCATGGTCCCAGCTACTCAGGGGTCTGAGGCGAGAGGATCAGTTGAGCCCAGGAGGTCGAAGCTACAGGGAGCCATGATTGTGCTACTGCACCCCAGTCTGGGTGACAGAGTGAGACCCCGTCATAAATAAATAAATAAATAACTCTGTGTGCCTTGTGTCTGTTTTCTTTAGTTTCATCTCACAGGCAACCTTCTGCAACATGATAAACCCTAAACTCACCCTATTATAATAGGATAAACTTTAAACTGTTAACCTGACTACAAGGTCCTGGTTCATCTGGCCTCAGCATAACATCTCAGACACTCCATTCACTCTGAGTTGAGGCTTCACTACCCTTTTGGAGATTTCTTAAATTCACCCAGTTCCTTTAGGTCTTAGGACCTTTGCACATTCCATTCCTCTGCCTGACAAAAATCCCGTGAGCTCTACCCTTACATTCAAACGCTTTGTCTCAGTAACTCCTACTCACTCTCCCAAGTCTCCTTTTAAATGTCACTTCCACAGGTGGGTTAGTTCATCCTGGTATACATACTTATAGTATCTTGTACTTTCCCCTCTCTAGGACATATTATGATAATAATTCATTCATTTTTAAGGTATTTCTTCTCTCCTAGACTCTAGCATCCTGGTGTTGTATTTTCACTACTGTATCCTTGGTACCTCCCGTGGTGTTTAGCAAATAGGTATTGAATAAAAGAAAGGAAGGGAGGAAGGAAAGAATGTAACATGATGGTTAAAATTAAATTCCCCATAGGTTGGTAATATTCCAGGCAGCACTATGGGAAAAGGAATCCATGGGTGACTAATAAAAAAAGACCTCCACAGAAGGCTACAGAATTATTCTGCCTGGCAGAAAGTTAATACAGTGCTGGGTTGCTAAAAGAAACTTAGTGTTTTGGAGATTGTAATGATGACAGAAATGAGCTTATATGCAATTTTGTGCAGTTGAGTAAGTTTTGAAGTAGGCTGGCTGACATTGGTGGGCTGGTGGAAGCCACACCACCTCCATTTTGGGGAACATTTGGCTGCTCCTACTTCCTGACTGAACTCCATTGACTATGTCAGCAAACAATGGCTCCAGACTTTCCTAGCTCTTGGCAACTTAAAATAGTCTGAATCATAGGACTGGAAACAGATGTGTACTATTCTCCCTCTGTTTACACAAGTACAACTTGCCACATGAAAAGGAAAGAAGTGAATACATTATGTCGCCTACTCTGAATATAATGAGAGTAGCTCACCATTTGAATCAGTCAATTTGTCCTGCAAGGTCTACTGAATTTCTATTATTACCCTCATCTGGCTACCTTTATAACCATCTGCCCCAAAAAAGTCAACATGATAACATTCCCCAATGATATGACGATGATGATGATGATGACGATGATGATGATGATGATGTGTGTGTGTTTGTGTGTGTGTGTATTACAGTAAGGGGAGTTGACGTTGATGCCTTTTCATTAATTCAGCTCACAAGCAGAAGGAACTTGGCAACACCAGCAAACTCAGATATGTCAAGCCAGGGCAAAGAGAAAGGTCAGGTCAAGAGGAAATTTGAGATACACAGTGGGGGTACATATCTTTAGAACTAGACGCAGGACTTTTGCCAACGCTACATAACTGCTTATTGTCTGGAAGAATGCCAAAATGTGACGGCAAGACATTTCCACAAATCAGAAAATAAAAGAGTCTTTGTATGGGGGATGGATGCATTGAGAAGGAAAAGCAATCAATTTCTAGGCTTTAAATGATAGAAAGACTACTGAGTGGAAAAGAGAAATACAGCTTTAAGATTAAGCATACTGAAGAAAAAACTAACACACAAGGAGAAAAGGTGCTGCAAGACATATAAATACTGGATAGTGAAGTACAAAGTATTTCTCAGTTGTCTGAGGGAATGAAAAAAGCAAACATACACAAACATATATACAAATACACATTTACTGAGGAAAATAAGGGAAAGCTCACATGACTAGGGATTTACAAGAATTCGTGACCATCAGACTACACTTCAGTTTTTAGAGTTGATGTTCTCACATTATTCTTGCCTTCTTTTCTTCATGTGTTGTTCAGGGCATCCTCTGAGCCTCGATCACTCTCTTTCCCAAATCTGCGTAAACTTCCATGGTATTTTCCATGCTGTAAACCACTTTCCTTTCATCATAATAATAGCCAACATCTATTTTTTAATGTATTAGTTCCTTACATCCCCCTCAAGCCATGGTAAGTCATCCTTCAGAAAGATCAAACCAAAAGAAAAACTAAAATATCTTCATATCTCTATTTCATCCATGCTACCTATATTTCATGTGGAAATTCTGTCCAGAAGTTCCACTTAAAGAAACTATTCTGCTACATTTTGTTTGTCAAGGCATGAAGTCTAGCCTTGTACGTAATTCACTTTCTTATTGTCCCTTATGCAATATAATGCAGATTGCTTGATTACGCAAATTGTTTCTTTCCAAATTTTCATCCATTGTGATAAACCACATTTCAGTTTCAGTCAGTGAACTAACAAGAATAAATAGTGGAAATGTAATTGCATATTTTTTCTTTTAAAAACCATTGGTTTTCCCATTTGTTGGTCACAGGTAATTTTGTAAACAGAAAAGGAAACACGTTGTTTCCAGTCTCTACTACAATTTTATTCTATCTCTAAAAACAAGAGCCTGGGAGGTATTCTTCAAAGAATGTATCACTATATATGAAATTTAAACAAGAAACAGAGTCAACACTGAAGTGCTGGATGAAAGGGGAATTTTGAATGTGCTGAAAATTTCTATTTCTGAGGAGGTAGCCAAAATAAATTCATGCTTGTGCAAAATTATATGTGTGTATGTATGTATACATACACAGTAAAGCACTGCAGCGCCTTTTTTTTTTTTTTTTTTTTTTTTGAGACAGAGTTTCACTCTTGTTGCCCAGGCTGGAGTGCAATGGCGCGATCTTGGCTTACTGCAACCTCTGCCTCCTGGGTTCAAGCGATTTTCCTGCCTCAGCCTCCCGAGTAGCTGGGATTACAGGGCACACCACCACGCCTGGCTAATTTTTGTAATTTTAGTAGAGACAAGGCTTCACCATGTTGGCCAGGCTGGTCTCGAAATCCTGACCTCAGGTGATCCACTCATCTCGGCCTCCCAAAATGCTGAATTACAGGCAGAGGCCACCGTGCCCAGCCTAGCACTTCTTAATAATAAAGAATTGAAAGCAACTTAAACATCTTTCAATAAGAGATTGGTTTAATAAACAATACTGTATTCATACCATGAAATAACATATAACCACAACAAAAAATAGGGAAGCTTTTTATACACAGATATAAAATTATCTTTAATATATATTGTTAAGTGAAATGGCAAGGCACAAAGAAGTGTGTATAGTCTATTATTTGTGTAAAATGAAAGATATGTACTATCCTGTGTGTGTGTGTTTCTGCTATAATACAACACATACATTCCTTAAAAACCTACCTTCTGCAAAGGTTTCTGGGGTGGTTTGTTACAGAGCATAATTTTAGCATAGTTACTGATCTATTATATATGTATCATAATTTATCCTACCAGCACCCTATTGAAGGCCATTTGAGTTGACTCCACTCTTTCCCACTACCCTAACATGTCATATTTTTATTAGTATATCTGGAGGATAAATTCATTAAAATGGGATTACTGATTGAAAGACAGAAATACATATGTAGTTTTGCTAAGTAATATCAAGTTCCCCTCCATAGCTGTTTGCCATTTTGTATTCCCCATGCCTCGCCACAAAATACTGTAAACTTTTGGAATTTCACCAATCTGATAATTGAAAATGGCACCTCAGTATAATCTTAGTATACATTTATCTTATTATGAGCAATGCATCCTTTAATATATTTTAAAGATATTTTGCAACATTTTTCTGTAAACTTCTCACATCTTTTGCCCATTTTCTGCTAGGTTTTTCATCACTTTCTTCTTTTTGTTATTAGATTTATTAGTCCTTTGTCCCTGAAATGGGTAACATTTTTTTTTCTCAGTTGTCATTTTACCCATCACCCAGGCTGGAGTGCAGTGGCACAATCATGTCTCACTACAGCCTCGATTTCCCGGGCTCGGGTGATTCTCCCTCCTCAGCCTCCCAAGTAGCTGGGAACATAGACACATGCCACCACGCTTAGCTAATTTTTGTATTTTTAGTACAGATGGGGTTTCCCCATGTTGCTCAGGCTGGTCTCAAATTCTTGGGCTCAAGCAATCCCCCCGCCTCAGCCTCCCAAAGTGCTTGGATTACAGGCCTGAGCCTGGGAAGATTTTTTTATGTAGTTAAATTTATCTGTTTTTTATGCTTCCAATTTTGGTTAATATTGGAAACTTAAGTTTTCTTCTAGTACTTCCATGGTTTCATTTTTTAGCTACCTCTCTGAAACATTCGCAGTTTGTCCTGATATGTGGAAAAAGGAACAGATTCAATCAGATCTTTTTCCAGGTGACGATCTATCCTAACACCATGTAACATATTTATTTGAGGTGTCACCTTTCACATATAGTAAATTTTAGTATATATTTGAGTCTACTTCTGGATTTTCTGTTCTGTTTCATTGGGCTTCTGTCTATACACTCACCAGTATCACACTGTTTTCAATAGAGAAGCTGATGAGGGTAGCTCCCCTACACCCATATGCTGCTTTTCTTTTTCAGAATTCTTCTGGCCATTCTTTGTTTATTCGTCTCACAAACTTTAAAATCAAATTGGTTAACTCATTAAGAAAATCTAATGATATTTTTATTGGCACAGCATTGCATTTATAAATTAACTTAAAAATATTTGAATACATGGCCAGGTGTGGTGGCTCACGCCTGTAATCCTAGAACTTTGGGAGGCCTAGGTGGGCAGATTGCCTGAGCTCAAGAGTTGGAGACCAGCCTGGGCAACATGGAGAAACCCTGTCTCTACTAAAATACAAAAAATTAGCCAGGCGTGGCAGCAGGGACCTATAGTCTCAGCTACTCAGGAGGCTGAGGTGGGAGAATCGCTTGAACCTGGGAGGCAGAGCTTGCAGTGAGCTGAGATCATGCCACTGCACTACAGAGTGGGCAACAGAGCAAGACTCCAACTCAAAAAAACAAAAAAATTGAATATGTAACCTTTCTGAAATGATTATTTGAAAATGTGTATCAAGAACCAAAATATTGGTACTTTTGACCTAGTAATTCCTCTTCTAGTAGTCTATCATAAGGCAGCAATGTGCAATTACAGACAAAAAATATTATGTCCATTTCAAGTCATTTAAAGTCACATTTATGAACATTCTTAACAGTTTGAGCAAATGTGTCCTGTGCAAACAAGATAAGGATGCACACTCTCACCACTCCTATTCAACATGGTAGTGAAAGTCCTTGTCACAGCAATCCTGCAAGAGAAAGAAATAAAAAGTATCCAAATAGGCTTAGAAGTCAAATGATCTCTCCTCACTGACAATATGATTCTATACCTAGGAAACCCTAAAGATTCCAGTAAGGCTCCTTCAACTGATAGATAGCTTCAGGAAAGTTTTGAGACACAAAAATCAATGTATAAAACTTAGTAGAATTTCTATACACCAATAATGTTCAAGCTGAGAGCCAAATCAAGAATGCCATCCCATTTAAAACAGTCACACACACAAAAAAACAAAATACCTAGGAATATATGTAACCAAGGAGGTGAAAGATCTTTACAAGGAGAACTACAAAGCACTGCTGAAAGAAATCATAGATAAAATAAACAAATGGAAAAACATTCCAAGTTCAAGGACTGGAAGAGTCAATATCGTTAAAATGACCCTACTGCCATAAGCAATCTATAGATTCAAAACTATTTCTATCAAACTGCCAACGTCATTTTTCATAAAACTAAAAAAAAAAACTATTCTAAAATTCACATGGAATCAAAAAAGAGCCCAAATAGCCACAGCTAACCTAAACAAAAAGAACAAAGCCAGATGCATCACATTCCCCAACTTCAAACAATACTGTAAGGCTACAGTAACAAAAACACCACAGAACTGGTATAAAAACAGATACATAGACCAATGGAACAGAATAGAGAACCAAAAAATAAAACCACACACCCACAGCCATCTGATCTTCAACCAAGTCGACTAAAGTAAGCAATGGGGAAAGGTCACCCTAGTCGATAAATGGTGCTGGGATAGCTGGCTAGCCAAATGCAGAAGAATAAAACTGGACCCCTACACTTCGCCATATATAAACATTAACTCAAGATGGATTAAAAATTTAAATGTAAGACCTCAAACTACAAGAATCCTAGAAGAAAACCTAAGAAACACCATTCTGAACATCAGCCTTGAGAAAGAATTTATGACTAAGTCCTCAAAAGCAATTGCAACGAAAACAAAATATTGATAAGTGGGACCTAATTAAACTAAAGAGCTTCTGTACAGAAAAAGAAACTGTCAACAGAGTAAACAGACAACCTACAAAATGAGAGAACATATTTACAAACTATGCATCCAACAAAGGTCTAATATCCAGAATCTGTAGAGAACTTAAAAATTCAACAAACAAAAAACAAGTAACTCCATTAAGAAGTGGGCAAAAGACATAAACAGACACTTCTCAAAAGAGGATGTATGAGTGACCAACAAACATGAAAAAATGCCCCACATCACTAATCATCAGAGAAATGCAAATCAAAACCACAATGAGATACCATCTCACACCAGCCAGAATGGCTATTATTAAAAAGTCAAAAAATAACAGATGCTGGTGAGGCTGTGGAGAAAAAGGGATGCTTATACACTGTTGATGGTAATGTAAATTAGTTTAGCCAATGTAGAAAGCAGTTTGGAGATTTCTCAAAGAACTTAAAACAGAACTCACTCAACCCAGCAATCCCATTATTGGGTATATATGCAAAAGAAAAATAATCATTCTACCAAAGATACATGCACTCCTACGTTCATTGAAGTACTATTCACAAATTCAAAGACTATCAATCAGGTGCTATCAATATAGGTGCCCATCAACAGTGGATTGGATAAATAAAATATAGTACATATATACCATGGATATGGATATGACACAGCCATAAAAAGGAATGAAATCATATCATTTGCAGTCACATGGATGCAGATAGAGGTCATAATCTAAGTAAATTAACTCAGAAACAGAAAACCAAAGACATCATGTTCTCACTTATAAGAGCTAAACACTGGGTACTAGTGAACATAAAGATAGCAACAGCAGACACTAAGGACTAATGGAGTGGGGAGAGAAGGCGAGAAGAAAGGGTTGAAAAACTCACTATTGGGTACTATGCTCACCACCTGGGTGATGGAATTGTTCATATCCTAAACCCCACCATCACACAATATATCCATGTCACAAACCTGCTCATGTACCCCCAAATCTAAAATAAAAGTTGAAATTATTAAAAATAAATAGGATTTAAAAATCATAGTTATCAGCATTATGTTAAGTGCATAGAGAAAAGATTAGAAGGAAATGTGATAAAATAGCAGAAGTTAGAAAAATGCATAGATGGCAGGAAGCCCCAGGCTACACCGGGAACGGGATATTAGAGCTCAATTAGGGTGAGAAGTGTGTGACAGCCAATATTGAGTGTTGGAGCCCATGAAGGCTGAGGAGGATGTCTCCACATAAATGGTGGCTGTCCACACCTCCTCCACAGCTCCTCCACAAACAGGAGGTATGGACAGCTGGTAAAGGATGTCGGATCCTGAGCAGAGAGGGAAAGAGAGCATCCACATTGAGTAGCAGCTCAGCTCAGGGTGTTGGTGGCCTGAGATAGCTAAGGAGGGCATCTGAGAGGGGGAGGGCAGCCATCATGGCAATGGGACACAGAAGCCAGCCAAATATGAGATAATTTGAGCATCAAATTAAATAATGATAGTAATGGATTATGACCCATTGCATAAAAGAGGAAAACAAGAAGTCCAATCTGATATAAATATCAAAAAGAATAAATTGAAAGTTTTATAAAGAATAGGATATTTTCATCTTCCAAATATTTATTAATTTCAAAAGGAAAAAGTAACTTTTCAGGAGATAATTCTGCAGACACCACTTAAATCAGGTGAACAACTTGAGCATATCAGTAATGGGACAAATTGAAACCTTGTGCCACCTAATAGAATGTAATAAGAAGAACACACTTATGTGATATTCCTGCCAAATTTGCATCACCTGAACCTAATCATGAAGAAACATCAGGAAATTCAATTGCAAGAACATTCTACAAAATAACTAGTGATCTTCAAGAGTCAAAGTCCTCAAAGTCAACAAAAGACGGAGGAAATGTTCAAGACTGAAGCCAACTCAAGAGACCTGACAAGAAGATGCAACACCTGATTCTGAACTGTATCTTTTGTTATGAAAGACCTCACTTGGGAAAACTGACAAGACTCAAATGAGGTCTAAGGATTAGAAAGTACTAATAATTCAATGGTAATTCCCAGAATTTTAATATCATATTGTGCTTATATAAGAGAATGTCCTTGTTTGAAGGCTATTCGCATAAAGTATTTGGGGGTTTGGGGCATCATAGTGGAAACTGGTAAATAGCTCAGGGCAAAAAAATGTCCTTACACTATATTTGCAACTGCTCTGTAAGTTTAAATTATAAAAATAATTTTAAATGAATTTAAAATTTAAAGAAAAAATTATAACAAAAAACATTTAAATGATTTTTAAAAGTCATGTACTTTGACCCAGAAATTTCACTTCTGATAGTCTACTTAAGGAAATGATTCAAAATACATGCCCACCTCCAATAAGCTGGCACATCTATTCACCCTTCAGGTTTTAGCTCAAGGTTATTTCCTCAGCAAAATCTTCCCTGACTTCACCAGCCCAGATCTGATGCTTCTGTCAAACAATCTCACATCAACCTTTGTGGCCTTTATCATGGTTTATAATTACCTATTTGTGCAAACATTAATTATTCCTCCTCCTTTAAGTCAAGGACCAGGTTTGCCATGCTCACCTTTATATCCTCAGTACCCAGCACACAGCAAATACTCAATAAATATAAACAAACCTGTCACTGATGGATGAATAAATTAAGATAGATCAATGGACAGATGGATAAGTAGCCAGATGCACAGAGAGATAATAAGAAATGTTAAGAGCTCCCAGTTAATGGCTATAGCTGTCATTCAGATCCACCCCAGGGACGTAACATTAAAAAGGTCCTGTTGATCAGAAGAGATAAAGGACCAAGAAGAGCTGAGCAAAGAAACACATTTAATAATTATTATAGAACCCACCTGCAATTACTGGAGCATGTGTAGTCCAGCCAAAGGGGGATTTTTTTTTTTTTATTTTTGTAGCCATAGTATCTTATTTTCCTATTTTATGACCACTGAAGTATTCCCAAGCCCTCTCTTAAACCTAAGAATTCACATATTGGTGAAAATAGCTGGACATTCAAGATATTTTTATGATTTCTTTTTTAAATCCTCTACTGTACATGTAATAATGTTGAACAAACAATGAAATGTAATTCCAATGGTTTAATGAGGAAGGAGAAAGACCCTAACTTCTGGACACAGAAGTTCTTCCCTTCTTTGTGGAAGGCCCTTATTGAATGTAGATCACGATTGTTACCCAAAGTTTTGTCTCTGTTACTGCATCTGACTTTAGGATCCAAAAAAAAATTCCAATTGATGCCTTTCCTTCTGGAATTGTAAGTGAACACAATAATAGTACCTGTTTAAACGTGAAGTGGATATTGTCACACAGAACATACCAGTGGCTTTTTCAATGTTAAGCTAATGATGCCTCATGAACGTATGATCTATGGAGAAATCCCTGTAGTTGTACCTGCCAATGCTGTTTGTTGGAGAATGAATGTTGAATGTTTTTTCCTCACAAACAAACAAAGAAAAGCCGTCTAAAGAGAGAGTGATACCTGTCTTTATTCTGGAGAGTGGGGGAGCAAAGTTAAGAATACATAGGGCAATGTTTTTAACTAAGGGTATATATTACAATCCTCTTTGGAACTTGTTAAAAATGCAGATGCTTGGAACAAACTTATGAAAATAGGGATTCGGTGAGTGAATCTGAAAATTCATATTTTAAAATTCTGGAGGTGATCCTGATGACCCTTCTGATTGAAGATAAATATAGGGACGGCTGGAGACAGTGGTGCGTGCTTATAGTCCCAGCTACGTGGCAGGTTGAGGCAGGAGGATCGCTTGACCCCAGGAATTGAAGACCAGCCTGGGTGATATAATGAGACCCCCTCTCACACACAACACACACACACACAAATACTAAATACAAAATGAACATTTTTCTACTTGAATTATTTAGTCCAGCACTTCATGTCCTCATTTTGCTTTTAACTAAGAAAATCTTACCTGGCGTGATATTTATTTACTATTTAAAAAGGAAAGTCTAATATATAAGCATATCAGAGATAGAGTGAAAACTCTGTCCCTGATCTAGCCCCTAAAAAGATATAGCTAACTCTAAGGATAAAAGAACCATAAGCAATAAGAAAATGCCACTTCTCTCAGAACACATGGGGACCTCAGATAATTAAGATCCCTCTAAAAGAAATTAATATAAAAGAAGAGAGAGGCCTTCACTCTCTTCCCTCTCTCCACCCTAAATTATCACACCCTGGGGAAACTGGGCTGTGGAAAAAATTTAACTCTAGAGCACCTTCTGCCAAGAGTGAGATAAATTATCAGCAAGCCCACAGGGTTTGGGCAGCAGCCCCAGTAGCTACCATAGCACGCCAAGGATAGAACAAAGCACCCAGTGGCGTGGCACAAAGCAGTGAAATGTTGCTGAGCACTTGGGAAGCATTCCCTGGGGGCTATAGGAACACTGAGGAGAACTGTTGCTTCCCCTGAGCTGAGGGGTGCTAGAGTCAGAGTGATCCACGATACAGGTGTTTAACGAAAGAACCTGTGAAGTGTTTCTAGGAATAAAATCCGTAACGTTTTTCCTATCCCATATACAGGAAAATATTTTTTAAATAGTGTATGTGTCACATAATCTATGTTTGCACTAGAATCATGCAGAAATGCTTCATTTCGTCAAAGACGCTGTTTATCTGAAAAAATAAGTCAGACTTCAGACTTCACTTTTCAAATAATATGAAATTTCTCTGTCATGCCATGTGAGATTTTCTTCGTTAAAAGCAAAATGAGGTCATGAAGTGTTGGACTAAATAATTAAATGGAAAATTTTTAACCTTTTATTTAGTTACCCATTTCAATTTGAGCTGTACAGTCTAAGTTTTCTACTACCCAAGTACTTTGGTCATGGTTGTTTTCAACAAAGGACGAACATCTTTGAATTTTCAGTTCTCTAACATTTCAGAAATAGTTCAAACCACTTAAAAGTGAGGGAGGATATTTAAAGCAATGTTATGTGAAAAATACCTCTATTTCTCTTCTTCCCACTGCCCTTCAACCCCCTCCCCCACCCCATTTCAACACAACCTAACTTCCCTCCAGCTAATCCCTATTTCTGTCCTTACCTTCAAAGCTACACTTCTTATTGTGCACATTCTTTTCCTCATTTCCCCACCCCTCATTCACTCCTCAGCCCATTCCAATCTGGCTTCCATTCCCTTTGCTACACCAAAACCACTCTCCCTAAAGTCAATGAGCTCCATCTCTCAAAGATACTACTTCTCTTAAGAATTTTATACTCCTGGGGGGTGCGCAGTGGCTCATGCCTATAGTCCCAACACTTCGGGAGGCCGAAGCAGGTGGATTGCCTGAGGTCAGGAATTCGACACCAGCCTGGCCAACAGAGTGAAACCCTGTCTCTCCAAAAAAAAAAAGTACAAAAAATTAGCTGGCCCTGGTGGCAGGCACTAGTAATCCCAGCTACTCCGGGGGCTGAGGCAGGAGAATCGCTTGAATCCAGAAGGCAGAGGTTGCACCGAGCCAAGATCGCGCCATTGCACTCCAGCCTGGGCAACAAGAGTGAAACCCTGTCTCAAAAAAAAAAAAAAAAAAAGAAAAAAGAAAAAAAAAAAATGCCGGGGGCTGTATCTCAAGCCTGTAATCCCAGCACTTTGTGAGGCCGAGACCGGCGGATCACGAGGTCAGGAGATTGAGACCATCCTGGCTAACACGGTGAAACCCCGTCTCTACTAAAAAATACAAAAAACTAGCCGGGCGAGGTGGCGGGCGCCTGTAGTCCCAGCTACTCTGGAGGCTGAGGCGGGAGAATGGCGTAAACCTGGGAGGCGGAGCTTGCCTGAGCTGAGATCCGGCCACTGCACTCCAGCCTGGGCGACAGAGCGAGACTCCCTCTCAAAAAAAAAAGAAAAAAGGAAAAAAGAATTTTACACTGCTAACCACTTCTCTCTGCCCTTGCACCTATGGCTGCAGCCTCCTACATCTCTGGCCACATCTCGATGCCAGACTTCTCACCCACCAGTCTTTAAATATTGATGCTCTTTCAAACTATCGCAAGGACAGAAAACCAAACACGGCATGTTCTCACTCATAGATGGGAATTAAACAATGAGAACACTTGGACACAGGAAGGGGAGCATCACACACCAGCGCCTGTCGTGGGGGGAGGGGGGAGGGATAGCATTAGGAGATATACCTAACGTAAATGACGAGTTAATGAGTGCAGCACACCAACATGGTACACGTATACATACGTAACAAACCTGCACGTTGTGAACATGTACCCCAGAACTTACAGTGTAATAAAAAATAAAATAAAATAGCTTTTCCAGGCGGCTGCCGAAGATGGCGGAGGTGCAGGTCCTGGTGCTCGCTGGTTGAGGCCACCTCCTGGGCCTAAACAAGTACTGCTGGGCTGGAAGGTGGTAGTCCTACGCTGCGAAGGCAACAACATTTCTGGCAATTTCTACAGAAACAAGTTGAAGTACCTGGCTTTCCTCCGCAAGCGGATGAACACCAACCCTTCCGAGGCCCCTACCACTTCCGGGCCCCCACCACTTCCGGGCCCCCAGCCGCATCCTCCGGCGGACTGTGTGAGGCCGGCTGCCTCAGAAGACCAAGCGAGGCCAGGCTGCCCTGGACCGCCTCAGGGTGTTTGACTACATCCCACCGCCCTACGACAAGAAAAAGCAGATGGTGGTTCCTGCTGCCCTCAAGGTCGTGCGACTAAAGCCTACAAGAAAGTTTGCCTATCTGGGGTGCCCGGCTTACGAGTTTGCCTGGAAGTACCAGGCAGTGACAGCCACCCTGGAGGAGAAAAGGAAAGAGAAAGCCAAGATCCACTACCAGAGGAAGAAACAGCTCGTGATGCTACGGAAACAGGCTGAAAAGAACGTGGAGAAGAAAATTGACAAACACACACAGGTCCTCAAGACCCACGGACTCCTGGTCTGAGCCCAAAGTAAAGACTGTTAATTCCTCAAAAAAAATAAAAAATTAAAAAATTAAAATAATTTAAAAATGAAATGAAATGAAATGAAAATAAAAAAATAAATATTGATGCTCTTTGTGTCTCAGCCATGGGTCCTTTCTTCCCCGACACTAAACTAGTGATTGCACACACCTCAGGGGGTGAAGCCCTCCACTGAAGGGAAAATCCAGTATCTAAAGGGAAACCCAGCTCTGGGTCATTACTGGCATGCAGAAATAAAAAAATGTGTTGCCTGATTTTTCAATTTTTCAAGAGTAATTTAAATCTGGATCATGTGGAACCTCCTGATTTTTAAATACTGGCAAATAAATCATTTTCTAATAATTGTAAAAGCCAATTTGCTAATCAAAGTAAAGCCAACATGCCTACTAGAATGTTTCTTATCTCTGCTCTACTCTTTATTCTCTTTTCGTAATCTCACCCATGCCCCATTGTTCAATGGCTATATAAACACCAACTTGTAATGACTTATCCGTAGAGTAGGCCCTTTTTGAAGCTCCAGATAAATTCAAATGCCTACCCAACATTTTTACTTGGATGTCTTGAAAGTGCTTCATGTTCAATATGTCCAAAACAGAATCCATGATCTCCTAATCTGATTCTCTTAGAAGAGCAGACTTGTTTTATTGTCTCCAATAAATGACATAATTATGGTTACTAACAGCTATGTGTCAGGTGTAGTTGGGCATATGTATATGCAAAGGTGTATAAATATATATTTGAGCCATATATATGTGTGTAATATATATTTGAGTATGTGATATCTATGTGAGATATACAGCTTATATATGTGATATAGATACATATATGTGTATCAGTATTATAGCACTAGTGTTGCCAGAATATAGTAAAGAATTATCTGTTAGAAAATAATGATAAGACTTGGAATTGACTCAGAAGAGAACAGCTTACATGACAGTCACAGTGAGGAAGGTGTCAACTCAATATAAGGCAGAATGTCTTATATTGGATGCCATAATGCACAGGGTCTCCTTGAGGAAGGAAGGACTTATTCCACTAGCTGCACGTGGACTGCCAGAAGATGTGCCTCAGTTTTTAACCTTCCTTGGGGATGGCCCCAGCTGAAGAGACTTGCCTTGCCAAGATGGCGCCTCCTTTTGGGGAAGCCAGCCTGCAATGACTGGTCATGATGATGGTATAAAGGCCCAGCCCTCCAGCCCAAACTCATGATAACTCTGGGGGGGCCACTGAAGGTCCAAGCTCACCATGGGTTCAGCTAAAGGCTTTGTCCTCTGCCCTATAGTATCTCCTTCTCTCCCTTCCTCAGGGGTGATGCCATGGGAACTCCCTAATAAATGCCCCGCACCTTAATTTTCCTAAGTCTGCTAACTGAAGAGCTCAGTTTCAGAAACTTGCCCAATGGCAAGTGGAATGCTTGCATCCTAAATAGTCTGAGTGCATTGCTGGAAATGGCCAAACAGTGATAGGGTTGTTATTTTTGAATGTTACAGAAAAGATGCATACATTGGATGTCTTCTAATGTTCCTTTCAAATGTAAGGTTTTATTCTCAGTTTTGAATATTGGAAATCATATAACATCATTTATTTACAGAGAACTTTACAGATTATATATATTATCTCATTCAAGCCTCCCCAAAACCAAATGAAGTAGGTGGAGTATTAACCCCATCTTACAGAGGAGAAAAAACAAGGCTCAGAACATTATTTGGTCCAAGAGCACCTATTTATTAAATAAAGGATCTAGTACTTGAACCAAGCTCTTCTCACATTTAGCATATAACCAGGATTTCTTTCACCATATCAATTATATGAAAGGACTATGGGTTTTTATAAAAATACTATATAACCAAAAAAGATACTAAACTTTTAATTTGCTTTGCTATCACCAGTATTTTTAATGAGTTTTTTAAATCATTGAAAATGCAGCTGTATTTCTATTTGCCAGGTCTAAGTAATTCCATCCAAGAATTTTGATGGCATCTTTGAGATTTGCAGGATTCCTTTATTATTTCATTTGACTCTATATGAGAGTCTGCCTTTCTGTTCAGTTGTATGGAAATGTTCTATGATATATACCTGGCAGTACATATTTCATTGCCTCCAGACTGCCAGGACCAAAGCCAGAGATCCCTTAGCAAACTGTTGCATGTTAACAAGAACATTACAATAGCAGGTGAAGGAAGCTTTGCACAAAATATTTCTGAAATAAAATGTTAGCAGGTAGACTCTATTCTAGCAACCACCAAACCAGACAAAGGAAAGCCTAGCTCTTCAGGTTACCAGAACTTGAGATTTTGTGGTAGAAAAACTTAAACAAAAGCCAGACAAGTGCCCTGCTATCATCTTCAGAGTTACATTAGATGATCAGAATGGATGGAAGACTGAACTACTATACTCTGAAGAGAGACAAAAGCATCTTCCCCCAGTTCCCAATTGTGTCCTTTGACACAATAGTATAATCCAAATTAACCTTACAAGAGCAACATGAATCCAGAAGTCTTCATGGGCTCTAACCAGACCATATTAGTCTTTCCATCAAAGACTATTTCATACTTGACTTTATGGAACCCCCTTGGAGGATCTTGGAAGGGAAGAGATTTTGTAATTATGAAATCCAAGTGTACTTTGTTACCATTTTTCTTCTTTCAGGTAACAATGAGGGTTTAGTGTGTACCAGACCAAGTCAAGGGCTTTGCATGCATTATTTCAATGAATCCTAGCTGCAGTTTTGAGTTTGCTATTAATGTGTCCTTTATGCAAAGGAAAAAAGTGAAGCTCACTTTTCCTAGGATCACTTGGCTTGTAAGTGGCAGAGCTAGTGTTTGGCTTTCTCTAGCATCTGAGCTCTTCACAGCTCCACACTGCCTTTTCTAAGTCCTTCAAAATGAAAAACATTTAGTCATCTAAATTTTCCACAAAATGTAACACAAAATTGTAGATCGTGCTATGCAATCTTCAGATTATGTTAAAACTGAGTAAAATCCACCTAGTTCAGCAGCAAGAACTCTAACTGAACAGAAAATAGGATCTTTACAACTCTACTGTGTATACGGCAACCTGGGCTATAGTGTAGACAGGGGATATTGACAGGAATCCTACTCTGACCAGTGGGCTTGCCACTCAAGATTTAAGGAGTCAAAGGAAATAGCTCTAATTGACATGATTTTGAGTTTTCTTGAAAAGCAAAAGACAATTAATATTTTAAAGGGCCACAAATTACAAGAATAATCAAAATGCACAGTTTCTAGGATTCTAGAGGCCAAAGAAATGGCAGAAAAATAGAATAGTTTCTGTCAGGAGCCAGCGTTATTGGAAATACATTTGACAACAAGAATTTAAAGACTATTAAAGAAACATATGTCATAAAACATCACATCCCATTCAAGGGATCTAAGGTTTTAAACAAAGAAGTTAAATCCTCTATATAACACAAAATATTTCTGTACATGGCCTAAAAGAACAAAATATGAACATATTGCTATTTCCTTCCAGTCCCGCAAACTACCAACCTCTGTTGAATACTCCTATGCCAAGTAATTGTGGACAAGATTTGGAGAACTGGTTCTCGCTTTCTCCACAAGTCGCTGAAAACCACGATTATTAGAAATACAGGAAAGAACAACACCAATGCTTATAAAAGAGAAAATGAAATGAATAAAAGACCAGGCCAGATTATGAAGGCAGTGAAACTACTGTTTATGATATTTTAATGGTAAGTATACATCACTATACATTTGTCCAAACCCATAGAATGTACGACAAACACCAAGAGTGAACCCTAATGTAAACTATGGACTTTGAGTGATAATGAGGTATGAATGGTTCATCAATTGTAATAAACATACCACTCTGGTGCCAAATGTTGATGGTGAGGGGGGCTACGCATGGCTGGCAGGGGGTAGGGAGGATACAGGAACTCTGTATAGTCTGCTCAATTTTGCTGTGAACCTAAAACTTCTTAAAAAAAAAAAAAAGTCTTTAAAAGAAGATGACTAGCCTGGGGTCACATGACAGAGGTTGGGAGACCCACAGAGGTCCATAGGCAGCATCTTAAAGTAACAGAGGATGAGTAAACCAAACTCCACAGCTCTACCCTGCTACCTGCCAGTCATTTGCTCCATTATGCCAAAATAGTCACAGAATATTTACAACCCTCTCCTCCTTGTACTCTTCATGTTGTTTGCATAGAATTGTCTACTTTTAAAAATGTATTATAAGTGTGTCTATTTTATTCCATTTACTTATTTTTTAATTAATTTATTTTTGTAGAGATAGGGTCTCACTCTATTGCCCAGACTGGAGTGCACTGGTGCCATCATAGCTCACTGCAGTCTCAAACTCAAGCTCAAGTGATCCTCCTGCCTCAGCCTCTCAAAGTGTTAAGATTACGGCCATGAGCCACAGGGTCTGGCCTTAGTGTGCCTATTTTAAAAGGAAATACTCGCAAAGTAATGAGTCAGAAAAATCTATTATTGAACATTTTAGTTGCAAAATTAACAGTTACTGATGTTCACTCTACAAAAATTGGTCTATAATATTTCCTTTTTGCAGCAAAGTTTAGCATAGCGAGCAGTAATTTTAGCACGTATAAAAAGTATTAAAAGCTGTGTGATGGGTACATGAAGGATTATTACGTTATTATCTACTTCTGTACCTGTTTGAAATTCTCTTTGATATAAAGGTTTTCTTTTTAAAAAAAAAAAAACTGAACTATAAAACCTGCTTAATGTACCAATAACTCTACATGAGGCAATTTAATTGCTGTCAGATTGTGTTATTATAGTCATAGAAAAATATTCTATATTCTATAGCACCATCATCCTAAAGCATAGCACAGTATTTAAGGATCTGAGTTCAGGAATCAGACTGCCAAGGTGCATTCCACATACTTCACTTCTTAGCTGTTAAAACCTTGGAAAAGTTATTTTGCTTAAGCTCCAATTTCCGCACCCAGAAAGGGAATAACATCACCATAAAGCCATTATGAGAATTAAATGACATAAAATGTGTGTAAAGTCACAGCACAATGTCTGCCTCATAATATGTGTTCAATAAATATAAGCTACTATTAATATTGCAAGGTTCTCATAGATATTAAAGTTAAAAGAAGCAGTAAAGCCAATAAAGAGCTCTAATCTATAGATGGGGAATGAGTTCAGAGAGTCACAGTTCAGAAATTAAAAAACATTTCCCCATTCTAGTGTATTCCTAAATTTTTCCTATTAGAAGATATTTTATATAATAAATTAGAATATATTTATTAATAAATTAGAATATATTTATTAGAATATATTCTAATAAATTAAAATTTAGAATTTATGAAAATTTTACAAAAATAAAAGAAATTATAAAATCCTAGCATAGTCTTTTAACACCAGTTAAATAATCCAAAGAAAGTTTTGCCATTGTTTCAATCAATCAGTTGTCAAGTTGACTTTGGGTTTTACTTCTCACCAGGCCTTCTGGTGGCACCTCCTCTGTGGCCTGTCTCACACTTAGCCAAAGATAAGTGGGTTATTTGGATTCTCTCATAGTCTCCCCTGCATAGATACATGGAGAACTACCTGAACAGCTAGTCTTTTCCTTTCATTTGCCACAAAGGTCGCTATTTCTACTGACAACACCACTAGGTGTGAAGTTTTTCCACACTGTGCACCAAACTAAATGATTCCCTTTTGGCAGGGAAGCTGCTGGTTTTCATGTTCAGCAGTGCCCTCATAAACTTCTCAACAGATCCATCTTGGGAATGGGGTACAGAAGACATGGAAAGGAGAAGCCCCAGATAAGAATGCCATAGACTCCCATTGCTCCTACTAACTTACATTTAGCATTTTTTTGTGGATAATTGCTTCTCAATTTGTTGTACGTCTTTGGTGAATTTTAAGAGCACTGAAATGGTTGTTTTAGACCATACTGTCCAGTTTTATTATTGTATAATATTTTATTAGAAAAAAATTAAAACATACAATGTTTATCACAAAGGTAAATAGTAAGACATGTTCTAAATTGTCTAACTGGTTGCCATTATTATTAGTATTTTGTTTTGTAGACAACAATTATATGCAAAATAAAATGTTCATCCAATCTCAATGCAATATTGGCCCTCGTCTAGACAGTGTTTTTATGAGGAGTTACATTATCTAATATTTGAATTATTCAAGTTCCTTAAAATGTAAGGATTCCAAAAGCTGGTACTAAATAATAATTCATTATTTAGAAGCTCCTTTATCTCAAAAATATGTCTTTTCTGACAGATCATTAGGACTACTGGTTTTTAAAAAAAACAGGATGCTAGACATGTACTGTTAGAAAGAGTGTATGATGATTGGATAAAATTAAATACCTCTGTGAACATAATTATAAAGAACCAGGTTGAGACATGAAAAATAAATATATTTGACTGCAGAACCCAGAGTTACAAAAAATATTTGTACTCTGCTGGAGATGCTCTCTCTTAGACAAAATTGTCAAAAAGGAACTTCACCAGGATTAAGTGCAAGCCTGTGTATGCACATTCAGGATGCACTAAACTGTAGTTCAGCCAATCCCTTTACTTTCCAATCCATTGTTCACCCTAATCACAGTCCAACTAATCACAAGATGAATCCATAAGATAATTAAAGCAACCTAAATTAATGGATCATTTATACTCAGTCTCATTCATTTTAAACATCTGACATAATTACAATTTACGGCTTTCTCTTTGTATTAGAGTGCATAGCTGTTAGAACTTAAGCACAATTAGCTGAAAGGAACTGGAAGATGCAATAAGTGTGATATTATGTTACGAATTGTTTTCATGTAATTCTTCTGATCTTTAAATAAGGTAACAAAGTTAATGAATGTGTTCACATAATGATCTGCCAACAACTTGAATGGTCTTAATAAAGTGACAATCTGCAAGAAAAAGCAAAAGAGGTTACACAACTCCTCACTGCTCTGGAAAGAAGTCTAGAAAGGTGCCAAAATTGCAATAATTTCATGGGAACCAAACAAAAAAAGTAATGATTTTTAAGGCTAAAATTGCACCCTACATTCTCAATATAGTAAAATTGGTATTTAGAAGTGTTTTCTTTTTTCCAGATATTGCAAGCTCCAAAATGAGTGAACAGAAAGATGCAGAGCCATGTAGAAAATATTCTTTCATGAAGAAAAATCCAGCACATTACAATGATGCCCTCTGCTGTGATTTTTGATACTACACCAAATAGCCTCATTTCCAATATGTCTCATTGTCTTTGCAGTGCCAATACTTCCAGAAAGCTTTAAGGAAAAAATGACTTAAATCCTTCTATAAAGTTAGTGATCTCAAGGATCTTTTAAAAACTGAAGTGATTGATGCTGGGTAATGTTATTCTGAACATGGTGTTTGAGCCACATAAACTTCAGTAAATCCCTTAGTGACAGCATTATTTATTTAAGAACATATTTTCATTTATTTTGTATTCTATTTAAATAGTTCCAAAAGGAGATGATATTCACACCAAATGGTTTCTGTAATGACAACTGCTGACCCAATTCGATAGCCAAAAAAAATTTTTTTTTTACTTAGAAATTTTTGTGTCTCAAATGACCTTTCTACTAAAGTGTCTCCATTTCCTGGGAAAATGTATCAAGAAGCCCAGAAAATTAACCCCAAAATTCATATGAGACTAAAATCAATGCCATTTGAGTATCATTTCTTAATTGCCAAAAGCAGATGTGGACTTACAAGGAAGTGAATAAAGCCTCTTTTGCAAGGTCCCTTTTAAGTGTTAGGAGTGGACGGGAGTTGTGAAGTATTTCATGTGGGGAGGAGAAGTCAGATTGCATTGTGGGAACATTTCTACATAAGAATTTCTGGTCAATTGCATCAAGATAGCTTAGGGATAAAGAAAGAGACCTGAACCTCTAACAGTCAAGTAAATTGTAATGATTTGTTTTCCTAAGTTAAATATTTCATGCCTGTTTGTTGTTGCTGTTGTTGTTATTGTTGTTTTTCTTAAAGAGGGCCACAAAAAAAATTGTATAAAGTTCAGGACCGACAAAACCTGAATTGGCTGTTAGACAGTACAATACTACCCAGTACAATCCTGCCCAGAATACGTTATTTTATTTTTACTGGGGTCATCTTGTACTAATAGAAATTATTTTAGGGGCACTTTTGAAACCAAGGCTAAATCATAGCTTTAAAATGCATTGGTAAAATACTTTATACAATTAAGGGAAAGAAAGAGAACTAATATATTCCCAACAGTGAAGCCACCCAGCGTTCAGGGGCCTCTAGCTGTTGATATCTATGTAGGGGTTAAAAGTACTGGCTATGGAGCCAGGCTACCCTGGATTTCCATTCTGAGTCCATCATTCCCTATCTATGCCACCTTTGGTGAGTCACTCATGCCCTGCAAATAGGAGGCATTCAGTAACTATCTGTTGAGTGAATGAATAAATAATGCATCAATCCCACACACTGTCCAGAAAACTTTATCAAATACAGTAGTTCAATTTAATTCCATTTTAAAAGCTATTTGTTGCACATCCTTTAGGGAAAAATTTTGGACAAAAGGGTGGGAGGGGATGCAAGAGTTTAAGCAAAGTGTTGTTTGGATTTAAAAAGAGTACTTAAATTTGGTTGAGGAGATTGGAAACGGTTTCATGGAGCAAACAGCATTTAGGGAAGAGCCCTGAGATTATTAGGATTAGATCTGGGCGATGTGAAAGATAAAGCAGGCTCGAAGCATTTCAGGCTGAGGAAGCAATACAATAAGCCAAGACTCAAAGATGAAAAAAAAAATGCAGAGAGTATGTGTTCGGGGAAAAATCAGCAGCCCCACTGGCTTGTGGCAAAAGAATTCATGGGAGACTGGATTGGAAGCTATTCAGGGTCATACCACCACTTCAGTCACTGATCCTCCCCATTTTGGAGATGCTGACAACTTCCCTGTAAGTGAAGGTTCACCCAACCACCATTATAAGTTACACTTTACTTTCTTTATAGACAGTGCCTTTATTTAACTGATACGAAGAAGTATGGGACTCAGTAAACAATTAATAAATTATAATTAAACTCTTCTTGTTCCAGTATTGAAAGGGAATTTTTTAATTCAAGCTTTTGTCCAAGTATGGGTTATCCGTATCTTTTTTGAATAGCGACTTCTTTCACATAGAGATCATTTGAATTTCAAGGTTCAAGTTGAAGCTATTGACTGGAAGACTGAAAGGGAAGGAAGCGTAATGGGTGTTGGGTTAACAACATAAATTTTGTTCTAGGTTATTAGAAGAGAAATTGTTCTCCAGGCAAATTTTGACAAAGCTGGATGAGTAAATGAAAGAAATGCCATTCTAGTTGGTACATAAAAAAGGAACTGCCTTGGGCCAGACTTCAGTTTCAAATTGGCCTCCAACACTTACCTGTAGTGTGGTCTTGGGCAATTCATCTAACCTCTCTATGCCTTGATTTCCACTTGTATAAAATGAGAAGTACAATCACAATAATAAAATATGCCAGCAGTATATTGTATTACTATCCACCTGTGGGAGGAGTATGTATTTTCACTCCACTGTCTTTGGACCTGGCCATGTGATGTGTTTTGCCCAGGGGAATGTGACATTTGCCACTCCTTTTATTATGAGAACAGCATGCTCCTAAGGAGGCTGCTCTTTCAGTCCGCATTCTAGAACAAAGAAGACACAGGAAGCAGAGATGCAGCTGATCTACAGCTTACATAAAACCTGAATGATAAATAAACTTTGTCATTGTAAGTCACTGAGATTTGCGAGTTGTTCCTGCTGCAAAGCCAAGTAATACACTGTGCCACCCACCTCACATATTTGTCCTAAGCGAACTTTAAAAATGTTTTAAAGCACTTTATAATGTTCTGTGTCCGTCTATGTCTCAAAGCAGCTCCTTCTCTCGCCATAGATTGATGCAGGTCAGAAAAGTTAGAAACAGCACTAACTTATGTGAGACAGTAAAGTGGGAATACCTACTTTCAAAGCTGCACCTCCCTCTCCTGCCCTTCTGCCATTGGTTCCCAAATTCGTTGCTACTGCCCCGTTAGGATTATACTCAGTTCCTATCCCATATCCTCATAAAACAAAATAATTGCACAGGTTTTTTTTATTTGTGATGTGAACTCTCATAAAATTATTGAAATGGTACCGCTTTTTCTGCTAGTGTTGGCCCCAATTCTCTTTGAGAAAATGCTCAGAACTGCCGGCGTCTGTTTCTTCTCTCTATTTTGGTTAAATTTTACTTGAATCCTTCATTTAGTCAATTTTGCCAGAACTTCTCTGTGGAATGCTATTTAAATTCAAAGCACTGTATGAAAAAATTTCAAACGGATCGCTTAAAAAACACACACACACATTTCAATTTACTTAGCAGTAAGTAACTCTTGTTGACTAAACTCAATAAAGAAGCAACCACTGAGACCATAGAGAAAAATCCCAAGGGGTGGCACCCCGACTGGCATTAACCCAGGGAGACATGATGGCTAGGGAAGTAGGTGGGACAATGACTGGGCTCGAAAACAAGAAAATCTTTGTTATAAAAGCCTCCCATTTCTGCACACTTAAGTTGAAAGAAGGTGAGCTTCCAGTTACATAAGCCTAGGCAGTTTTGAATTCCAGGTAGCCCACAATCTCTTGCAACCTTAGGCCGCTTACCTGAGACTTAGCCTTTCTTACCCAACGAATCAGGGAAAATAAAGCTCTTACAAGACAAGCAAGTTCGTGTTAAATGGAATAAGGTGAGTGGAACACCTAACAGAGGACTCAAACATTAATAGCGTCTCCAACAACTTTCGATTTGTGGTTGGCTGAGGCGGAGGAACAAGATGGCGGCGCCGGCGGCGTGACCGGGCCCTCGGGCCCACAGCCGTTGGCAGCGGTGGCAGCGGTAATGCCGCCGCAACTCGCTGTGCCCGCCCCCTTTCTCAGCCCGCAACGTCGCCGCGACAGCGAGGCAGCGACCGCCACCCAGAAAGAGGTTGTGGCCCAGCCTGGCAACCTTGAGAAACCCTCGAAAACTGGCCTGGCGGAAACCCTGGTGTGCTCTGGGGATCAGGCTGACTCCAGGCCCTGTAACACCGGGAAAGGCCTTGGTGGCCATTTCCAGCAGCCCTCACCCTCAGCCTTGTGGGCTGGCGGGCCCCGGAGGCCTCCATCCTCCCCTAGAGGGGTCAGGGCTGAGCCCAGCCTCCACCTTTGCCTCTCAGGATGGGAAACAACAGCGGCTCCAAGGCCGAACTCGTTGTGGGAGGGAAATACAAACTGGTGCGGAAGATCGGGTCTGGCTCCTTCGGAGACGTTTATCTGGGGATCACCACCACCAATGGCGAGGAAGTAGCAGTGAAGCTGGAATCTCAGAAGGCCAAGCACCCCCAGTTGTTGTATGAGAGCAAACTCTACACGATTCTTCAAGGTGGGGTTGGCATCCCCCACATGCACTGGTATGGTGAGGAAAAAGACAGCAATGTGCTAGTCATGGACCTTCTGGGACCCAGCCTGGAAAACCTCTTTAATTTCTGTTCAAGAAGGTTCACCATGAAAACTGTACTTATGTTAGCCGACCAGATGATCAGCAGAATTGAATACGTGCATACAAAGAATTTTCTACACCGAGACATTAAACCAGATAACTTCCTGATGGGTACTGGGCGCCACTGTAATAAGTTGTTCCTTATTGATTTTGGTTTGGCCAAAAAGTACAGAGACAACAGCACCAGGCAACACATACCGTACAGAGAAGATAAACACCTCATTGGCACTGTCCGATATGCCAGCATCAATGCACATCTTGGTATTGAGCAGAGCCGCCGAGATGACATGGAATCCTTAGGCTACGTTTTCATGTATTTTAATAGAACCAGCCTGCCGTGGCAAGGACTAAAGGCTATAACAAAAAAACAAAAATATGAAAAAATTAGTGAGAAGAAGATGTCCACCCCTGTTGAAGTTTTATGTAAGGGGTTTCCTGCAGAATTTGCCATATACTTGAACTACTGTCGTGGGCTGCGCTTTGAGGAAGTCCCAGATTACATGTATCTGAGGCAGCTATTCCGCATTCTTTTCAGGACCCTGAACCACCAATATGACTACACATTTGATTGGACGATGTTAAAGCAGAAAGCAGCACAGCAGGCAGCCTCTTCCAGTGGGCAGGGTCAGCAGGCCCAAATCCAGACAGGCAAGCAAACTGAAAAAACCAAGAATAATGTGAAAGATAACTAAGCGTGAATGAGGAACAGAAGCAGCAGAACAGATGATTCGAGCAGCATTTGTTTCTCCCCACATCTAGAAATTGTAGTTCATATGCACACTAGCTAGTGGCTGTGGACAACCATTTACTTGGTGTAAAAACTTTATTTCAATATAAACTGACTCTGGGGAGCGTGGGTGATGCTGTATCCCAAGGTGTAGCCGCTGTAATTGTGAATATTAACTAAGGTAATGAAACATGGTGTCTGGTTTTCTATTGCATTTATTCAAATAGAAAAATTAACTAAATGGTTGACACACACGAATTGGTGGAGACATTGTCCATATGCCAATTTTTTGTTAAAACCTTTTATTTTGAACTAGACTGCTTTGAGATCTCATTTCAGAAGAGCAGTCTTCAGCCACAGCTGTGAAGGTTGTAAATGCTTACAATTGAGCATTTTTAGGGTTTCTCCATCCCTGGGGTCTGCAAATTGTTCACATGAAAAGCATTCTTAAAATGGTTGGCTTCTTGTTTGCAAGCCAGCTGATCTGGTAGCAACCAAAAATTCCAGTTTTGAGAATAGGAAAGATTCTGCCTGCTTACCTGTGAAGACATAAGAAAATCTTAGTAACTACCAGATTATCTTTAGAATTCCACATTAACTTTATCATGTTCTCGGTATTATAAAAACAACAACAACCATATTTGTCACAGAAAGTTAACATCTTACAACTGAACATGTATGTACATTGTTTAGATAAATGTAATCACTGTAAACACCTATATGATCTGGGATTTTGTTCGTATTTTGAAATGGGAGCTTTTATGTTTTACAAGTTCACTAAAAACAAAACTATTTCTGTAAGGAAGTGATACTTTTTTAAACAACAGCCAAAAAATGCCTTGCTGATTCACTAGGAAATAAAAATCTCCCCAATTTTTTAATAGTCAACTTAAAGTCATTTGTTACATGATATTCCTTTGCAAGTAAATTTTATTTCATGATATAACTTTTTTCAATGTTTTTATTCTAAAATAATTGTTTTGTATGAAGAGGAAATGTATTCTTTCATTTTTCTTTTTCTAATGACTTGTGGCACAGTATCTAGTACTGCAACTGTCAGAACTTGGTATTGTTACTTCTTCCACTGACTAATAGCTGAGCTGATTTCAAATAAGAATGCAAGCATTGAAGGGTTTGACTACAAAACAGTGTTGTTTAAAATACTTGTGAAATGGCTATAAGCAGTTGACTTTTACCGTTGGAGAGCACAATGTGTGAGGTTCTGTGATCATTGACCCTCCCTAACCCCCATCTGTTTTTCTGAATTATCTGTGTGTGTGCGCTTCCTCTCAATCTTTTTGCAATTTTTTTTTCTCTGACGCAAGATAAAGGAAAACTCATTTTCCTTTTAATTCTTTAAATAGTCTTTAAATAGTGTAATTTATTCACTTATAGCATGTCAGGATAAATTAAAAGAACATTTATCTAAAATGCTGCCAGGAGCCTATTGTGTAAATGTAGGCATTTTGTAAAATAACCTTGAAACTGTAAATTGCCACATGTTTGGTCAGATTGTATCAGGTTTTATTTATTTTTTTATTTTTTTCATTTGAAGACTACTTCAGCAATAATTAATTCCATGATTACCGCATTCTGCCATTAAGGGATATATTAGTACTATAATACTGAAGAAATCTTAATAAGTCCAAATGTTGGGGATAGGAAGCTTCTTTGTTTCTTTCTATCCACCCTCGTTAGTTAAAGTATTTATTTCTTAGCTATTAAGCCCTTTCCAGAAATCAGTCTCATAAAGCTATTTTTGAGTATAGTTTATATAAAAGAAAAATATTTAACTTTGGTAGTAACTTTTCCAAGCTTACCTCCCTCTAGCAAGATATTGTTCAGTGCTTTTATTCATTATGCACTTATTCTGAAATATTCTTGTATTCTTGCCATTTGAAAAGGTTGTGGCATAGTTGTTCTATAATGAAGTTGCAGATTTAAAACTACTGTTAGCTTTGTAAAACAAAATATAGGTGTTTTTCTCCTGCTATATCATCATTCCATTTTTCTTCTAGATACCATTCATTGTCTTCACAGTTCATAAAAGAAGAATGTGAAATGCAGTGAATGCTGTTACTAGTCATGCCAAGAGATGAATCTCATTTCACAAAAATTACATTATGTTTTTCCACTAAAGGGTGATATAAGTTGAAGACACATCACTGTGATATTGGGAGACCTCACCCCTTAAGGCTCCACAGTGGCTTCCTCAGCCGAATTCCAAGTTACTGCTCTTTGCTTTGTTCACCCATTGGAAAGTGCAGTTTTTTTACACATTGGGAGATGGCCATTCTAACTACTGTTCAATGTCTCTGTTTTGGGGAGGGTAAAACAAGAAAATTTTAAAAAGAGTATACGTGTCCGGGCACAGTGGCTCACGCCTGTAATCCCAGCACTTTGGGAGGCCGAGGCAGATGGATCAGCTGAGGTCAGGAGTTTGAGACAAGCCTGGGCAGCATGGTGAAACCTCATCTCTACTAAAAAATACAAAAAGTAGCCATGCGTCCTGGCGGATGCCTTGTAGTCCCAGCTACTCATGAGGCTGAGGCAGGAGAATCACTTGAACCTGAGAGACAGAGGTTGCAATGAGCCGAGATCACACCACTGCACTCCAGCCTGGGTGATAGAGCAAGCCTGTCAAAAAGAAAAAAAAGAGTAGATGTGAAGGGAGACACTGGTTATCCTACCATGCGGATGTGCTTATGCTTTGATGGTCTACAAATAAATACTTGGAGGTTTACCTTTACTATGATTTTTCCACCAACAAATATTTTTATTAAGAGATTTTCCTAATTCCATTATAATAAAAATATCAAACAAAAGAAGTTTTAAAAAAAATCGTCTTCTTGGATTCTTTGTCATTAACCGTCTTCCATTGGGAACCTACTGTCAAGTAACAAAAGGAACTATATTCTGCCACATGAAGACAAAAGACAATAATATATTTTGTATTCTAAAGCCAAAAGCTTAAAAGAAACAGCATGAACACATTTATATGTATGTACTTTTTTCCTTGACATATTTATAGCTTCTCATAGGTCACACACATTAAAAAGTAGCACACACCTGAAATGTGCGGAAGTAAAATCACACATATTCCGAATAAAGTACATCTTCAGTTCTGTATTTCTCTGTCCTCCAACTTTGAAATCCCTAGGAACTACAAAAAGAGGGAGAGAAAAAGAGAGCCCCCCACCCATCAAGAGGTCATATTGAATGATTCCAAGGAGTAGTAGAAACCTGTACTGAATCCAGGTTCTTAAACTGCCAAGTTTTAACTCCTGGCTGCAGTTCCCAACATATGACATAATTTAGAAACTTGATTTAGGCACAGGAGAATCACAGGACTTAAAACACTGTGTCCCTCAGCATGTAAAATATTTATGGAAAATCCAGGCAAGTAATAAGCTGTAAAGAAACTAAAAGGAAAACATTTTGAAAAATGGCAGCTATAGTATTTTAAATCAAAAAGGGAAAAAGAAGAAACAATGGCCATTTTATTAATGTGTAAGTTGAGTGGAACCTCTTTGGGTCCTTCACAGCCTTTCTATTCTTCCACCATCTTCTAACATCTATGATTCCTTGGGGCCATTACGAGACCCACCAGGAGGATGGAGCAGCTGAGGATGGTGCTACTTTTCCAATCAGAGATGATCACAAAAGTTTAGAAATAAGCATTTTCACCCCAATCCAGCAATATCAGCACCACCACCCACAATGCTTTCACATACAGACTTGTTCACATATATCAGGCTGCATTTAATGTGTCAGTTGGAACTACAGTCATACCAAGGCTAAACTGAGGAAGAGTGAAAGCTTACACATGTCACTGTTAACAGTATTCAGTTCCTCAGAGCTGTTAGCCAGAGGCCTCTCTTAGCACCCTGTCACATGGGCTTCCCTGTAGAGCATCCCACGATGTGGCAGGTGGCTTCATCAGAGAAGCCAAAGGAGTATGTGTGCCAGTGAGATGAAGTCACAGTCTTTTATAACCTAATCTCAGAAGAGACCGTCCTTCACTTTTGCAGTATTCTCTTCATTAGTAGTATATCACTAGGACCAGCCCACACTCAAGAAGGGATCACACTGCTGCAGGAAGTCAGGGACCCGGAACGGAGGGACCAGCTGAAGTCATGGCAGAAGAACATAAATTGTGAAGATTTCATGAACATTTATTAGTTCCCCAAGTTAACATTTTTATAATTTCTTATGCCTGTCTTTACTGCAATCCCTGAACATAAATTGTGAAGATTTCATGGACATTTATCACTTCCCTAATCAATACTCTTGATTTCCTATGGCTATCTTTAATCTCTTAATCCCATCATCGTCGTAAACTGAGGATGTGTGTCACCTCAGGACCCTGTGATGATTGTGAGGGAGGAAGTAAATGGCCCCTGTCTTGGGCCAGGATTCACTCACAGTGTCCTTCACCCCATTCTTACTCTCTGATCCCTCAAAGCCATGGTACCTGTGACTGCAATTTCTTTCCTCTCCTTCTAGAACTTAGATTTGTGTCTATTAGACTTAAAACATCTGCATCATCACTGTTATTTATTTGAACTGTCTCTTTTAGCACAGACCTGCCTGTGCTACCCACACATAACAAAGATGAAGTCTTCCTTGAAGATTAGGCAGATACTTGTTTCTCTGAGTTAGGCTTAGGTCTTTTGGCCAGAGATCAAAACTGTCAATAACTTTACTGTCACTCTGAACTGTTGGTCTGTCCCAAGATTCCTGGGAATTGTCTAGAGAAATGATTGAAATAGACTTTTGCTTTCCTTCAGCTTTGGCTCAGTCCTTACGGATTCTGTGTTTTTCCCAAATCCCTCTTGACTTGACGAACATTGATGAGGTTCCTCTTCTTCCTCATCTCCCAGTTATCAATGTTATTTTGTTACTTTTGCTTTACATGTTTCTATACTACCAAAAACTTTAAGTACACCGGTGCTTGATTTCAGCCTCACATCCTTCCTTTTAGGAGTCCTGTTTTCTCTATTCCATGCAATTCCAACCATCAAACCTCCTTACTCTCACCGCTTAAGATTCAGGCTTGCCAGTCAGACCTCCCATTTCCCAGGTTTCAATGAGTGCTTGATCTGTTCAGAGTAAACACGTATCTCATGCAAGACTAATCAGAGTTATTTTTGTTTTCTGAGAGACTGATACGGATGCAGAAATTGTAGAGAATACTTAAGAGTTAGAAGAAAAATCTAGGTCTGAATATACTTGGGACTCTCTTCCCTATCATTTGAAAAGATAAGCTGACAGAGAGATAAAGCCAGCAAAAAAGCAAAGAGAGCCAAGAATAGAAAAAAGAAGCAGATATTTGACAGCATTATCTGAGCACCTAGAGATAACCATGCTTAATGATGTAAATCTTGGACTTTCCACTCATGTGAACTGATCATTTATTTTCTTTTGCCTAAACTGGTTCAAAGTATGCTTCTGTCATTTGTAAAGAAAAGAGACCTGACCAGTTTGCCTCCATTTCCACATAGCAACTCCTCAGTCACTTTCGGGGAAGGAAAAATATTTCACCATCATTATATACTTTACACTTGCACAGAAACCGTGCTTCTCCTTTTTTCCTTTCTTTCTTTCTTTTCTTAACCTTGACTAACTAAATAACTGTAAAAGGATTCTCAACATTTAATGGGTCTATTTTTTTAAATTACTTTAAATATTATACAGCCTATGAGTAATTTGTGGAGACACATGTGGCCACATAGGTGGGGGAGAGTGACCAGTCTGGCTGCAATACAGTTAAGGCCACTTTCTGTTTGTCAACATAACTCATCTTGCTCTTTCATGTCTATGCTGCCCCAAAATCATTGCATTATTGTCAGCAGCCTGAAAATTATAAGAAGACAACATATCCTCTATCTCAACCAATAATTATTATTTGCAAATTTCCCCTTTTCTATCAAAAAAAAGTTTCTTTTTCTCTTTTGCCAGCTACATTTGATCCATTTTCATGATCTCTTGCTTCTTTTTTACTGGCCCTTTTGGATCTGATGCTGTCTTTCTGTTTTCACAGTGTGATGGTTAATACTGAGTGTCAACTTGATTGGATTGAAGGATGCAAAGTATTGATCCTGGGTGTGTCTGTGAGGGTGTTGCCAAAGGAATTTAACATTTGAGTCAGTGGACTGGGAAAGGTAGACCCACCCTTAACCTGGGTGGGCACAATCTAATCAGCTGCCAGCATAGCTAGAATATAAGCAGGCAGAAAAACGTGAAGAGAGACACTGGCCTAGCCTCCTAGCATACATCTTTCTCCCATGCTGGATGCTTCCTGCCCTCAAACATCGGACTCCAAGTTCTTCAGTTTTGGAACTCAGACTGGCTCTCCTTGCTCCTCAGCCTGCGGATTGCCTATTGTGGGACCTCGTGATCCTGTGAGTTAATACTTAACAAACTCCCCTTTACATATATGTATTCCATTAGTTCTGTCCCTCTAGAGAACCCTAATACACACAGTCATGGCCTTTTTCAGGTCTGATTTAAGACAGCTCTCAGTTGCTCTTCATTGTGTGGCTCATGATAATGTGTTCACAAATCCACTGTCTACTGTATTCAATCCAGGCTCCTCCACCTTCTCACCTTATACAATGGTCTTAATATCAGTGTCCCTCCAAAGTTCATATGTTGGAACCTAATGCCCAGTGTGAGAGTATTAAGAAGTGAGACTTTTAGGAGGTGATTAAGTCATGAGGCTCTGTACTCATGAGATTAGTGCCCTTATAGAAGAGGGCTAAGAGAGCCCATTTGCCCCTTTTGCCCTATGAGGACAATAGAAGTTGCCACGTACAAAGAATGAGTCCTCATCAGACACTGAATCTGCTACCACCTTGATCTTGGACTTCCCAGCCTCCAGAACTATAAGCAACAAATTTCTATTGTTTAAAAGTACCCAGTCTAAGCTATTTCCTTATAGCAGCAGGAATGGACTAAGCCACATTAACACTCAGTACTCCCTTCTCTTTCTCCTCCTCACCTACCACCTCCAATTTCTCTTCTCAATTCTCTCAGTCGATCTTCTTTTAAGCTGTTTTTTAAAAGTCCAGCTAGGTCACTATCCTGTTTTGGGTTCACTCCATCAAAGTTTATTTTTTTAAGTTAAAAAGAAAAATCATATCAAAAAAAAAAATCTGATTTTTACAGCACAATTCCTGGGAGCAATTTTATGATAAAAATGAAAAGGAGAAAACTGCGTGGTTTGAAATTTTAACTTGCTAAAAATGCTTTCTAGGTTTTATTGTTCCAATTTATTAGTTAAGTAACACACTAAATGTTTCCATATGTCAGTGACTTCATTATTGCGAACAAATAAACTGACTTAAATACACGCCAAAAGAGATTGCTCAACTAAATCTGTGGTGGTTGGATGAAAAAATATATAATTAAACTCTATCCAAGAAGAGTAAAGGGTTATAATAATAAAAAAAAATACTGCATACAGTTCTGGTCACAGAAACATAATCAATTTCTAAATCCCCTTTAAACACTTTTTAAAAAGAACAGCAACAGTGTGCTTCTAAGAGAGTCAATCAACTAAAAAGGTTTTTCTACATTTAGAAGCTTATTGTCATTTAATCCTTCTCTGTTTGAAGAGGTAGTTCCTATTGGACAGGAAGTCTTAAAAACTCTTGGCCAGGCACTGTGGCTCACGCCTGTAATCCCAGCAATTTGGGAGGCAGAGGTGGGCAGATTACCTGAGGTCAGGAGTTCCAGACCAGCCTGGCCAACATGGTGAAACCCCATTGCAACTAAAAATACAAGAATTAGCCGGGCATGGTGGCACACACCTGCAATCCCAGCTACTCGGGAGGCTGGGGCATGAGAATTGCTTGAGCCCGGGAGACGGAGGTTGCAGTGAGCGGAGATTGTGCCACTGCACTCCAGCCTGGCTGACAGAGCAAGACTCTGTCTCAAAGAAAAGAAAGGAAAAACTCTTGCCAAAATTCTCACCAAAGATATATTAATACAAACTACCCAATATGCATTAGTCAGACAAACTCTAAAAACTATGACTTTTTTTTTTTTTTTTTTTTTTTTTTTTTGAGACGGAGTCTCCCTCTTTCACCCAGGCTGGAGTGCAGTGGTGCGATCTCAACTCACTGCAACCTCCACCTCTGGGGTTCAAGCAATTCTCCTGCTTCAGCCTCCCTAGTAGCTGGGACTATAGGCACAAGCCGCCACGCCTGGCCAATTTTTGTATTTTTAGTAGAGACAGGGTTTCACTATGTTGGCCAGGCTTGCGTCGAGCTCCTGACCTCGTGATCTGCCCACCTCCGCCTCCCAAAGCGCTGGGATTACAGGTGTGAGCCACTGCACCTGGGCTAAAAACTATGATTTTTAGCAGAATACTGAAATTCTGATTTACAGTTTTCTTGCGACATTTGTATTAATACAGCATCTCTCCATAGAAACTAACTGAACTGCAAGGCCAACAATATGACATGTAGATTTGTCATCAGGCAAATAATTTTATTTTATACTCTATGAAAATCAAACTGTCAAAATTCCCTATCAATAAAACCCTGATTTGAACTGACATGAGGGTATTTATAGTCTTTATTTATCCACTTACTGTGTAATACTAACAGGAAGTGCTACCCCAGGTCCTGTAGTGAATAGGAAAAATTCTGAATTCCAAAACAATTTGGCTCCCAGAGTTCTGGATAAGAGATGGGGAATATATCATTATTTTATAATATTAGAAATATTGATCCTGTTTCTCCATTGTGTACAGATGTACAAATCTGAGTTAACATTAGTTTCCTGAACAGAAAGTTTCACAAGTGGTCAGATATGCCGTTTTCTCACCTCTTTTATCACCAACTATTGCTTATTACTGACCAGGTATTCTGAATAGAGCACCATGCTACACACTGGGCAGTAAAGAAGGATAAGACATGACCCCTGTCTTTGAGATGCTCACAAACTAGTTGGGTAGACATTGGATATGCATGTTTTTTTCAAAATATACCAACTCTGTAAATAAATGCTTTAGAATTTCCAAGGAAAGAATGATTACTCAAGCCTTTAATCTTCTGGGGGCTCTATGAAGGAAGTGGAGCTTGCACTGGACCTCGAAAAACACAAACAGAGAAAAGTGCTCTCCAAAATAAGAGAAATGACATAAACACAAAAAATAGGAAAGCTTATGGTGAGTTTTTGTTTTTTTGAGACCGAGTTTTGCTCTTGTCGCCCAAGCTGGAGTGCAATGGCACGATCTCAGCCCACTGCAACCTCTGCCTCCCAGGTTCAAGCGATTCTCCTGCCTCAGCCTCCTGGGTAGCTGGGATTACAGGCGCCCACCACTGCATCCAGTTGTTTTATGTATTTTTAGTATAGACAGGGTTTCACCATGTTGGCCAGGCTGGTCTCGAACTCCTGACTTCAGGTGATCCCCCCTCCTTGGCCTCCCAAAGTGCTGAGATTACAGACGTGAGCCACAAAGTTCTTTTTATTCCCCACGTTAACTCCTCTCTTGTTACAAAATTCATCATACAGTATCTTATAACTTCCAACTTAAGTGTATCATATTCATATTAACAGTTTCTATGTATGAGACAATTAAAGGGGAAAGATATGTTGCTTAAATTCCAATACAGACAACTTCAGCTCTGTGTCTCTGATGCAAAAGAAGACTCTATTCAGGCTCAGTGTTGGCAGTCTGTCTTTGTTTGGCTTTCTCAGTTTCTATGCTAATAAGGAGATCGTTACTGCTTTGGGAAACAGGATTAACTAAATTCCAGGTGCTTAATATATTCCCCATTTCAAATACAAACACGCCAGAGTGTTTACCATCAGTCACTCTAAGGACTCCTTGCAGGCTATTTTACTTCCCACTTTGGTTTACTCTTTTTAATCCCTTCCCTCTAACATACTCAGGGACCCTATTAAATGATAGCAAAGGTTTTCTTTCCTGGTATATGGAACCTCTTTTGCTCCTGGCAGAATACAAACATGCTCAAATCTCTTTCAATTTTAAGATAATCTTGTTATCTAGCAGCTAATCTCCCATAACCTTCTTCTTAACAGACTTTGTATATATTTTTAATACATGACCTATGAAAGACCCATGAGTCCCCATCTTTCCTAAGGCACGTTTCTGATTTTCATGTGCTCAGAGAAAGGACCTTCTCATACTTTTCAAGGTAAATGTCTTCTCCTTTGTTCACATTACCCTTTATATACAGATCCATTCTATCAAATGCGGAATTACATCATAGTTGATCCATCAAGACAGAAGCTCCACTTTTCATCCTTGGGTTATGACACAATTGCTGGTTCAAAATAGTGCGTCTAAATAGTTGTTGGGTGAATACATTATAAAAAATAAAATTAATAGACATATTTAATACTACTTTAAACTAATTATGCAAATATTAAAATTTAAAGCTCCATTGTTTTGTAAATTTCATATAGCCATTAACAATATAAACTATCTCTAAAATTTTGAGTTTTTCTGTGAAAAAGTTACTCAAAAGAAAAAATAACTATCAACTTTTGCTTTCTGGGAAGTAAGAATATGGCAGAATGGGGAAAAAAAAAAAAAACCTTATCAAATGTGCACACACTGAAGTGTCATTGATTTGGTATCTCCCAACTTTAACTATTCCAGCAGCTGTTTTTATTTTAAAACAAAATTGTTTGTTCAACAAAAAATTACTTACTATTGGGTCATCTGCCCATTATCAAGATGTATCAAAGAATGTATTAGGAGCAGAGCTGCTTTCCTAAGTTAGTACATCTAGCAACCTGTATCCCTCCAGCTCCAGAAACCATGATATTTAAAGGAAACTTGGGGCAGCTTTGTGCCCTCCCTGGTCCTTTATGTCAGTAGAAATCAACTCCAGAAATGTTATTTTCTTCCCAGCCTTTACAACTCCTGTACTGTCTCCACATCTCCTGCCTCAGGCTCATTTCACTATTTTCCCAAGAGTTAGATACACTGGGTAGCTTTGGTCCTATCATCCTCTCCTGAATTACTGCCTAGGATTAGTCAGTCACACCTACTTCCCAGGCCCTGACCTGGGAGAACCATCTTAGATCTTGTCCTGGTTGAAACTCACTTGTGGTAGTAGAATGTGAATTTAAGTTAGAGAAGAGAAGATCTCAGAACAATGGATTCCTTACAGAACCAACAACCAACAACAACAACATATTTCCTGAGAATTTCACTATTTACAAAGTACTGTCCCATACATTATCTTATTTGCTCTTTCTAATCACCCTTTGAGGAAACTGATGATGATGATGATGGCGACAATGACGATGACAATTTCTTTTTCACAAGTGACAAAAGACAGACTGAAAATGAGCAAGGCCAAAGAGCTGGAAATACTGAAGATGAAATTCAAATCCAGGTCTTATGATTGGAAGTTCTGTGTTTTTTTCCTACCCCATTGTATATGTTCATAGATTGTTGCTCTAGGGACCTAGACATCTGCTCATGTAGCATGGTATTTACTCCCTACTTCAAGGAATGTAAAGGAAATACTGTTTACCGTAAGCCAAAATGAACCTACTTTATCTCAAAGTATCAATTTATTGTCTTTTCCTTTCCTACTATTAGGAGGTCAGTGTTTCCAGTTTCTGTCAGTTCTTATTCCACATTTCTTTATTAACTCTGGTGTATCCTAAGTCAGATCACAATTTTAAAAGTTCAGATAATTTTCTTCTAGAAGTACTCTTCTTGTGAACCATGTATTTGCATACTGTAAGAAGTCTCTAAATCTCTCTATTCAGAATCACTAACATTTTCCTTTGTGAGTATGTGAACAAGGCAGGTCACTGAGCTGGACTGATAACATGTAAAGAAATAGAATATATTAGTGACCTCAAAGAGCTTGCTACCTACTAAGGATATTCAAATTTTAAATGTAACAATTAATTTGAAAGTAAGATAGATCATTTCTATCATAACTTTTTTTGGCAGAAATTAGATGGAGTTACAGAAGAAGAGGGACCTAGTTCACCTGCCAGAAACACTTGAATGGCGAATTTAGTTAAGAAAATATAGGCTGGGTGCAGTGACTCATGCCTGTAATCCCAGCACTTTGGGAGGCTGAGGCAGGTGGATCACTTGAGGTCAGGAGTTCGAGAACAGCCTGAGTAACATGGTGAAACTCTGTCTCTACTAAAAATACAAAAATTAGCCAGCCATGGTGGTATATGCCTGTAATCCCAGCTACTCGAGAGGCTGAGGCAGGAGAATCACTTGAACCTGGCAGGCGGAGGTTGCAGTGAGCCGAGATCACACCACTGTACTGCAGCCTGGGTGATAGAGCAAGACTCCATCTAAAAAAAAGAAGAAAAAAATATGAATCAGAACGGCTTCCATTGTCCTTGGATACAGGTATAACCAAATATGTGTGTGTTTGGTTTTGTTTTTATTTGTCTGAATATTTAGCAGTACTGCCTTACCCCTCAGGCATGTCTGCTAAGCTTTTTAGAGTTTGGTCATCCCATGGTATCAGTTGGTTCCAGGAACCCCAAGGATACCAAAATCCATGGATGCTCCAGTCCATTGTATAAAATAGCATAGTATTTGCATATAACCCATGTACATCCTCTCAGATACTTTCATCCATCTCTAGAGTACTGAAAATACGTAATACAATGTAAATGCCTTGTAAATACTTGTTATATTGAACAAATTATTTTATTTGTATTATTTTTATTGTTTTATTGTTATTTGGGGTGAGTTTTTCTCCAAATATTTTCAATCCATGGTTGATTGAATTCACAGATGTGGACCCCACAGATACAGAGGGCCAACTGTGCTGCCTCTTCAAGCCTCCCACTCGCATATATTTAATTACTTCTCATTAAAATAACCTCCAATCAGGCCGGGCGCGGTGGCTCAAGCCTGTAATCCCAGCACTTTGGGAGGCCGAGACGGGTGGATCACGAGGTCAGGAGATCAAGACCATCCTGATCTACACGGTGAAACCGGGTCTCTACTAAAAAATACAAAAAACTAGCCGGGCGAGATGGCGGGCGCCTGTAGTCCCAGCTACTCGGGAGGCTGAGGCAGGAGAATGGCGTAAACCCGGGAGGCGGAGCTTGCAGTGAGCCGAGATCGCGCCACTGCACTCCAGCCTGGGCGACAGAGCTAGACTCCGTTTCAAAAAAAAAAAAAAAAAAACTCCAATCATTTTTCCTACAGTTAACACCATATGGCCTTAAGAATCAAAGTGAAGTATCGCCTCTCTGAGTTCTCCCTTACCCTCCCTACCTCTCTGTCTGATTTAGATTCCCTCTACACTACTGACATAGCTTCTACACACAATATAATCATACTGAACCGGGACCACTAATTTGTTTTCTACTTCCTCACTAGACTGGAAGCTTCTTGAAAACATGAACCATGTTTTATTTTAATTTTATTTATTCAACACAGATAGATGGATGGATGGACGGGTAGCTAGATAGATAGAAGATAAAAACATAAATATCATTTAATATTTACAAGCAGGGATTTGAATTAAATTCAATATGACTCCATGACTCCAAGAGCCATGCTTTTTAAAATGTAATATGGTTTTTATTATATTTGATAAATGAATAAATTCATGGATTGAATGGAATTAGTTATCCAATTAATTTACAAGCTCTGTAATTGACTTTTTTCTACTTATTGAACATTAGAATCTCCTAGTAATCTGATGCTGCTTTCTCAAAGCACAAAAACCACCTGTGTCAGCATTACCTGGGCTTCTGACAAACTTCTTCCCAATCTATGTCTATACAATGAGAATTTTGAAACATGAGCCCTAAGAATCTGCATTTTAGTGAAATCTTTGATGCTTTGTAGTAGTGATAAAGTATGAGAACACTGCTATAGCCTATGAATAGCCAATAAATATTGAAGGTGGAAACAGAAATTACTGGTAAGGCTTATATTTTCTCTACCCTCTGAAAGATTCTTAGAGGCTGAGATAGACCCCAAAGTAGAGGTATCCACACAAAGGCCCCAAAACACAGATGATACAGCACCAAAACACGTAACACCAAATGCAAAAATCTTTTCTACATTTGTTATCAAGATGGGTATGGTATATTTGGGGCTGGAGGAGGAGGCGAATTAGTGGTGTGCTGGAATTGGCTTTTACAGGCTTTTGAGAGCTTGCTGCTCTCAGATTTTTAGGCCGGACACGATGGCTCACGCCTTTAATCCCAGCATGTTGGGAGGCCGAGGCAGGCGGATTACTTGAGGTCAGGAGTTCGAGACCAGCCTGGCCAAGATGGTGAAATCCCATCTCTACTAAAATACAAATATTGGCTGGGTGTGGCCTATAATCCCAGCTACTTGGGAGGCTGAGGCAGGAGGATTACCTGAACCCAGGAGGCAGAGGTTGCAGTGAGCCGAGACAATGCCACTGCACTCTAGCCTGGCAACAGAATGAGACTGTCTCAAAAATAAATAAATAAACAAATTGTCAAATATTTTACAATGTAGTCGTTAAACATAGCCATTATCAAAAATTAAATTATACAAATTTATAATTCATTAAATTATGTTAAAACAAAGGCAACAAATATTTAAAACTCATCACTGGCCGGGCACCATGGCTCATGCCTATAATCCCAGCACTTTGGAAGGCTGAGGCGGGCAGATGACTTGAGGCCAGGAGTTCGAGACCACCCTGGCCAACATGGCAAAACCCTATCTCTACTAAAATTTAAAAAAGGTAGTCGGTCGTGGTGGTGCATGCCTGTAATCCCAGCTACTTGGGAGACTGAGGCAGGAGAATCGCTTGAATCCAGGAGGTGGAGATTGCAGTGAGCCGAGGTTGCACCACTGCACTCCAGCCTGGGTGACAGAGTGATACTCCATCTCAAAAAATAAATAAATAAATAAATAAAAATAAATAAATAAAAGTCATCACTGTCTAAATGTAGTAAGCTCACTCTGTCTTGAGTTCTGCATCCATGGACTCAACCAACCAAAGACTCAAAATATTAGATAGAAAAAATCATTAAAAACATCAATACAACAATAAGAAAGAATATAAATAAAAATAATATAGTATAATAACTATTTACATAACATTTACATTATACCAGATATTACAAGCACTCTAGAGATGATTTAAAGTACACAACAGGATATATGTAGGTTACATGCAAATACTATGCTATTTTATATAAGGGACTTGAGCATCCACAGATTTTGATACCCTCAGGTTCCTGAAACCAATCCCCCACAAACACCAGGGCATACCATGGATACCAAGGGTTTACTTTGTTACATAATTTATTATATTTTTCTTACTTTATAACTATATTACATTTTCTATTATCTTTGCTTTTGAGGCCATGTATTTCTATTGGATCTTTGTGGTGCAAATAGTGTATACTGGGGTGCTACTGTGCATCTCTTCCCAGTTTTGTGTTCAGTAATGTCATGCTAATAGCTTGAAATCAATCATCATGAGAGTATTTATACCATGGAAACTGGCAAACACTATAAATCAGAAATTGATTCGTGCTAAGGTTGAAAAATATTTCAATTTAATAAATATAATTTGTATAGGGTGAGAAATCATGTAATAGTAGATCATATATTGAATATAGTGACAATAAGTTTATTGGGTGAAAGGCTAATTGGATTGGGATGTAACTCAATTTGTCAAGTCATGGTTGAATGGCAACTATAGGTTGGCTATGGATACAAGAATTTAGCAAAAATCAATGAAAGCATTTGCGATAAGTGACATATGATACTTGCAATTCAGAGTACATTTTATTATTATTTATAAATTGCCTACCACACTTCCTTTTCAGCAGTAAACTCTGTAATAACTTATGTACACCCAGATACACATACACTTTTTTCAGAAAATTGGTTGTTAAACACACCGAGAGATTGTGGGAGTCGTGTGATAGTTCACCTAAATCTGAAGATCTTATCAATAGTTTCCAAGACAAAAGCTGGAGGTGCCAGCTATAAAACTCTTAGAAAAAAATTAAATGTACATCTTTGTGACCTTGTATTAGGCAATAGTTTCTTAGATATGACACTGATAGTACAAGTAACAAAAGAAAAAAATAAATGAACTCAACATCATCAAAATTAAGCATTTTTATGGTTCAAATGACTATTAAGAAAATAAAAAGGCAACCCTGAAAACGAGTGAAAATATTTACAAATCACATATCTGATAAGGGATGCTATCCGGAACAGAAAACTCTTACAACTCAACACTAGAAAGACAAATTACCCAGTTTTAAAATGGGCAATAGATCTGAATAGATAATTCTGCAAAGATATACAAGTGGCCAATAAGTACATGAAAAGATGCTCAACATCATTAGCTCTCAAGGAAATGTGAACCAAAACCACAATGAGATAGCACTTCATAACTACTAGGATGGCTATAATAAAAAAAGATACATAACAACAAATATTGGCAGGATATGAAGGAATCAAACCTACTTCATTCATTGCTAGTGGGAATGTAAAATGGTGCAGCCTGTTTGGAAAACAGCCTGGCATTTCTTCCAAAGGCTACACATAGTGTTACCATGTGACCCAGTAATCTCACTCCTAGGTATATACCCCAAGATAAGTGAAAACCTGTGCACACAAAAACTTGTACATGAATATTCATAACAGAATTCATTAGAATAGCCAAAAAATGAAAACAAACCAAAGTCTGTCCACTGATGAGTAAATAAAATATAATATATCTGTACAATGGAATATTATTCAGCAATAAAAACAAAATGAGGTTGGGTATGCACAGGACCCAGCAAGGGAGACTAAACAGAAGCAGCCAATGAGATAAGGAGAAAACCCAATCTTTGCAACCTCCCTGGAAGCTCTAGGTTTTTTGGTCCCATTTTACATGCATCTAAACAGAAGCTCAACGTAGTCATGTTACAAGATGCCTCAATAAGACAGGGTCAGAATCTAAAGTGCCAATTACCTGAGTTTAGTTCAGGTTTTTCCACACTTCTAAGATTATAACTAAAGAAAAGATAAGATTCTAAAAACGTGTGTATTGTTGCTATTATTGTACTTACCTATTGTTTTAGCATTAGGTTTTTGGCCAGTAATTTACCATAAGAGCTACATTACTGAGTTAAATTTGTCCCACTTCTGCAAAACACCAACAACGTACATCTATCTCAACTATCATCCCTACTCAAACTTCTCAATATGGTTAAATTAAAGAACATCTTTGGACTCACAGCGCTGACCAGCCAAGACCCAGGTATGTTTCACACAAAGCTGTGGATACAGCGGTGGGAGATGGGCCTGAAGACAGTCCCAGATAAGAAGCACTGCTTGCCTCCTGCTGCAGCTACAGTTTTGTGAATTCACCTGACTTCCTCCTCTCCTTGACTGCTCAGTCCTTTTCTCCATGTTTGGTTTAACCAGTATTTTTCTCACTGCCCTACCTTTCCCATTTTACCATTTTAACTGGAGTATTGTAGATAGCTAAAACAGCTTATAAACTGATTTAAATGTCTGGGATAGAGTAGTATTTAAATCTAGGAAACAGAAATTTGGAATGGTTAACGATGGAAAATTTATTTTGGAAAAACTGTATTTGACCTTTAAAACAACCAGTATTGGTATATTTAAGAACCAAAAAAGTTTTAGGCAGAAATTCCTAGTAATGACATATCATTAATAACAAAGAATTCTCTACTCCTTCACGGATCAAAAATTGTCTAGATCTTTCATCAAGTGCAGTACAGTATTTATTTTTAAATCAAGCTCTGACCTCTAGTGGCTAAATTGAATTAATTCAATACCTGAACCTACTGAACAATCCTAATGACACGAAAAAAGAGAGTCCAACATTATAACCTTCCTAATATAATGCAATAGGTAAAATCCAGTTCCACCTATGAAATATTTCTGCAAAAAACAAAAATCAATCCTGAATCTTATCTAGTGTCTAGGTCCAACAAGCAGTTTAGAGGAAACAAAAAGGCAGGTAAACATGTTAGACGCCACTAATCTAGAATGTGGAAAGTTCTACTGCACAAAAGAACATAAGAAATGTGGTAGAAGAGAAAATTATTATAGATTAAAACAATTAAGTTTTATTGTTGTAGATTTAAAGTGTCCTAAGATACTTATAGATTAAAAGTATCATATTAAGCTAATGTTATGTGTGGACCTTGTTTTGATGCTGATTTGAACAAAGTTTTTTAAATCGTGAAAATTAGGACATGTGAACTGGATGTTATATGATATGACAGAATTATAGTTCACTTTTAAGGTATGATACTGATATGATTGCTTTTTAAAATTATCTCTTAGATAGATATATAGTGAATTATTTACAACTGGAATTTAAAAAATTACAGATGCAAAGGCCCTGTCTTAGGAAGAGGAAAGAGGCCAGTGCGGAGTGAATGAGGGGATAAGACTTTTAATGAGAGAGGACATCATCAGAGTGTCATAAAACCCCAAATTCAGGCTCGTGTACCCAACATGCAGTTGATGCCAAATACTGACGCACAGGTGCTCAGAGATAGAGGAAGATTTATTAGATTTGACCAAAGCAAGAAGTCAGGAGGGCAAGATTTCTCAAATTCATCTTAAGAAAAAGAAGTCTCAAAAAATAGTTACTAATGGATGAATATTTGAGCAAAAAGATTGGAGTAGGCATTAGAGATGTGTTAAAATAGCTAAATGGGAGGCCATTAGACTGAACTAACTCTGACACCCTGGGTTCCTACATAAGCAAACAGAAATCTAATGAAATTTTAAACTTTATCTCAGCCAATCACAAATGGTCAATTGGGCATTATTTATATTGTCTTGAATCTGTCACTGAAATAGTCCAAATAAGGCAATCGCTCAATCTTTAACCAAATAATTTCTTTGATTTCACATTCACCCTATAAAAGCTTTTCCTTCAACCACTTTCAGATTTTTGGGTGAGCCCCTAACCATTCCCTGATTGTTTCATGAATCACTGTCTGCTCAAATAAACTCTTAGTTTTTAATGTGCCAAAGTTCATGTTTTAATAGATGCAAACATGAATCTGAGCAAATTCTGGAGATGTTCTGCAGGCAGTGGTCCAGTTATACGAATGCCTATTCGATAAGGTTGCCTGGATAAAGGAAGAAAGGGGCAAGAAATGAATCAAATTCTACAGTGGGGACCACTATGTTTCTCTGCTTTCAGTGCCTGCTTTATTATTCTTTTCTTTTGCTTTCTTTCTTTATCAGGGTCACCCTCAGGAAAAAGTCAGACACACTCCCCTGACACCAGTACTGGCTGGTGGAAACAGGTTTAGCATATATCAATGAGAACCACACATGCTATGGAGTTTCATGCCAAAGCTATCAAGCTTCCCTTTGACAGCCTCAGTGAGAAAACAAGTCAATAGCAATTCATTAATTGGAATTTAGAAACGTTACTTTTTTTTTAAAAGGCTGAAAATTATTATACGTTACAGAACAATAGTTCTCACACTCCAGGGCACTTAAGAATCCCCTGAGGTGTTAGAAAAAGAGACTTTTTAATTGAAATAAGTTTCTAAATTTATAATATAATTAGTATTTTGAGATTAAAGTCTTAAGAAATCTAAATTTATAAATTCATAAATTGAATATTCACTAAAACACCAGCAACTCCAGGTATTTTTTCAAGCCCCAAATCTTCCCTTGTCAAAACAATTAGCAACACACCTGACATTTATCAGGCATCTTTGTAAGTTCTGTTGCCTTTATTGGCAACCCACCTTCTTCTTTTCCTTGGATTCAGCTATTATCTTTCTGTCAATTATCAATAAATTAATAATTTTGATGAGGGAATCTCTTTCAAGTTTGGTAATGTTATGGGATCTTTGAGGTGTCCTTCTGGCTGGAAACCGCTGGCTGGTGGAGGCTTTGCCCAAGTTTTACTCAACCCACTGGGCTTGTTCTGCCCACTTGGCCTGGCAGGCAGTACTCAGCTCATGCCACAGGCCTGGATCCCACACCTCCAAGGGAGACAGTGAGTCAAGCATGGAGCAACAAGGGTTGTGTGTGTGTGAGGATGGGGTCTCGCCACTGCACAGTCAGACATGCAGCTGCTGCCATGGGGCAGGCAGCTCCAGGTGCCAGCATAGGTGCTGGCTCTCAGTGAGGCTGCAGCTGGACAGGGAGCATCACAAGGAGCTTCTCTGGCTGGCACCAGGGAAAGTGGTAGTGCCTGGAAGCTTGGAGATGCCATGAACCACGGGGCCCTAAAGAAGGAGTCATAGCCCTGGCTCAGGGAGCTCCCAGGTCTATACTTCCCAAAGGGCCACAGCTCTCCTCTTTGCCTGCAACGTGGGAAGCAAGGGGCATGTTTCAGCCCTGTTTGTATTACAGTTCTCTTAGCCTTGCCATTCAGTGGCTCCCAAGTTCTTGGTTCTTGTCTTGTGACCAGGAAAAAGGAGGCACGCACCCGAGTGAAGGGTGAGCAAAATGATGAAGAGCTTTACTGAGCGATAGAACAGCTCAGTCTCCCACAAAGGGCAGCTCCTTTCCTCAGCCAGGGTGTCCCGTCGAGTGTTCAGCTCCTAACAGAGCATGTAACTCCTCTCTGCAGTCTAGTCATCCAAACAAGTGTTCACTCTCAGCAGGGAGAGTTGCTGCTCTCTGCAGCTGTTCCTCCCATGGTCCAGCCACCAGCAGAGATGGTAGCTCCTCTCTGCAGCTGGTCATCCCATCATCTGTTCAGCTCTGGCTGAGCCCTGGGCTTTTATGGCCTCAGAGGAGAGGAAGTACCCACTGACTGGTCAACGGGAGGCCATGGCGGGGGTGTGGCCAGAGAAGCCATCACAAGTTCCCACTCCCATCAGCTGGATGGACAGTCCAGCCCCAAGACTTCAGGCCTTCCCTGGCCTGAAGGTGGGGCCTCACCAGGGACTTGCCCCTCTTCTGCCCTCTTAAGAGTCTGTCTGCCTCCTGCGGCTGTCCATGGTGCCCAGACTGTAGGCCAGCACCGAGCTGCTCTCAGCCACCCCTCAGCTTCCTGTGTACTCCTCAGTGCCCAAAGTCCGGAGGGGGTCTAGGCAGCAGGGGGCTGACGTGTCAGCACTGTCCCGAGCTTGTGCACACCGGCAGGATGTGAAGGCGCCCGGGCTTGGCTCCACCCCAGCTCCAAGATCAAAGCAGTGCAGGGAACAGGGAGAGGCCAGGCAGGAGCAGGCATCCCCGAGTCTGTGGGGACAGGGGGGCCTTCCTGACCCCAATGGTACAAATCCCAGAGAGGGCCTGGGTCCTGCACCTCAGAAGGTGGGGCTCCTACCTGCTCTGTGGAGTGTACAGGCAGCCCCGGCCATGCCTTCCTCACAGCCTGGGGCGGGGGCTCCAGGTCCTTGCTGGGTGCCTCTCTGCCCACCCCTCTGTGCCCAATCGCGTCGCTCCATCACTCCCACTCTGGGCTGGGCAACTTGGCCTGGCCTCATAGCGGCGGCCCCCGGGGGGCTGCGGGGCGGCTTCTGCTTGTCCTTGGCTCCCTCTGGTTCCGTGAAGCCTGAAGCGTGGCACAGCCCCGGGCCCAGCTCCTCCTCGTCCCCACGCCCTCCCCACAGCAGCAGTGCCTGGGTGAGAGCAGCAACGTGGGGCCAGGGTCCCGAGTGATGGAGGCTCCAGGCCTAGGGGCGGGTCCCCCCTGGCTACATGAGTTTGGGTGCAGCACAGGAGGTTGCTTCCCGTACGTGGGGCACAGGGGGCCCACCACCGCCACTGCTGCTCCCACAGCTGTTCCTGCTACCACCGCTGGCACCTCCCCACTGCAGCCTGTGTGGTGGCGGTGGCCTCTCCGGACCACCCGCTGTTGCCATCAGTAAGTTTCCAGACCTGAACCAGCCACAAATTGCCCCTGGTAGGGTCTACCCAAGTGTACGAAACCATCTTTAAGAAATACCACTAACTAGTTGCCCTCTGACTGTAACAGTGCTTATTTTAAGCAAACTTTAAAATAGATATGTAGGATCTCTAAAAAGAGCATTATTTGCCCATGCCTATGTCCTGAATGGTACCACCTAGGTTTTCTTCTAAGGTTTTTATGGTATTAGGTCTAACATTTAAGTCTCTAATCCATCTTGAATTAATTTTCGTATAAGGAGTAAGGAAAGGATCCAGTTTCAGCTTTCTACTTATGGCTAGCCAATTTTCCCAGCACCATTTATTAAATAGGGAGTCCTTTCCCCATTTCTTGTTTTTGTCAGGTTTGTCAAAGCCATCCCACTACTGGGTATATACCCAAAGGATTATAAATCATGCTGCTATAAAGACACATGCACACGTATGTTTATTGCGGCACTATTCACAATAGCAAAGTCTTGGAATCAACCCAAATGTCCATCTGTGACAGACTGGATTAAGAAAATGTGGCACATATACACCATGGAATATTATGCAGCCATAAAAAAGGATGAGTTTGCATCCTTTGTAGGGACATGGATGCAGCTGGAAACCATCATTCTTAGCAAACTATCACGAGAACAGAAAACCAAACACCGCATGTTCTCACTCATAGGTGGGAACTGAACAATGAGATCACTTGGACTCGGGAAGGGGATCATCACACATCGGGGCCTATCATGGAGGGGAGGGGGGAGGGACTGCATTGGGAGTTATACCTGATATAAATGACGAATTGATGGGTGCTGACGAGTTGATGGGTGCAGCACACCAACATGGCACAAGTATACATATGTAACAAACCTGCACGTTATGCACATGCACCCTAGAACTTAAAGTATAATAAGAAAAAAAAAAAGAAAGGAAAAAAAAAGCGCATTATTTGTTCAAAGAAAACACTAATACAGTACTGACTATTCCATTTGTTGCCACAAGATGTCACTTACATACAAGCAAACTCTCTGTGTATACTAGAAACGATTTTGTTTCAGAATTTTTTGGGTCCTAATTTGTGAGGACACCCGGTCATCCATTCTGGATAATAAAAATATGAACACAAAATGCTTCCTGACCTCAAAAGGCTTAAAAGCTTATAAAGAAGCAGATGTGTGCTCAAGTATCTAAACACAATTCATAGTACAATTCAATGCACCAGAAATGCACACTCTCTAAGCAAAAATTGGCCTGGACAAAGTTAAATAGTCAAGGAAGACTTTATTTAAGGATATTGTGATAGGTGAGAAAGTCCAGAATATAGTATGAACTGAACTCCACTGAAACAAAGGGGAAGGAAGGGTTTGGGTGTGTGTGTGTGTGTGTGTACATATGTGTGTGTGTGTGTACATATGTGTGTGTGTGTGTGTGTGTGTGTAATGGTAAATATACATAAGATAAAATTTCCCATTTTAGTAATTTTTCAATGTACAATTCAGTGGTCATGAGTATATTCACAGTGTTATACAAACATCACCACTATCCAATTCTAGAACTTTTCCATCACCCCAAATAGAAACTCTATGTCCATTAAATAATAACTTCCAATTCCTCTTTCCCATATCCCCTAGTAAACCATTCGTCCTTCTGTCTCATGAATTTGACTACTCTAGATACCCCATATAAGTGGAATCGTGTAATATTTATACTTTTGTTTCTGGCTTATTTTATTAGCCTAATGTTTTCAAGGTTCATCCATAATGTAGCATGTATCAGAATTCCGTTCCTTTTTCAGGCTAATACTCCATTGCATGTATTAACCACATTTTATTGATACATTTATCTGTCGATGGACATTTGGAGTGTTTCCACCTTTTGGCCATTGTGAATAATACTACTATAAATGTTAGTGTGCAAATATCTGTTCACGTCCCAGTTTTCAATTTCCTTGGGTATATACATAGAAGTAGAATTGCTGGATCGTTCTGTGTTGAACTTTCTGAGAAACAACCATACTGTTTTCTGCAGCAGCTACACAATTTTATATTCTCACTAGCAAGGTACAAATATCCAGATTTCTCCATATTCTTGGCAACACTTGTTATTTTCTGCTCTTCTGATAATAATTATCCTAATGAATATGAAGTGGTATTTCATTATAGTTTTGATTTGCACTTCCCTAATGATAAGTGATGCTAAGCACCTTCTCATGTGCTTATTGGCCATTTGTACCTCTCCTTTGGAGAAATGTCTGTTCAAATTATTTGCCCATTCTTAAATTGGGTTATTTGGGTTTTTTCTTGTTGAGTTGCAGACATTCTTTACATATTCTTTATTTATATATATATCAAATGTATTATTTGCAATACATTTGTCTCATTTTTTATTTTTTATTTTTTTATTTTTTTTTATTTTTTTTTTATTTTTTATTTTTGGGACGGAGTCTCGCTCTGTCACCCAGGCTGGAGTGCAGTGGCGCGATCTTGGCTCACTACAAGCTCTGCCTCCCGGGTTCCCGCCATTCTCCTGCCCCAGCCTCCCAAGTAGCTGGACTACAGGTGCCCACCACCTCGCCCGGCTAATTTTTTGTATATTTAGTAGAGATGGGGTTTCACCATGTTAGCCAGGATGGTCTCGATCTCCTGACCTCATGATCTGCCCGTCTCGGCCTCCCAAAGTGCTGGGATTAGAGGCTTGAGCCACCGCGCCCGGCCCATTTGTCTCATTTTGTTGGTTACCTTTTCACTCTATTGATGTACAGAAGTTTAGCAGGAGAGGCTTTAAGAGCTGGAGTAGGGGATAGTAGGTCATCTATGTTACCTGGCCTTACCTAAAGAAAACGCAAACTTTCCTGTATCTTCCTGATAGGAGGTACTGTTATAACTTGGAGCTAAACCCCCTCTGAAGTTGGTTACTGCCTTACCACAGAAACTGGAGACAGGGGCTCTATCTTCCTTGATTATTACATTGCAAGGAGATGGCCCTCAAGTCCTTAAGAAAGACATTCCAGGGTTGTAGAATTGTTAACAGGCATTTAAAAAGAAAAATCATATCTCAAAGGAGCAAAAAAAGAGCCTAAAAGTTTTTTATAGTAAATGATCTAAGAAAAGGGAAGTCAGTGGTCTAGAGTTGGGAAGAAATCCTATCTAAAGTTAGGAGAACTAAGAGAAATATTAATGAGACTTTATTTTGGCCAGCTTGGTTAAAATATAACATTTGGAGGCCGGGCAAGGTGGCTTACGCCTGTAATCCCAGCACTTTGGTAGGCCGAGGTGGGCAGATCACCTAAGGTCAGGAGTTCAAGACCAGCCTGACCAACATGATGAAACCCCATCTCTACTAAAAGTACAAAAATTAGCCGGGCATGGTGGCGCCCACTACTAGTAATCCCAGCTACTCGGGAGGCTGAGACAAGAGAATTGCTTGAATCCAGGAGTTTGGGGTTGCAGTGAGCCAAAATCACACCATTGCACTCCAGCCTGGGTGACAGAGAGAGACTCTTACTCAAAAAATTATACACATACATACATACATATATACATATATACAAAAGAATGAGCCGTGTGTGGTGGCGGGAGCCTGTAATCCCAGCTACTAGATAGGCTGAGGCAGGAGAATTACTTGAACCCAGGAGTCAGAGGTTGCAGTGAAACAAGAATGTGCCATCACACTTCTGCGTGGGCGACAACAGCAAAACTCCATCTCAAAGCGGAAAAAAAAGCATTTGGGGACATTACAGATGAGAAAAACTAATTCCAACTGGAAGAAATCCCAGAAAGTATCTCAGAGGTATTAACAGTTATGTAGTCAAGCAGGCTGGTATAAGATTCAACAGGCAAATGTATTAAAAAAGAAAATGCCAGGTAAAGGAAAATCATTAGTTAAAACAAAATAAAGAAATAAAAGTTTATAGCAAGATACACAATGCAGCCAGCAAGACAGCAGGATGTAAAGGAGTTATCGTGGAAGACTCTGTCTGGGAACATGGATAGGCCTGGACCATGGAGGGCCTAAATGTCATATTAGGAATTCAGACTTCATTTTAAGGACACTAGGGGCTCAAAAAAATGTAACAGGGGGCATATGACATGATCTGGGTATTGGAAGTGTGGAAAGCAGCTGGAGAGAGGGAGTCAGGCAGGAGAGAAGGCTTTGTCTTTCCATTGCCATGGCCGTGGCTGGCACACCTGGCAGAATAGCTGTCCACAAGCCAACAGGTAGGGCCTCCTCACATACTGCTGCAACTACCCTTTCTCAGACTGCACTTGCACCTGCCCTGTCCTGGGAGGAGTGACTTGAGCCAGAAAAGAAACTGTGACATCAGTAGCAACGGTACCAGAGTGGCAAGCATTAGGGAAGGAGGAACAGAGTGACACTCATAAGAAAATAATTTCTTTCACAGCACAGCCAGGCAGCCTTCAACTCTAAAATCGAGGACCCGCTATTGTAGGGGGAGCTCAAGGCAACAGCCCTGACAGCACCAGTGGAGGGAAGCAAGGCTCCTGATGAGTTATTTGCATCACAAGTACCCAAGTATCCAACACAGCCAGACTTGGGCGGGTCTCCTCCACCACCACTGTTGGTCACTGAAAGACCACTTAACATGTTACTCTGTGCCTCTTTTTTTTTTTCAAGTAAACTGGCAGTTAGATCTAGAGACTTGATTAAATTCAGATTTATGATTTTATTTAAAAAGTCATAAACAATAATACTATAAAGTACTATTTATATAGTATAGTACATAGCACATAATCTTTGATCATCTCACTTTTGGTATTGTTAAGATTGGCCAGGTATTGTCAGCCTGACACACTATAAAGTGGATCACTACTAAGTTTCCTTTCAACCTTCCACCCATTTGGTTATTTGGCAACCATTAGTAAAAGTTATTCCCTAGAAGCATTGTTTTCTTACAGGTTGCAAAATGGTGATATTCTATCACTTCTTCTTCATTTATGCACTGGAATTTTTCTATTAAAAAATTTTCCCAGGCCAGGCATAGTGGCTCACACCTGTAATCTCAGCACTTTGGGAGGCTGAGGCAGGTCAATTGCCTGAGGTCAGGAGTTCAAGACTAGCCAGGACAACATGGTGAAACCCTGTCTCTACTAAAAATACAAAATTAGCCAGGTGTAGTGGCGCACACCAGTAATCCCAGCTACTCAGGGGGCTGAGGCACGGGAATACTTGAACCGGGGAGGTGGAGGTTGCAGTGAGCCGAGATTGCACGATTGCACTACAGCCTGGGCAAAAAGAGTGAAACTCCATCTCAAAAAAAAAAAAAAAAAGAAAAGAAAAAAGAAGGTTTTCCCCTGTCAACTCTTTGGTTTACTCTGAATTCCAGTTGTGTAGGAAAGCAAAAAATTTGGTTTAAAAAACTTTTTAAAAGCAATTTCAGAATAATGAGTTAGTGCCCTAGCAATTCTCAATGTGACCAGTGAGAGGTTTTATAAAAGCATTGAAATTTATGTATTTTGAAATTTTTGATGTATTTCAAACCATTTCAGTCAAAAAAATCTTTCTGATTCTCCTTGTTGCTCCAATTGTCCGTTCTTTTGCCAGTAGGAGCTCTTTCAAATTGGACTCTGTATCATTGCTTACAGAAATACACACACACACACAGAGGATTCAGAACACACATGCCTTCTACTTCTAAGACCCCACCTAGTTATCCCCATCTGCTAGTGGATCTGTTCATATTCCAGTGGCCAAAATGAGTCACATAGCCACATGCAAAATCACCATGAGGAAGTATACTCTGCCCACACTGAAGCCATGGGAAGAAGAGTGAGAAATAAAAATGTTTTAAAATCCTGTGAACTAACGCTATCTACCACATTGAATGTGATGGTGCATTTTACATGTCAATTTTGCTAGGCTACAGTACACAATCAAACATTAATCTAGGTGTTGCTGTGAAGGTATTTTGAAGATATATTTAATATCTATAATCAGTTGACTTTAGGCAAAAAAGATTAATCTTGATAATGTGGGTGGAACTTATTCAATTAGCTGAAGGCCTTAAGAGCAAAATCTGAGATTACTCAGAGAAAAAGAAATTCTGCCTCAAGACTACAGGATCAACTCTTGCCTGAGAATCCAGCATACTCAGCTGCCCAATAGATTTCACACTTGCCAGCTTCCATAATCACCTGAGCAAAATATGTAAAATGGGATGGATCTGGTCAGAGCAATTAACCAAGGAAAAGAAATGAAAGGGTTCAAACTGGGAGAAAAAAAAGTATAACTATCTCAGTTTACAGATTACATGATTCTATATATAGAAATCCTAAAGAGTATACACTTGCATACACACATACAAAATTATTAGAGCTAATAACTAAATTTTCAGAGTACAAGGTCAACACCTGCTATGATTTGAATATATTCCCCCAAAGGACAAGCTAGAAACTTAATCCATAATGCAACAATGTTGGGTGGTAAGCCTAATGTAAGTTGTTTAGGTCATGAGGTCTCCACTCTCATGAATAGATTAATGCCAATTGTAAAAGGACTTGAGGCTTCAAGTTTGATCCCTTGCTCTCTAGCCCTCTCTTTGCCCTTCCACCATGGGATAACATACAAACCAAGTAGGCTCTCACCAGATGGCAGCCCTTCAATCTTAGACTCTTCAGCATCCAGAACTGTGAGTCAATAAATTTCTGTTTTTTATATATTACCCAGTATGTAGTATTCTGTTACAGCAGCAGAAAATGGACTAAGACAATACCCCAGAATCAATTGTGTTTCTATACATAAGCAATGAGCAATCTGGAAAATTTTTAAAAAATTGTCATTGATAATAGCATTTGCTAAGAACTGAATATGTCCCCTCAAAATTCATATATTGAAGCTCAAACCCCCAATGTCACTGTATTTGGAGATGGGACCTATAAGAAGGTAACTGAGGTTAAATGGATCACAAGAGTGCAATTCTGATCCTATAGATTAGTATCTTTATAAAAAAAAAAAAAAACCCACCAGATCTTTTTCTCTCTATGTGTGTTTCTCTGTCTGTTTCCCTTCCCTTCTCCCCTTCCTTTGTCATATGAGAATGCAGAAAGAAGGTGGCCATGGACTCGCCAGTAAAAGAGCCCTCACCAGAAACCAAATTGGCAAGCACCTTGACCTTGGACTTCGCAGCCTCCAGAACTGTGAGAAATAAATTTCTGTTGCTTAGGCCGTTCAGTTTATGGTATTTTATTATAGTGGCTTGAGCAAACTAAGATAGATTTTGCTAACAAGAAGTTGGGTGTTGCTTTAATAAAACCTAAAAATGTGAAAGTGGCTTTGGAACTAGGTAATGGGTAGAGGCTAAAAGAATTCTGAGGTGCATGCTAGAAAAAGCCTAGATTTCCATGCTAGAAATATGGATGTTAAAGGCAATTCTGGTAAGAACTCAGAAATACAGTTGAAGAGAAAGCCTCCATCTTCTTAGAGAAAACATAATCATGAACAGAATTTTGGTAAATATATGTTTGTTAAAGGCCATTCTTGTGAGGTCTCAGATGGAAGTGAGGAATCGGTCACTGGAAGACAGAAGAAAGGCAATCCTTGTTATAAAGTAGCAAACAACTTGGCTGACTTGTTTTCTAGTAGACAGAATTTATGAATGATAAAATTGAATATTTATCTGAGATTTGTAAGCAAAATGCTGAAAGTGTGACCTGGATCTTCCTCAATGCTTATAGTAAAATGCAAGAGGAGAGAGATGAATGAAAGAAGAAATTGTTAAGCAAAAAGGAACCAAAACTTAAATATCTGGAAAATTATCTCCCTGTCATATTGCTTAAAATGAGAAAGTATATTCTAAAGAGAACACCAAAGGTATGGTTAGACTATCATTTGATAAATAAATGATGAGATTATATGAGCAGAAACACTGCCTGTTTCAAATGAAGGAGATGCACACAAGACAAAAATGATGGAAGGCTTTTACATGTCCTAGATTCTACAGGCAGGACAATAGAGCTTTCCAGCTGCTAACTTCAACGATTCTTTTTTTTTTTTTTTTTTTTTTTGAGATGGAGTCTCACTCCATTGCCCAGGCTGGAGTGCAGTGCAATGGCATGATCTTGGCTCACTGCAACTTCCACCTCCCAGGTTCAAGTGATGCTCCTGCCTCAGCCTCCCAAGTAGCTGGGATTACAGGCGAGCACCACCAGGTCAAGCTAATTTTTGTGTATTTAGTAGAGATGGGGTTTCACTATGTTGTCTAGGCTGGTCTCAAATTCCTGACCTCGTGATCTGCCCGCTTTGGCCTCCCAAAGTGTTGGGATTACAGGCATGAGCAACCATATCTGGCCTTACTTGCACTATTCTTTAAGAAAAGGGGAGATGGACCTCAAAGCAATTCAGATGTTAGCAAGGCCATTACCTAGCAAAACTTTTGGGATGAAACTCTGCCTGGGAGAGCATGCCTGGCAGAGTGTGAGGAGAGGTACAGCATCCACCTGGGGTCCAGAAGGCAGGGCCACCACCCTAGTAGGTCTGGAAGGCAGGGCACTGAATCAAAATGGATTATTCTCAAGCCTTAATATCTATTAGAATTTGCCTTGCTAGATTTTTGGACTTGCTTGGGACCTGTCCTCCCTTCCTTTTTCCCTATTTCTTTTCTTTCCTTTCTTTCTCCTATTTTTTTTTTTTTTGAATGCCTATTCTATACCTGTTCTGCCACTGTATTTTGGAAGCAAATAATTTGTCTGGTTTTACAGTTTCATAGGGAAAAAATTTGCATCAGGATGAATCATATCTCAAGTCTCACCCTTATCTGTTTTAGGTGATATTTAGAAGAGACTTTAGACTTCAGACTTTAGAGTTGATGCTGGAATGAGTTAAGGCTTTTGAGACTGTTGAGGTGGTATGAATGTATTTTGTATTCAATAAAGACATGAATTGCAGGGGTACAGAAGTCTGTTGACCAAATTATATCCCCACAAAATTCATATGTGTAACCCCAAACCCCAATGTCACTGTATTGGAGATAAGATCTATAAGGAGGTAATTAAGGTTTAAGAAGATCATAAAGGTGGGGCCCTTATCCAAAGTGATTAGTACACTAATAAGAAGAGACATGAAAGCTAGTGTGCTTGCACAATGGATTCTTGGTTATGACACCAAAAGCACAAGTAACAAAATAGATAAATTAGACCTCATCAAAATTAAAAAGTTTGTACACTAAAGGATCTTATCAAGAAAGTGAAAAGACAACCTACAGAATGGGAGAAAGTATCCACTAATGATATATCTCATAAGGGTCTAATATCCAGAATATATAACTACATATAACTTGAACAACAAAAAGACAAACAACTCAATTTTAAAATGTGGAAAGACCTCAATAGAGAGTTCTCCAAAGAAGATATACAAATGGCCAACAAGTGCATGAAAAGATGCTCAACAAAACTAGCCATTACGGAATGCAAATCAAACCTACAATAAAATACCACTTTATACCCTTTGGGATGGTTACTGTCAAAGGAATAGAAAATTACGGTGTTAGTGAGGATGTGGAGAAATTGGAATCCCCAACAATGCTCTTGGTATGTAAAATGGTTCAGCTGCTGCAGAAACATTTGTTTATGGGTTCCTCAAATATTTTCACGTATAATTACTATATGACCCAAAAGTTCCACTATGTTTATACCCAAAAGAATTGAAAACAGGGACTTGAGCAAATACTTGTATACAAATGTTCATATCATCACTCTTCACAATAGCCTGAAAGTGGAAACAACCCAAATGTCCATCAATGGATGGACAGGTAAAACTGTGGCATCTAGGTACAGTGGAATAGTAGCCATAAAGAGAAATGAAGTACTGACACATGCCACAACGTGTACAAGGTGAACCTGCAAAAGATTATGCTAAGAAGACAGACCAAGAGGTCACACATTCCATTTATATGAAATATCCATATTAGGTACCACAGTTTGAAAGCTGATTGGCATTTACCAGGGGCTGAGAGAGGGAAGAATGGGAGTAACCACTTAATGTGTTAGGATTTTATTTTGAGGTGTACTTTAATACATTTAAAATGTGTGCAACCACCACCTCTAATTCCAAGGCATTTTCATTCATCATGACACTTGGCATTGTGAACAGCAAATAATAAATGCTCATTAAAAAGGTTCACCCCAGGCCGCGCACAATTGGATCACGCCTGTAATCCCAGCACTTTGGGAGGCCGAGGCGGGTGGATCACTTGAGATCAGGTGTTCAAGACCAGCCTGCCCAACATAGTGAAACAGTCTCTACTAAAAATACAAAAATTAGCTGAGTGTGGTGGTGCACCCCTATAATACCAGCTACTCCGGAGACTGAGGCACGGGAATCGCTTGAACCCAGGAGGCCAAGGTTGCAGTTACCTGAGATTTCACCACTCCACTCCAGCCTGGGTGACAGAGCAAGACTGTCTGAAAAACAAACAAAACAAAACAGACTTTACAATGTGGGCTGGTAATGCGGTTTCTGAATTTTTAGAACCCTTCTCTGGGGTGATTTTTTTAAAAAACATTGAACTCATTGGCAATTGATATACTACAGAAGGTTGTACGCATTGGACTAGTAAATGTAGGTAACGGTGTCGCTGTTCTTCCATTTGGATGTGTTAAGCAAAGAGAAAAGCTAGTTCTACGTTTCTTCCACTCTAGAAATTCCACAGGGTCGCTTTTCCCCAAATTCACATCTACACCCTCCCTCCCACTTTGCGGACTGGGACTGCAGGCCTGAGCAGAGCTTCTGGGCCGCGCCTCCCGCCCAGACCTGAGCCTCTGCTGGCCTCACTGGGGTCCTGCGCCAAACGCTGCGATGCAGGCTCCTGGCCGCGGCCCCGCCCTCCCGGCTCCTCCCCTTCCGCCCGCCTTCCCCGCCCCCCGGCCCAGCCCGCCAGTCGGAAGTGCGGCGGCCGGAACAGGCAGTTGGTGGCGGTGCAGCACGCAGCTGCCGAGGGGGCGGGTGGGCTTTGCGGCCGAACAGGCGGCGCCGTCTTGGGGCCTAGCGGCAAGGCGACCCGCACAGGTGGGCGGCGGCGGCAGGTGGGTGGGACTGGCCAGCGACTGGCAACGCGGTGGCTTAGGCGCGCGAGATCCGGCCAGGGTCAGAGGTGAGCGGGCCGCATCCCAGAGCCCGCTGGAGGAAGACGGGGTCCCCAGAGTCCCGGCAGGCCGGGGCGGGGGTTGAGGCAGCTAACCTCCGGGCGGACGCCGCGTACATCGCCTTTCGCGGTGTTGCTAAGCCGAACTTTAAATTTTAGTTTGACTTTTGGGTTCCAGATACGGGTATTTCCGGACATTGGCAAGAATTTTGCCTTGGGCGTCTTCGGAGGCGTTTTTCTTGGTGTCCATATTGCATAAAGGCTAGTCGCTCTTCTGTGGAGATGACGGTTTTACAGGTAAAGCCTAAGTTGTGACAGAAGCTCCTGCAGTGGGAAGACTGGTCGATCAGGGAAATCAGTAGAATTGATAGTAACGTTTAGAATTTGGGTTAATTACTGGCCATGGTTACCCGGCGCTCAGAAATGAACTTGGAGAACAGTTGCCCCGGAAGCCATCTCCCCTAACCACTGCGTAGTGGGGGCCGCGTCTTCTGGAGTGCAATTCATCAAAGTCTCTAGTAGGACTCAAAATTTTCGGAGTTGAGTACAGTGTACTTGGGTTGATCACCATGTTATAAAGTTAGACCCAAGTTGAGAAATACATATTCGTTTCTGAGCATAATTGGATCCTTTTTTAAAATGCATTGCTTTTTTTAAAAAAGTGTAAAAACAGGTGCTGGTTTGATTAGTTTGCAGGTTGTGATATTGGAAGGGACCGAAGAGTGGACGTCGAGAGTTCTGAATTCTGATCTAGGTCTGTGATGTTAGGAAAGTCAGTTGTTCTGATTGCCTTATTCTGTAAAATGGAGATGATAATGATTACAATTTTCTCGGAGATTCTAGTACTGCATACAGCCAGAATGTTTGCTTTGTGAGAGATATGAAGTTATTAGTTTTTGTCTGAAGGATTTAGTTTAAAGTTAGTAAGCTCCCATCCCCAATTTAGTGACAAGAAATCTTAAAGTCATCACATTTTGTCTGAAAGTACGTAGCGTATCTTCGTCTTCAAATTCAGTGGTCAGAAAATTTTCACCTTAACCTAAATTCAACTTAAAGAACAACTTCTATGAGCTCTTCAAGGGTAGGAGTAATAATTTACTCATTGTAAATGATTGTAAATCATTTACAGTTGTATGGCGCTTGTGTTTGTGTTGTATTAGGAGTTTAGTCCATTTTTAAAAGTTGTTTAGTCCCCCGCCCCGCCTGACAGAGTTTCACTCTTCTTGCCCAGGCTGGAGTGCAATGGCGCTATCCCGGCTCACTGCAACCTCTGCCTCCCGGTTCGAGCGATTATCCTGCTTCAGCCTCCCGAGTAGCTGGGATTACAGGCCCCGGCTACTTTTGTATTTTTTTAGTAGAGACTGGGTTTCAGCATTGTTGGTCAGGCTGGTCTGGAATTCCTGACCTCAAGTGATCCACCTGTTTCTGTCTCTTACAGGCATGAACTACCGCCCTAGCCAAAATTTATTTATTTATTTTTTATTTTATTTATTTATTTATTTATTTATTTATTTATTTATTTATTTATTTTTGAGATGGAGTCTCGCTCTGTCTCCCAGGCTGGAGTGCAGTAGCGCGATCTTGGCTCACTGCAGCTTCCATCTCTCAGGTTCAAGCGATTCTCCTGCCTCAGCCTCCTGAGTAGCTGGGATTACAGGTGCACGTGACCACACCCGGCTGATTTTTGTGTGTTTAGTAGAGACGGGGTTTCGCCATGTTGTCCAGGCTAGTCTCGAACTCCTGGGCTGAAGCGATCCTCCTGCCTTGGCCTCCCAAAGTGCTGGGATTATAGGCGTGAGCCACTGCGCTCGGCCTTCTGTATTTTTTTGTAGAGACACTTTGCCCATGTTGTTCAGGCAGGTTCGGAACTACTGCTCCAGGGCTCAGGCCATAGGCAGCCTCCGCCTCCCAAAGTGCTGGGATTACTGGCCTGAGCCACACCCCACCTGGCCCTTTCCTTTTTTTTTTTTTTTTTTCTTTTAATGACTTGGCACAAAAAGCTTTGGAGTTCACCAAAAATCAAAGCAAAGCTGTTTTACCTGGAAAATCTTGTTTTCTGTCATCAGAAGTTGTGCTTTAGTTCAGCTGTATAGACACCCAGTAGTGGTTACATGAAGTTAGGTGAATAGATTAACAATAATTTTTATTTGTCATCACTCTCAGAGCAAATGTTTTCTATTTACTTTTATTTATTTATTTATTTATTTTTTGAGACAGGGTCTTGCTCTGTTACCCAGGCTGGAGTACAGTGGTGTGATCATGGCTCCTTGTAGCCTCTTTCCCAAGCTTAAGTGATCCTCCTGCCTCAGCCTCCCGAGTAGCTGGGACTACAGACGTGTACCACCATGTTGGACTGATTTTTTTTTCTTGCCTTGGTAGTGACAAGGTCTCACTACGTTGGCCAGACTGGTCTCAAATTCCTCAGCTCAGATGATCCTCCCACCTGGGCCCCCCAAAGTCCTAGGGTTACAGGTGTGAATGACCATGCCCAGTCTTAACTCAGAGCAAATGTTATGCACCATCTCTGTGCTAGGCAGAGTGAGCTTTAACCCTGGCAGCACATTTGACCTGTCTGGAAAGCTCCAAAAATGGGGACCGTGCCTCACTCTAGACCACTTAATCTGTCTGAAGCGGGTGGGTCACAGGCATCCCACAGTTTCAAGCTCCGCAAGTTACTTTTGTGCAGCTAGGATGAGAACTCTTGTAGTTACTGGAAAGAAGGTTTTCAAGAGTGCATAGTTGCTTAAGGACTGGTGGCATTGGAATTGGCATCTGGAAAATGTATCCTGAGGCATTTGGAGGATATTTATAAGAGGATTTTATTTTTTTCTCATCCAGGCCAGAGTGTAGCCGCACGATCTCGGCCCACTGCAACGTGCGCCTCCCCGGAGCGATTCTCCTCCCTCAGCTTCCTGAGTAGCTGGGACTATAGGCACGCGCCACCACGCCTGGCTAATTTTTTTTTTTTTTTTTTTTTTGATAGGGAGTCTTGCTTTGTCTTCCAGGCTGGAGTGCAGTGGCACGATTTTGGCTCACCACACCCTCCGACTCCCAGGTTCAAGCGATTCTCCTGCCTCAGCCTCCGGAGTAGCTGGGATTACAGGCATGCGCCACCATGCCTGGCTAGTTTTGTATTTTTAGTAGAAACGGGGTTTATCCATGTTGGTTAGGCTGGTCTTGAACTCCCGACCTCAAGTGATCCTCCTGCCTCAGCCTCCCAAAGTGCTGGGATTACAGGTGCGAGCCACTGCGCCCAGCCAAAATTACTGCTTTTACAACACCTTTGCAAGATGTTACTTTTGAGGAAAAGTGGGTAAAGAGTACATAAATATTATTAATTACAACTACATGTGAATGTACAATTATCTCATAGCAAAATGCAGATTTTTAAAAAAGTTATAAAAAAATACACGCATTTCTTGAGATTAGATCTCAGAAGTCATGTTGAGTTGTCTTAGCTCTCATGTTCTTAAATCTCTGAGTTGTCATAAAAAAATTAAAGTTACTCTTAAATGCAAAAAAATTCACACATAGTATAAATTTTTTAAAAATGTCTTTGAGAGATTTGGAAATATTTTTCTGACTGAAAAATTAGCATTATGGGACTACTCCTAAAACATGTAATATTTTATCTGATGAATTCTTTCTTTCCTGCTTCTCTTAATGCAATACACAGTAAATAGCCGAAAATACCATCTACTAAGTGCCAATTTTAACTCTTTTCGTTTATAGAGATTTATGTTTCTGTTAAGCATCCATGAGATTTGATTTTATTTTAATTTTTTTAAGTGGAAGACATCAGAATTTTAATAATCATTTTAGGTAAGTGTGTACCTTATTTTTGACACTGCACAAAACTCTTTTTTTTTTTTGAGACGGATTCTCACTCTGCCGCCCAGGCTGGAGTGCAGTGGCCGGATCTCAGCTCACTGCAAGCTACGCCTCCTAGGTTTACGCCATTCTCCTGCCTCAGCCTCCCGAGTAGCTGGGACTACAGGCACCCGCCAAATCGCCCGGCTAGTTTTTTGTATTTTTTAGTAGAGACGGGGTTTCACCGTGTTAGCCAGGATGGTCTCGATCTCCTGACCTCGTGATCCGTCCATCTCGGCCTCCCAAAGTGCTGGGATTACAGGCTTGAGCCACCGCGCCCGGCTCAAAACATTGTTGTTTTTCAAAGTTAAGTTGTAATCTGAACTTGAAATTATATCAGTGAACTTTATATTCTGTTAGTTTGAAATCCATTGGTCTCTCTGCAACTTTGAATCAGTCTTTATCCATGCATAATTTTGAAACCTCATTCATTGGTTATTTGCAAAATCAAGTTGTGAGAGTTACAAAGATCTTTTAAATGTCAATACATTTCATTAAACAATATCAAAAAATTGATTTGTCAGTGTCACCAGCAATTTCGTTAGAAAAAGCCTTTGAACAATAGCAGTCACATAAAAGTCCCTTGAAATTATAACCTTATGGGTCCAAATTTTATTATTAGCCAGTTTTGCCAGCACCATTTAACATGGGAAGTTGTTTTTCTTGAAGTGATGGACTTATTTTATTATTTTTAAGCAAGCACGAAATACTTGTTTGAATATCTATAATTTGCTTAGCAGTTATTTTTTCAAGTAGAAATGGAAAAAGCAGCTGATTCTTTTGCATCTAAAAAACAAACAAGGGCTGTGCCCTGGTAAAAACCATCATATTTTAGTATTTAGCAGAAAGGGTTTATAAATTCCCTTCTCTTTCCACCGAATATTAAAAACATGTACCCACGGAGTGAGGTTTGGTTTTGCTTTTGTTTTTTGTATCAAACATGTGAGATAATGTGTCTTTTTATTATTGTTATTTTAGTTTAATTTATGGGATACATGCGCTGAACATGCAGGTTTGTTACATACATATAGATGTGCCATGGTGGTTTGCTGCACCTATCAACCAGTCATCTAGGTTTTAAGAGCCGCATGTGTTAGGTATTTGTCCTAATGCTCTCCCTCCCCTTGCCCCCAACAGGCCCCAGTGTGTGATGTTCTCCTCCCTGTGTCCATGTGTTCTCATTGTTCAACTCCCACTTAGGAGTGAGAGCATGTGCTGTTTGGTTTTCTGTTCCTGTGTTAGTTTGTTGAGGATGGTGGTTTCCAGAATCATTCATGTCCCTGCAAAGGACATGAATTCATTCTTTTTTAAGACTGCGTAGTATTCCATAGTGTGTATGTGCCACCCTTTCTTTATCCAGTCTATCACTGGTGGCCATTTGGGTTGGTTTCAAGTCTTCATTATTGTAAATAGTGCTCCAGTAAACATATGTTACGTGTGCATGTGTCTTTATAGTAGAATGATTTATAATCCTTTGGGTGTATACCCAGTAATGAAATAGCTGGGTCAAACGGTATTTCTGGTTCTAGATCCTTGAGGCATCGCCACACCATCTTCCACAATGACTGAACTAATTTACACTCCCACCAACAGTGTAAAAGTATTCCCATTTCTCCACAACCTCACCAGCATCTGTTGTTTCTAGACTTTTTAATGATCGCCATTCTAACTGGCGTGAGATGGTATTTCATTGTGGTTTTGATTTGCATTTTTCTAATGACCAGTGATAATGAGCTTTTTTTCATATGTTTGGCCTCATAAATGTCTTTTGAGAAGTGTCTGTTCATATCCTTCACCCACTTTTTGATGGGGTTGTTTTTTTCTTCTAAGTTGCTTATAGATTCTGGGTATTAGACCTTTGTCAGAAGGGTAGATTGCAAAAATGTTCTGCCACTCTGATGATAGCTTCTTTTGCTGAGCAGAAGCTCTTTAGTTTAATTAGATCCCATTTGTCAATTTTGGCTTTTGTTGCAGTTGCTTTTGGTGTTTTAGTCATGAAGTCTTTGCCCATGCCTATGTCCTGAATGGTATTCCCTAGGTTTTCTTCTAGGGTTTTTATGGTTTTAGGTTTTATGTTTAAGTCTTTAATCCATCTTGAGTTAATTTTTGTATAAGATGTAAGGAAGGGGTCCAATTTCTGTTTTCTGTGTATGGCTAGCTGGTTTTCCCAGCGCCGTTTATTAAATAGGGAATCCTCTCCCCATTGCTTGTTTTTGTCAGGTTTGTTGAAGATTAGATGGTTGTAGATGTGTGGTGTTATTTCTGAGGCCTCTGTTCTGTTCCATTGGTCTATATATCTGTTTTGGTACCAGTAGCATGCTGTTTTGGTTACTGTAGCCTTGTAGTATAGTTTGAAGTCAGACAGCGTGATGCCTCCAGTTTTGTTCTTTTTGCTGAGGATTGTCTTGGCAATACAGGCTCTTTTTTGGTTCCATATGAAATTTAAAGTAGTATTTTCCAGTTTTGTGAAGAAAGTTAATGGTAGCTTAATAGTAATAGCTTTGAATCTATAAGCACTTAGGGCAATATGGCCATTTTCACAGTATTGATTCTTCCTATCCATGAGCATGGAGTTATTTTTTCTATTTGTTTGTGTCCTCTTTTATTAGTAAGGATTTTTTATCAGCAGACATGATTATATCTGTGATTTGTAGTCAGCTGTATAGTGAACAAGCCCAGTGGGCAGGCTATTAAAATAATTCAGAGGGAAAATGAGAACAGCAACAATGGTGGTAGAGAAGAGATTTTTTTTTTTTTTTTTTTTGAGACTGAGTGTCGCTCTGTTGCCCAGGCTGGAGTGCAGTGGCCGGATCTCAGCTCACTGCAAGCTCCTCCTCTCGGGTTTACGCCGTTCTCCTGCCTCAGCCTCCCGAGTAGCTGGGACTACAGACGCCACCACCTCGCCCAGCTAGTTTTTGTATTTTTAGTAGAGACGGGGTTTCACCGTGTTAGCCAGGATGGTCTCGATCTCCTGACCTCGTGATCCGCCCGTCTCGGCCTCCCAAAGTGCTAGAATTACAGGCTTGAGCCACCACGCCCGGCCAGAGAAGAGATTTTTTTAAATGTTTTTTTTTTTTCTCTCTGGGGATGTTAAATATTTTTGAAGAAAGGGAGTAATAATTGTAACTTGCAAATGTGTTTTGCCCTACCTAGTTAAAACTGCTTTTCTGCAGTGAGTGGATAGGTTGTAGTACATGAATTTTATTGTTTACACATTATTAAAAAATGTCTTAAAAATATATATGTCTTAAAAAATAAGTAATTTTCCTTGTTAATTATTAAATGTGTAATCTCATTTTTTTCTCGTAATAGCCTTATGTTAATATTGGGGTTTTATTGTTTTTGCTTTTCAGTACTGTAAGATTGATGTTAAAGACATGGTGTTCACCCCACTTCATCAGCGTACATAAGTTATCTCTTCTTTTGGACCCTTATTTTATGCCATAATGGTAAGCTGCAGCTCAGTATGTTCAAATTTGTGTTTTAGAATGTTCTCTTCCTTCATCTTCATAAAGATATTTGTATTATAGATACAGAAATACTCTTGTAAGCTGTACACATTATCCCAACTGGGAAATTACTTGGCAATCACATTGCAAAATCTTCTCTATAAAATATATTCCCCACTAATCAGTGTTATAATTATCACATTTTATCTGTTCTTGTGTTTATGAAGTATTAAAAATATTTACTACTATCTGTTTTGCCATATTCCAAATCGTTGGCAAGGAGGATGGGTATAAATACAAACAGTTTTGGGGAGTATAGATTTCTCATATTTTAAAGCTTTTCTTTAGATTTTATTAAACTTTAAAAACAAATGTAACCTGCTAACTGCACATAACGTATTTCAGACAGCATCAGTGCTGAGCTTCAAAAGGCACATTTCTGTTCACTGACTTAGAGTCACTAAACATACTTAGGAGTAGGCATTTAACTTTTGCCATTAAGAAATGACAGACTAAGGGAGAAAAACACTTTTTAATGTTTTAAAGAAGCAGCAGCATTTGACAGAGAATAAATGAACATTGACCACCATGTTATTTATTTAGATAACCCCTGTTCTGCATCAAATCTTCAGAAAACATTCATCTTCCTTATCCTCTTGGGTTCTTGCCTGTCTACTCCTCCTCTATTAGAGAAAAGTAGAAATATCACAGTGGGGTTCTGACCACACCTCGTATTTTGCATCTATAGTACCTAATCATTTTCCTCTTACGTATTTGAAGGAGGTAATGAATGAATGATGCTTTTATTTATGTATGTAGACATGTCTCTCTAGACCCTTTGAAGTTTTAATTTCAGAAGACAAAATATTTACTTGAGATGTTGACTGTTTAAAATTGTCCTAGACTATATATATTTGATTGTGTTTATTATAATTTTTTGATACAAACTCTAAACTTCTATGGGCAAAATTTAAAAGAACCGTCTGTATTTGTGAAGTGTATATGTACAGAATTATGTTTTCATGGTGGAAAATGGGATCAGGGAAAATGGGATTCAGGAATCTTAACTTGAATCCTGGGAACCAGTTTCATTGGGAATCTGCTCTTTATAAGATTTTTTTTTTTTTTTTTTTGGGGGGGAGAGACAGAATCTCACTGTATTCTCCAGGCTGGTCTCGAATTCCTGGTTTCCCACCTCAGCTTCCCAAAGCTTTGGGATTACAGGCATGTGTCACAGTGCCTGGCCAAGATTTTTTAACAAAGCAAATTGGTGTAGATCTGTTATAACTGAATGTTTTGAAAAAATGGCAGATTTCAGACTTTCTTCACTTATCATATTTAGATATTTGATAATATGGATTTTTTTTTATTGAACAGTGGAAGAAGGCCCACTATTTTTGGAATTATACAAATTATCCATCCTTAGGACTAGGTGGTCACTTAAAAGTTCCCATGATTTCCAAAGGGTGGCAGTATTTGTTTTTCCCCCTTGCCCTCCTGGGACTTTGGTGGGTGGTAGGAGTCTTTACCCACATGCAATTTGGTAGGTTGAGGTATTGGAATCTACAAAATAAGACAGAAGAATTTAAGTCCTTTTAAATAAAAACTGAAAGTTCTGTGCCTCTGAATAAAATTTAAAAATGACTATCATTGTGAATGAAAAATACTATAAAACAAAAAACGAGAAAGAGAACCACTGGTGGTATATTTAGGTTTTTTTTTAGACTTGAGTTTTGCTCTTTTTGCCCAGGCTCTAGTACAATAGCACAATCTAGGCTCACTGCAACCTCTGCTTCCCGGGTTCAAGTGATTCTCCTTCCTCAGCCTCATGAGTAGCTGGGACTATAGGCGTGTGCCACCACGCCTGGCTAATTTTGTATTTTTAGTTGAGATGGGGTTTTACCATGTTGGCCAGGCTGGTCTTGAACTCCTTACCTCAGGTGATCCTCCTGCCTCGACCTCTCAAAGTGCTGGGATTACAGGCGTGAGCCAGCATGCCTGGCCATGTTTAATTTTGTTTAGGACCTAGTGCTTTTATTCATATGTGTCTTTAGAAATGAAAGCTTTACAAATGAAGACATAGCATAGCTTCACCATATTTTTTCCTCGTCTTTAAGAAATGAGTGGATAGGGATCTACTAGTAGATCTCAAACTTTACATTTAGTAACAGTAAAATATTTCATCAATTCTGAGGTTCATTTTCTTTTATATTTTAATATCACTGAATTGATGAGTTGATACTCGAATATCTTACAATTTATAGCTTTTTTTTTCTGTCTTAATATTATGCAAAATAATGATGCATGCTTTCAGTGGCATCTTAAATTCATTGACACATGGCAATGATAGCCATCATTTATTGCATTCTTTCTAGGCACTGAGCTAGAGATGTTAATAGGTTTTTTGCATTAATATATTAGCACTTTCTAAGTTAATGTTAAGTGCCATTACAACCCCACTCCCAATTTTCAAGACTTTTAGCAAATTAGGAGAGTTTAGCCTTTGATTCATTTTGATTGTGTACTTTATGGCCAGTAAATTTTTTTGAATGGTGCTCTTAAAAATTAAAAGTCTATGAAGTGATGATAGCTGCCATATCCAAACCTCCCCTATGTTAACCTCACAAATACTGACCAGAGAGACCATGTTAGCATTCTTATTTAGTTTGTGGTTAGTAATCAGGTGCCCAAGACTCATATTTTTTCTTTGTTGTATATATTGATCATAGAGTGGAGTGGAGGAGACAAATAAAGGAAAATATATTAGACCTGTTTTAGAAAACATTAGAAATGTTAAATGTATATTAAATTTTTTTTGTGGAAATAACTAATGTTGCCAAATATACTATTTACTTTTTACAGCAACAAGCTTTAGAACTAGCTTTGGATCGTGCAGAGGTGAGGTGTGACTAAGTTACATATTGAAATAGTGTTGTCTTTAACTGACAAAAGCTCAGTGTTAAGAGATTTTTGTATGTGATTTTTAAAGGAGCACATTATTATTTTAGGACAAGTATGCATATCATTTTGCTATAAATATATAAAAATACCAGGTGATATTTGGATTACCTATTACTTGGAATCCTCAAGATAATAATGTTATGGAATAAAACTTACTTGAACAAGCATATAGAATTTCCAAAATTGTATTTTCCTGTTTTGACAAGTTTTCTAATTACCCAAAGGAAAAAATAGCTAAGGTATACAGTATACAATTTTTCATACATTAAGCATATTTTGAACAACCAGAAAATACATTGATAATATTTCTGACCTGTGAAGTCATGGTTGTGAAACTATGATTTTGCTTATGGCAATGAAATACTTTGCTAAATTGTTGTGCAGTTCAAATTTCATTTGTTTGAAACTTAATCTTTATATGTTAAGTAGTTTTTCCTACAAGATGTAATTCAGAGACTTAAGTGACTGAATAGCCTTTTTAGCCTTACTTATGTTTTAGATATACTCAGTACAGTTGTTCGTAGTCAAAAGCAAAAGGCTAGCTATTCTCATAAACTTTTGTTTTTTAGTATGTCATTGAAAGTGCCCGACAGAGACCTCCTAAAAGGAAATACCTATCAAGTGGAAGGTATGAATAATTAATTGGTAACATCTTAGATTCCTTGAAATATGATGATGGCCACCTTTTATTGCATTCCTAGTAGGCACTGAACTAGAAATTTTATAGGTTCTTTGCATGTATTAGGAATTTCTAAGTTAATGTTAGCTGCTATATTCAGCTCCACCCCATTTTTTGGGAAATTGAGGAAAAAATGTTAAAATTTAGGAAAAAATTAAATAACATTCATGTCATGATGATTACTATATTAACATTTTGTATATTTGTTTCATTAAATTTTTTTAGAAAGTCTGTATTTCAAAAACTTTATGACTTGTATATTGAAGAATGTGAAAAAGAACCTGAGGTTAAGGTAAGTATACATTTTTATTGTGTTGTAGCTTTTGAAATGTAGAAGAGAGTAATTTGGAGGAGTTACATTTGGAGTATTATTTTTGTGTGTGTGAGTGAACTAACATCTTTTTTAGCCAGATACTAGTCAGTTCTGCAGCTGACCCAGAGCTCTGGCTAATGTGGCCCCAGGCAGAGATCACCTGCTGAGGTAGGAGTGAAGGAACAGTTATATTAAATAACAGACTGTCTCACTAGGAGGTCATGAGCAAAGACACAATATATATTATCTTTTGCTTCTTCTTCCTCTTGAGAAGTGATTTATAAATTTATAGCAGTAACCTGTTTTCTCATGATGATTTGAACTGGAAAGCCAGAGCTATTACAGAGCATGTATGAAATTCAAGTACAGTGATAAAAAGTGAGCTTGCTCATAAAACGAGTTCATGGCCAATTTAACGTAATTCATTTTTATGTAGCAAAAGATGTGGGTAGTAGAAATGTAACAGAAGTTGATTTATTAATGTCTTTGAGCCCTCGGGTTGGAAGAGCCTTAAAGGTCTCTGTGAGCTTTTGTTGTCTGTCTTTAAAAATGAATACACTTTTACTATTCAGGCCAGAAACACAGAAACAGTGGAATTCCAGTAGTGTCTAACTTTAAAATCTTCATATTAGGAAAAAAATTATTTTTAAACTTATAAATCTTACAGTATGTTTTTCATAAGTTTTACTGATATATACGTGACATACAATAAATTCTACATGTTTAAAGTATATATTTTTTAAGTTTTGACATGTGCATTGTAGATAGAAACACCCATGAAATCATCACTACAAAGAATAGAATGTACATATTCATCACCTCAGTGACAGAACTAAAATAAGAGAGCCGCATATATGAAGATTCTAAATTGGAATTGGCAAGCTGCTCTCCACCAGCTAAATGTGCCTACTACATGTTTTTATAAATGAATTTTTATTGGAACCCATCACACCTGTTGGTTTGTATATTGTCTAGGGCTGGCTTACAGGTACAAAGACAAATTGAGTGTTGCAGCACAAACTATTTGGCCCACAAGCATAAAATACTATCTGACCCATTAAGAAAGAAAATTTGTAACCTCTAGTCTATATGGGATCAACTCCGTGGTAGCTAATTTGTTTTGTTGAAGAGGTACACATACTATAAAAATTCATCTAATTCTGTCTTAAGTCAAATTATGAGGGGTTTCGCTACACTGAAAAGACTAACATTTTTAGTCTCTCTTCACGAGTTTAACTTCAAAGTGGTTAAAAGTTGTTTGCCTTTTTAAAAAAGTTTCAGATTATTTAGTGTTTTCATTCTATGGTGATGAAAGATTAAGAATTTATCACTTCTCTCTGTATGTGTGTATGATACATGTTTAATATATATTTACTAACTATAAGATATTCAAGACATTTTGTTTTTTTTTGAGATTCTGAAAAAATATTCTATTTACTGTTATCTTTGCTAAATGAGATTTGATGACATGATTTGTTAAATCTGTAAGTAGGTTTTATTTTAAATCATACGCATTTTTAAAATCATGGACTTTGTTGTGGTTTTTAAGGTGCTGTTGAATTGGATTTACAGAATATGTCCAAATTGCTTACTTCGTCTTACCAATTAGATATTTTTAGGTTCAACATTTCAGCTTAGAGCTGTTGAACTTGTTTGTATCTTATTTAGCCTATGAAATATTTAAGAAATGTGCACTTCTTAGATACAACCAAAGAGAATGCTCCATATTCTTTAGATTAGACTTATACTTAATGGAAACTATATACTTCTGTGTTTTATATATTTGCATTTAATGATTTTATATTCTACTTATTTAAATATTTTTATTAAGTATTCAAAAGTGTTTTATATTTAAGTGCTTTTATTGTCTTGGAGGTCACCAGTTTTTAAAATATGAATTAATTTGCTTGAAACATAGTAGTAGATAAAAATTGAGTTTACATAGCTGTCCCATATGTAGTGGCTATAGTTTTGTGAGCCTTCTTCGTTTATTCAGAATCATAATGCGGAAGGAGCACCAAAAGGTTACTTCAAGCCTGATTTTGTTAAATCATAGCATTATTTATTAAGGTTATACTGGATTATTTTAATGAGCTCTGCCTCTTTTTAAAGCAGAAATTAAGAAGAAATGTGAACTTGTTAGAGAAGCTTGTTATGCAAGAGACTTTGTCATGTTTAGTGGTCAATCTGTACCCAGGAAATGAGGGATATTCTCTGATGCTCAGGGGAAAAAACGGATCAGGTAAGACCCTCCAGAGCACAGCTGCCACAAAATACTTTTGCCAGGCAGGATGTGCTGTTTTTTTAAAGTAGTTTTTTAACCTGCTAAAGCATTTGTCCTTCAGATAGTGATGACTTAGTGATAAAAACAGATTTTGATCCCCATTTTCTTCCTATGATATGTTTTGGTAGAATATTAGAAATTATTTCTCTTATGGTTATCTTTCCTGAGTGTGCATTTTAGAAGTATTCTAATTGATATGTCTTTGAAGTCCAATTATAAAAGCATCTCAGAATCAAAGGAAAGGTTAAAAAAAAAAAGGAAAATTATAGAAACATAACTTACAGATAATTAAAATAGAATTTCCTTTCATTCTATTGCTATTTATATTTTAAGATAGTATACCGTGTTTAAAGGTAGGTAATCCTGCAGTTTGAATATGAGTCTGAAATCTTCAAAATTAAGCAGACTTGCTGCCTTTTGAGTAATTTTCACATAATAAAAATATTTCTATTAATATTGAATATGAGCATTTCTGTTAATGGTGAGTATGAACATAATTTAAAAATATAAATACTCTTCAGTTTCGTTAAAGAGATAAAAAATTTAATAATGATGATAATGTGAGTTCTACAAGGAGCTCTCATAGCTAGAAGTTTGTGTGTGTGTTGATAATTAGTTGTAAAGTGTAACACCAAGAGAATTTTGTTCTAAAAGTGACCACTTTTCAGATAACGCACCAAATTGTCCTCTGATTTCCAGATTAGATTAATTGGTCTTCAGTGAACTTTCAGTTACTTTGACATTGGAATTTTATCATATTCTAGTTATTTTGCTTTGGGCTGTGATTCAGATTGTGATGTTATGCCAGATGTTTTTTCACAATGTGTTAGGTTTTTTCCCCCGCTTAAATAAAGAAGGACATTAGGAGGGACTTTTGGTTTTGTTTTTTTTTTTCAATCCTCGCTTTGTTGAAATGCCTTTTGGTTTTATTATAGACATTTTTTTGAAAAGCCATTTGAATTATACAGCTAAGCTTTCAGTGAGCATCATCATTTTCAAACTTTATGTTTCAAATTAAGATTCTGAGACCATTCGACTGCCCTATGAAGAAGGAGAGTTGCTTGAATATTTGGATGCAGAAGAATTACCTCCTATTTTGGTCGATCTCCTAGAAAAATCTCAGGTACAAAATTTTTGTCTTTAAAATGTCTTTATATTTGTTATATGTATATGATATATATATGTCACATTTATATGTATGTATACATGTATGTATATAAATGACTATATGATGTTTTGTGACAGGTGATGTTTAATTTCTATCACTGTTCCCAACAGCCTTTAAACATGAAATGAGGCTGGGCTTTGGTGGCTCATGCCTATAATTCCAGCACTTTGGGAGGCTAAGACAGGAGGATCACTTGAGCCCAGGAGTTTGAGCTCACTACAGTCTCAAACCCCTGGGCTCAAGTGATCCTCCTGTACCACTGCAGGACTAGAGAAGGAAGGATTAGAGAAGGAAGAGGTAAACCAGAATTACAGTGATTGCACCACTGCACTCCAGCATGGGCGATAGAGCAAGACCCTGTCTCTAAAACTAATAATAATAGAAGATGAAATGAGACATGTATAGCTATCTGGAAATGGATTTGTTGTGTGATCTTTAACCTTCAGGGTATACTGAAATGTATAGACGTAGTTCTTCTAAAATAGTTAGAACAATTAGCTCATCAACTGGAAATTTCCATATAGTTACAATTAAGAAATTATGAAAGAAACCACTTTGAATATTTATGAAGTTTTTCACTTGGGGGCCAGAAACTGGCCTTTACATCTGTACTTCTCTCTACATCTGTACTTCTCTTCACGTCTGTACTTCTCTTCATAGCTTGCCTAGATAAGCACTCCCTTGCCCTGTTCTACTTCCTTCTTATTGCCTTAACACCAGCCATGCTGTGTACTCTACTGAGGAAAAAGAAGACATCACATGAGAGCTCTCGTTTCTTCCTAGCACCAGTCAACTAGCATCCCTACCTCTCTCTTCATATCTGCCTGCCTTCCTGTTAAAATAGTTGATGTGTACTGTTTATAGGTCCCCTCCACTTGTTTTCTGGATCCTCCCCTTCCTTCTCAAGGACTTAAAATTATAACCTCTCTTTTTTTTTCTGTTTCTCTTTCTCTACTAAATGCAGAATGCAAGCATACTGTGTTAGAGGTTGAGTATCTCAAATCTGAAAATATGAAGTCCACAGTGTTCCAAAATCTGAGCACTGACATGACACTTAAAAGAAATGCTAATTGGAACATTTCAGATTTCACGTTTTTTAATTAGGGCTGCTTAACCTAAGTATAATGCAAATATTTCCAGCTCCAAAATGCTTCTGGTCTGAAGCACTTCAGATAAGGGATACTTAACCTGTATGTCTCAAATTAAAAAAAAAAATCCTCCCTTCTCCAGCTACTGCTCTTGTTACTCTTGACAGCAATGCTACTCAAAGAATTTATAGTCATTTCCTTTTTTGCACATCCCATTCTTTCCACCGCCCATCTCATTTGGCATCATGACGTCATTCTGCAGAGGTTGCATTTGTCAAAGTTATCAATGATCTCCATATACTGAATAATTGGTCACTTTTCTGTTCTTAATTGGCCTCTTAGCAAAGATCAGTGGATATAACTGCGTCCTACTTGAAATGCCTTTCTGTTGACTTCTGAGACATCATTTTCCTGGTTTTCCTCTGCCTTCTGTAATCCTTTGGTCTTTTTTACTATGATCCCTTTTCCATCCATAAACGTGTGTGTTTTCAGGTTCAGTCCTTGGCCCTCTGTTTTTCTTTAGTAATATTCTCCCTGAATGATTTCAGCCAGTTTCATGTGTTTTTAAGATGTTACTTACTCTATTGCCTATATGCCTCACCATGGCCATTCCACCAAGCTCCTAACTTAGATGGATATATAATAGGTTCCTCAAATTTAACATGACAAAAACAGAACTTTATTTTACCTCCCAAACCAGTTTTATCACCAGTCTAACAGATGACCCTATCCTCACCTTCCACATTCAGTCCATCAGCAAATGCCAGCTCTCTCTTTAAGATACATGGTTGTGCTCAGTGCTCTGAACAAAACCCTTGCTTTCCTGTTTGTCTTCATCTTTTTTTTTTTTTTTTTTGAGACGGAGTCTTGCTCTGTCGCCCAGGCTGGAGTGCAGTGGCCAGATCTCGGCTCACTGCAAGCTCCGCCTCCTGGGTTTATGCCATTCTCCTGCCTCAGCCTCCCGAGTAGCTGGGACTACAGGCGCCCGCCACCTTGCCCAGCTAGCTTTTTTGTATTTTTTAGTAGAGATGGGGTTTCACCGTGTTAGCCAGGATGGTCTCGATCTCCTGACCTCGTGACCCACCCGTCTCGGCCTCCCAAAGTGCTGGGATTACAGGCTTGAGCCACTGCGCCCGGCCTGTCTTCATCTTCTAAATGTCATCCTCACTCACTACATTCCATCCATCCTTGTTTCATTTCCACAATAAAACACTCCAAGCTTGTTCCTACAGTAAGAACTTCTCATGTGTTATTCCCTCTGTCTGGAATGATCTGTCCCTAATGTATCTGGCCTTTTCTTGTGATTCAGATCTTAAGTAAAACCTAAGGTTTTTATCTGCACATGCAATCCAGATTGACCCTTCCCTATTTGATTTCCTTTATAGAATTCATCACTATCTAAAATTATTTTGTTCTGTTTACATGTTTATTGCCTGTCTTCCCACAACTGAGTGCAAATGTCTGACTACCGTATCTGTGAAGCTGTACCTGGATAGTGCCTAGCACATAGTATGCATTGTAGTTGCTCAGTAAATACTTATTAAAAAGAATGACAATAAGAATGACATAACATGGAGACCACAGTACCCGCTAAAAGTTTTGAATGGTTGAAAAACATACTATGAGTGACTGTGGCAAGTCATAACTAGAAAGACTTCAGTGATAACAGTTCTTACATTTGGGCATAGAAAGGACTGAAAAACTATTTTTCCTTTTTTTTTTTTCCGAGTCTCGCTCTGTCACTCAGGCTGGAGTACAGTGGCCCAATCTTGGCTCACTGCAAGCTCCACCTCCCGGGTTCACACCATTCTCCTGCCTCAGCCTCCCGAGTAGCTGGGACTACAGGCTCTCGCCACGACACCCGGCTAATTTGTTTGTATTTTTAGTAGAGATGGGGTTTCACCATGTTAGCCAGGATGGTCTCTATCTCCTGACCTTGTGATCCACCCACCTTGGCCTCCCAAAGTGCTGGGATTACAGGCATGAGCTACCATGCCCAGCCTGAAAAACTATTTTTCATTTGAATTTTATGTTTAGCTTCCCTCTTATTAATAAAGGCTAAGGGCAAAGATTTTATTTCTGAAAATTTTAGCAGAGCAAATATAGAAGTTGTATCTAGAAGCTGAAACACTGGCAAGGTTGATTGGCAATTTATAACAATGATAAACTTTATAGTAATGGCAAAGTTAGCAAAATTTAACAGTAAGCCAGTGAGCTGCAGAAGAACAGCTCACTGTTCCAAGGATCAAGAACAGTTCCAAGGATCTATAACATAATAGTATGTAAATGCCAAAAGTCAGTTGACTTGGTAGATGCCAAAGTCAATCTATAATTAGAAACTGTTAAATAGTTTTAAATTGCTTCTTGTATCATAGTGATGAATATAAAATACTTCCTCTGAAAAGGTTTACACAGTGTTAAATCTACCAAGGAAATCTACTGAAGAGTGCACACATGAGTGGCCAGAAATGTTGCATGAATGTAAAGGATGCGAAATGTTTGATATAAACTACTTATTTAGACTTTTGGAAAAAAAATGACATTTACATATTTTTACCCAAACAGGTTAATATTTTTCATTGCGGATGTGTCATAGCAGAAATACGTGACTACAGGCAGTCCAGTAACATGAAATCTCCTGGTTACCAAAGTCGGCACATTCTCTTACGTCCAACAATGCAGGTAAGGATGTTTAAGATACACTATTTTAGATTTTAGTTGGGAGTTTCATTTATCGAAATGTCTTCATATGTTTGTGCATAGATTAATGAGTTTTTTAAATGTTTATTTCTTCTAGACTTTAATTTGTGATGTACATTCAATAACAAGTGATAACCATAAATGGACCCAGGTTAGTTGTTTTGTTTTTTAATCTCAAACAGGCAAAATACAGGATGAAAAAAACTTATCATTAAGCAAAAGTGATTTTCTGCTTATTTTTATTCAGTAATTAAGTTTAATGCTTTATGTGAAAAGCTGGTATTCTTTTATGAGATCTGGAAGTTAAGGGTCTCTTTATACATGTAGTAATCCCTCAAGTTGCCTAAGATCATTTTAGGGTGAAGCTGGCCTAATATGCTCGATGAGATAAAACTTAGTTCTTTATCTCCTCTCAAATAGAAGAAAAATGTTTTTACCTTGACTACAAATAGATATTTTTTTTTTTTTAAATAATTCAAGTTTCTAACCCAGCCTAACCTATCTTTCTTTGCCATTTATACTGGTTGCCTTGAAATGAGAGAAACTCTCTTACCCCTGAGAATAACCAGTTAACCTTCCAGTTCTGGCTCAGTGATATATGAGGGGACTTCAGAAAGTTTGTGGAAAACTGGGATTAAAAGATAAAAAATATAAACTTTTCTTCTCAGTATAAGCTCCATTAAGTTCAAGACGCTTGTAAATGATACCAACAATTTATTTAGTCTACCCCTAAAGAAGTGAGGGTCCTGGGAACTGAACCATATCAATGCAATCAGTTTTACATTATTAACTGAAGAAAAATGGGTACTTTTTAAACTTTTTTTTTTTTTAAGATTAGGAAACAAGAAGTCAGAAAGAGCCAAATCTGGACTGTAAGGTGGATGCCTAATGGTTTCCCATCAAAACTCTTACAAAATATCTCTTTTTTGATGAGAGGAATGAGCAGAGGCATTGTGGTGCAGAACGACTCTGGTGAAGCTTTCCCAGGCATTTTTCTGCTGAAGCTTTGGCTAACTTTCCCAAAACACTCATAATAAGCACGTTATCATTCTTTGTTCCTACAGAAAGTCAATAAGCAAAATGTCTTGAGCATCCCAGAAAACTGTTTCCATGATCTTTGCTCTTCACCTGTCTGCTTTTGCTTTGACTGAACCACTTCTGCCTCTTGGTAGCCATTGCCTTAATTGTGCTTTATTATCTTCAGTATTATACTGGAAAGAATGCTTTAGTATCTTGGTCCTACTTGTTGAACATTTCCATTGAAAACTCTGCTTTTTCAGCTGATCTGGATGCAGTGGTTTTGGCACCCATCGAGTGGAAAGTTTACTCAACTTTATTTTTCTGTCAAAATTGTTCAAGCTGAACTAGTTGAGATGCCTATAGTGTTGGCTTTTGTTTCCGCTGTTAATCATTGGTCCTCTTCAATTAGGTTACAAACGAAATGAATTTTTTCCTCATAAATTGATGTGGATGATCTGCTGCTGCAGGCTTCATCTTCAACATAGTCTTGTCCATTCTTAAAACAAGTTACCCATTTTTAAACTGCTGCTTTCTTTGAGGCATTCTTCCCATAAACTTTTCAAAAAGTGTCAGTGATTTCACGATTCTTCCATTCAGGCTTCACCATCAATTTGATGTTTGTTCTTGCTTCAGTTTTAGCAGGATTCATGTTGCTCTAGTAGAGGCTGTTTTCAAACTGATGTCTTATCTTTCTTAGTGTTTCAAACTAGGTTCTGTTCAGACATATTATAACAGCTTATAGTCCCAGCTACTCAGGAGGCTGAGGTGGGAGGATCACTTGAGC